>NC_134353.1:550202863-550516622 GCF_048569485.1 Anomaloglossus baeobatrachus | reverse complement strand
CGATACTTGATGTGAAGGCGCCGGTCATTGACCTCAGTGACAGGGGCTGTCGGCAGTGCTGGAGATCAGCGCAGGTAATGTACCTCGCTGACAGCAGCACTTGTCATGCCCTGCAGTGACCTGGGCTGACCCATTGATGTTAGCTCAGGTCACTGCATTGCTCTCCCAGCCAATGGGGAACATCCTGCTCTTCATTGACTGGGACAGTGTGGATCGTCATGGCAACCCCTTGGATTACACCAGACCTGGATTTGTTTTTCATTCTAATAAATTGGTTAAAGAGGGAATGTTTTGGGGAGTGTTTTTTCAAATAAAAATGTGTTTGTCGTCTATTTTTGTTTATTACTGACTGGGTTGGTGATGTCGGGTATCTGATAGACGCCTGACCTCACCAACCCCAGGGCTTGATGCCAGGTGACATTACACATCTGGTATTAACCCCATATATTACCCCGTTTGCCACCGCACCAGGGCGCGGGATGAGCTGGGGCGAAGCACCAGGATTGGCGCATCTAATGGATGCGCCACTTCTGGGGCGGCTGCGGCCTGCTATTTTTAGGCTGGGGAGATTCCAATAACCATGGACCTCCCTAGTCTGAGAATATCAGGCCCCAGCTGTCTGCTTTACCTTGGCTGGTGATCCAATTTTGGGGGACCCCTACGTGTTTTTTTTTTTAATTATTTATTTAATTTAAAATAACAGCGTGGGGTGCCCTCAGTTTTGGATTACCAGCCAAGGTGAGGTTGCCAGCTGTGGTCTGCAGGCTGCAGCCGTCTGCTTTACCCTAGCTGGCTACAAAACTAGGGGGAACCCTACGTCATTTTTTTTTCATTTTTTTGGCTAAATACAAAGCTAAGCATCCCTTAGTGCCACATGAAAGGTACCAAAGGGTGTTCCACTTTTTCTCCATTTTTTTCTCCACTTTTTCTCCATTTTTTTCTCCACTTATTCTCCACTTTTTCTCCTCTTATTCTCCACTTTTTCTCCACTTTTTCTCCTCTTATTCTCCACTTTTTCTCCACTTTTTCTCCACTTTTTCTCCATTTTTTTCTCCACTTTTTCTCCACTTTTTCTCCACTTTTTCTCCACTTTTTCTCCACTTTTTCTCCTCTTATGCTCCACTTTTTCTCCACTTTTTCTCCTCTTATGCTCCACTTTTTCTCCACTTTTTCTCCACTTTTTTCTCCACTTTTTCTCCTCTTATGCTCCACTTTTTCTCCACTTTTTCTCCACTTTTTCTCCACTTTTTCTCCTCTTATGCTCCACTTTTTCTCCACTTTTTCTCCACTTTTTCTCCTCTTATGCTCCACTTTTTCTCCACTTTTTTCTCCACTTTTTTCTCCACTTTTTCTCCACTTTTTCTCCTCTTATGCTCCACTTTTTCTCCACTTTTTCTCCTCTTATGCTCCACTTTTTCTCCACTTTTTCTCCTCTTAATCTCCACTTTTTCTCCACTTTTTCTCCACTTTTTCTCCACTTTTTTCTCCACTTTTTCTCCTCTTATGCTCCACTTTTTCTCCACTTTTTCTCCACTTTTTCTCCTCTTATGCTCCACTTTTTCTCCACTTTTTCTCCTCTTATGCTCCACTTTTTCTCCTCTTAATCTCCACTTTTTCTCCTCTTATGCTCCACTTTTTCTCCACTTTTTCTCCACTTTTTTCTCCACTTTTTCTCCTCTTATGCTCCACTTTTTCTCCACTTTTTCTCCACTTTTTCTCCACTTTTTCTCCTCTTATACTCCACTTTTTCTCCACTTTTTCTCCACTTTTTTCTCCACTTTTTCTCCTCTTATGCTCCACTTTTTCTCCACTTTTTCTCCACTTTTTCTCCTCTTATGCTCCACTTTTTCTCCACTTTTTCTCCTCTTATGCTCCACTTTTTCTCCACTTTTTCTCCACTTTTTCTCCTCTTAATCTCCACTTTTTCTCCTCTTATGTTCCACTTTTTCTCCACTTTTTCTCCACTTTTTCTCCACTTTTTCTCCTCTTATGCTCCACTTTTTCTCCACTTTTTCTCCACTTTTTTCTCCACTTTTTCTCCTCTTATGCTCCACTTTTTCTCCACTTTTTCTCCTCTTATGCTCCACTTTTTCTCCACTTTTTCTCCTCTTATGCTCCACTTTTTCTCCACTTTTTCTCCACTTTTTTCTCCACTTTTTCTCCTCTTATGCTCCACTTTTTCTCCACTTTTTCTCCTCTTATGCTCCACTTTTTCTCCACTTTTTCTCCTCTTATACTCCACTTTTTCTCCACTTTTTCTCCACTTTTTTCTCCACTTTTTCTCCTCTTATGCTCCACTTTTTCTCCACTTTTTCTCCACTTTTTCTCCTCTTATGCTCCACTTTTTCTCCACTTTTTCTCCTCTTATGCTCCACTTTTTCTCCACTTTTTCTCCTCTTAATCTCCACTTTTTCTCCTCTTATGCTCCACTTTTTCTCCACTTTTTCTCCACTTTTTCTCCTCTTATGCTCCACTTTTTCTCCACTTTTTTCTCCACTTTTTCTCCTCTTATGCTCCACTTTTTCTCCACTTTTTCTCCTCTTATGCTCCACTTTTTCTCCACTTTTTCTCCTCTTATGCTCCACTTTTTCTCCACTTTTTCTCCACTTTTTTCTCCACTTTTTCTCCTCTTATGCTCCACTTTTTCTCCACTTTTTCTCCACTTTTTCTCCTCTTATGCTCCACTTTTTCTCCACTTTTTCTCCTCTTATGCTCCACTTTTTCTCCACTTTTTCTCCTCTTAATCTCCACTTTTTCTCCTCTTATGCTCCACTTTTTCTCCACTTTTTCTCCACTTTTTCTCCACTTTTTTCTCCACTTTTTCTCCTCTTATGCTCCACTTTTTCTCCACTTTTTCTCCACTTTTTCTCCTCTTATGCTCCACTTTTTCTCCACTTTTTCTCCACTTTTTTCTCCACTTTTTCTCCTCTTATGCTCCACTTTTTCTCCACTTTTTCTCCACTTTTTTCTCCACTTTTTCTCCTCTTATGCTCCACTTTTTCTCCACTTTTTTCTCCACTTTTTTCTCCACTTTTTCTCCACTTTTTCTCCTCTTATGCTCCACTTTTTCTCCACTTTTTCTCCTCTTATGCTCCACTTTTTCTCCACTTTTTCTCCTCTTATGCTCCACTTTTTCTCCACTTTTTCTCCTCTTATGCTCCACTTTTTCTCCACTTTTTCTCCACTTTTTTCTCCACTTTTTCTCCTCTTATGCTCCACTTTTTCTCCACTTTTTCTCCACTTTTTCTCCTCTTATGCTCCACTTTTTCTCCACTTTTTCTCCTCTTATGCTCCACTTTTTCTCCACTTTTTCTCCTCTTAATCTCCACTTTTTCTCCTCTTATGCTCCACTTTTTCTCCACTTTTTCTCCACTTTTTTCTCCACTTTTTCTCCTCTTATGCTCCACTTTTTCTCCACTTTTTCTCCACTTTTTCTCCTCTTATGCTCCACTTTTTCTCCACTTTTTCTCCACTTTTTCTCCTCTTATGCTCCACTTTTTCTCCACTTTTTCTCCACTTTTTTCTCCACTTTTTCTCCTCTTATGCTCCACTTTTTCTCCACTTTTTCTCCACTTTTTTCTCCACTTTTTCTCCTCTTATGCTCCACTTTTTCTCCACTTTTTTCTCCACTTTTTTCTCCACTTTTTCTCCACTTTTTCTCCTCTTATGCTCCACTTTTTCTCCACTTTTTCTCCTCTTATGCTCCACTTTTTCTCCACTTTTTCTCCTCTTATGCTCCACTTTTTCTCCACTTTTTCTCCTCTTATGCTCCACTTTTTCTCCACTTTTTCTCCACTTTTTTCTCCACTTTTTCTCCTCTTATGCTCCACTTTTTCTCCACTTTTTCTCCACTTTTTCTCCTCTTATGCTCCACTTTTTCTCCACTTTTTCTCCTCTTATGCTCCACTTTTTCTCCACTTTTTCTCCTCTTAATCTCCACTTTTTCTCCTCTTATGCTCCACTTTTTCTCCACTTTTTCTCCACTTTTTTCTCCACTTTTTCTCCTCTTATGCTCCACTTTTTCTCCACTTTTTCTCCACTTTTTCTCCTCTTATGCTCCACTTTTTCTCCACTTTTTCTCCACTTTTTTCTCCACTTTTTCTCCTCTTATGCTCCACTTTTTCTCCACTTTTTCTCCACTTTTTTCTCCACTTTTTCTCCTCTTATGCTCCACTTTTTCTCCACTTTTTCTCCACTTGTTCTCCACTTTTTCTCCACTTTTTTCTCCACTTTTTCTCCTCTTATGCTCCACTTTTTCTCCACTTTTTCTCCACTTTTTCACCGTTCTTTTTCTATGGTCAGTCTACCCATTAGCTCTGCCATGCATACTGTAGCTCTACACCTACTGCACATGTTACTTTATGATTGACATCTCTTTCGTACCAGAGCTGTCTAAGCCTACTCTGACCCCATATTTGTCATTACTATATTGTCCTTGTACTGTATTATGACATTTGTATCATGTGTTTCATTTCTTGCTGTGTTGCAATTTTTTTGCTGCATCCCAATTGTACCTCTACATTGTTCGAGTTTATGTTATTGTTCTCTCACTCTTATGTGATACTGATTATTGTCATTTTTCATGATTACATGCAGATAAGTCCAATCTGACGAAGGCTCAGGCCGAAACGTCATTTGTAACTTGTTTTGGACAAAAACATATATGCTTATGAAAAAAAAAATGTTCTTAATACGGACCAATAAAGAGTGATTTTGCATTACTATCCATTGGGACTTACTGACTTAGTCTGGGAGATTTAGAGTGCCGAGGTTACTCACTAATTTTATCTATTATTACCTCTGAGCACCTATATACCAGTGAGCAGAGCTTCCTCTACAGTAGTTCTCCTGATTAGGCATGCCCTTACCTCATGAGCAGGGCATTGCAGCTTTGGTAGCAACCATTATGACATGGACTCTGCTGCTGTGGACCCGGGGAGAGTGAGTGCAGATTCATTGCACCCACACTCCTCACATGAAGGGTCCGCACTCCTAGAAAATGGGGGATACGTTCCCTGAGTGTCTCCCCCCCATATTCTAGACGGTCCAGAGTCGTCGTGGGACCCCTTTATTTTTTTTCTTACAATAAATTGGTGAAAGAGGAAATGTTTTGGGGACTGTTTTTTCAAATAAATTTCTTTTGTCGATTTTTTGTTTTTGTTAGTACTGACAGTTTATGATGTTGGGTATCTAATAGACGCCATGACATCACAAACTGCTGGGCTTGATCTCAGGTGACTTTACAGCTAGTATCAACCCGATTTATTACCCCGTTTGCCACTGCACCAGGGCACGGGATGAGCTGGGGTGAAGCGCCAGGATTGGCGCATCTAGTGGATGCGCCACGTCTGGGGTGCCTGCGGCCTGCTATTTTTAGGCTGTGAAGGCCCAATAACTATGGACCTTCCCACCCTGAGAATACCAGACCACAGCTGTCCGCTTTACCTTGGCTGGTGATCCAATTTGGGGGGGACCCTACTTTTATTGTGTAATTATTAATATTTATAAAATAATTATAAAAAAGAGCCTGAGGGGACCTCCACATTGGATCCCCAACCACGGTAAAGCTGCCAGCTGTGGTTTTCAGGCTACAGCCGTCTGCTTTACCCTAGCTGGCTATCAAAAATGGGGGGACCCAACGTAATTTTTTTTTTTAACTATTTTTTAAATAGAAAAAATTAATGGGCTTCCCTGTATTTTGATTGACAACCAAGGTAACGGCAGGCAGATGGGGGTGGCAACCCATAGCTGTCTGTTTTATCTGCGCTGAGAATCAAAAATACCGCGGAGCGCTACGTCATTTTTTTAAAGATTTATTTTTACAGCACTGTGATGTCCAGCAATCAAAATACAGGGAAGCCCATTTTATTTTTAGTTATTTAAATAAATAATTAAAAAAAATATATATGGGCTCCC
Organism: Anomaloglossus baeobatrachus; assembly: GCF_048569485.1. Classification (NCBI taxonomy): domain Eukaryota; kingdom Metazoa; phylum Chordata; class Amphibia; order Anura; family Aromobatidae; genus Anomaloglossus; species Anomaloglossus baeobatrachus. The sequence goes on along the minus strand of NC_134353.1, from coordinate 550,510,706 downwards.
GCTGCATTTTTTGTATTGCTAGCTAAGGGTAATCCAAGCAGCTACTGGCTGCTAACCCCCACTGCTTGGTGTTACCTTCACTGGCAATGGAAAATCCAGGGAAGCATTTTTTATTTTTTTTGCCAAAAAACTACAAAAAAAGGACGTGAGCTTCGCCATATTTTTGTATGCTAGCCAGGTATAGCAGGCAGGTGCTGGAAGAGTTGGATACAGCGCCAGAAGATGGCGCTTCTATGAAAATGCCATTTTCTGAGGTGGCTGCAGACTGCAATTCGCAGCAGTGGGGCCCAGAAAGCTCAGGCCAACCGGTGGTGCGGATTCCAATCCCCAGCTGCCTAGTTGTACCTGGCTGGACACAAAAATGGGGCAAAGCCTACGTCATTTGTTTTCTAATTATTTCATGAAATTCATGAAATAATAAAAAAAGGGCTTCCCTTTATTTTTGGTTCCCAGACGGGTACAAATAGGCAACTGGGGGTTGGGGGCAGCCGTACCTGCCTGCTGTACCTGGCTAGCATACAAAAATATGGCGAAGCCCACATAATTTTTTCAGGGGGCAAAAAAATTCTGCATACAGTCCTGGATGGAGTATGCTGAGCCTTGTAGTTCTGCAGCTGCTGTCTGTCTGTATGGAGAAGAGCAGACAGCAGCTGCAGAACTACAAGGCTCAGCATACTCCATCCAGGACTGTATGCAGAAGTTTTTTGCCCACCAAAAAAATGACGTGGGCTTCGCCATATTTTTGTATGCTAGCCAGGTACAGCTGGCAGCCACGGGCTGCCTCCAACCCCCAGTTGCCTATTTGTACCCGGCTGGGAACCAAAAATATAGGGAAGCCCGTTTTTTTTAATTATTTCACTTATTTCATGAAATAATTAAAAAACAAATGACGTGGGCTTCGCCCTATTTTTGTGTCCAGCCGGGTACAACTAGGCAGCTGGGGATTGGAATACGCAGCACAGGTTAGCCCGAGGTTTGTGGGCGCCTCTGCTGCGGATTTCAGTCCGCAGCCGTCCCAGAAAATGGCGCTCTCATAGAAGCGCCATCATCTGGCGCTGTATCCAACTCTTCCAACAGCCCTGGAGCCGGGTGGCTTGTTGGGTAATCATGAGTTAATACTGGCTTTGTTTTACTAGCCAGTATTAAGCCAGAGATTCTTAATGTCAGGCACGTTTGACCCGGCCATTAAGAATCTCCAATAAAGGGTTAAAAAAAAGACACCACACAGAGGAAAAATACTTTAATAGAAATAAATACACAGACACATTAGAGACTCCATCTTTATTACCCCCTGTCAGCCCTCCACGACCCTGCTCTTCTGTCTTCTTTCTTTCTAGTGTAGTAGTAGTGACGATTGTAGTGAGGAAGGATGAGATTCACCAGCTCATCACTTGGGGCTGGGGAACCTCCATCCTCACTACAATGCTCACTACAATCGTGCAGCAGCGTGCAGCCTTCACTCCGTGAGTGATCACTGCTGGCTGCTAGCGGTAACGCTGACAGACGCGTTACCATAGCAACGGTGCTCTCGGAGCCGCGGTTAGCGGTGACGTCACCGCTAACTGCGTTGCTATGGCAACGGTGATCTCCGTTAATGACCGGCTGTGTCAGCCGGTCCCTAACGGAACGGGGAGTCGACCGTGTGCTAGAGCATGTCGCCGGTACACGGCGATACACATATGTGCACCGTGTACCGGAGAGATGCACTCGCAGGTCCTACATGACGTGTCATAGTCATGTGACCAGTCTGTAGCCAATGAGATAATAGCCACATGACTGGTCACATGGCTATTTTGACGTCACGATAGGTCCTGCATCTCTGCTGGCAGTGCAGGTCACCGGGAGGATTCAGCGATCATCGGATGGAATAGCGGCAGGAGACAGAGTGCAGAAGGGATCGCGAGGACCGGTAAGTGTTATGGCAATGTTTATTAACTGTTTGTGTACATTTATAATGCATTTTTATGTGTTTGTGATTGCCTCCCATTATAGCCTATACGTTCGAGTTCGGTTCGTCGAACGTTCGACGAACTGAACTCGAACGAGACCTCCGTTCGGCGAACCACCTCGAGCCGAACCGCGACCGGTTCGCTCATCTCTACTCTTCACATATACGCCCTTTTTCTTCACTGTCACTGTGATTCTTTCATATATTTACTGCGTCCCAGGAGTCTTTAAACACACTTCCCCAGCATATCATATTACTGTTTTACACCTAACGATTATGCTTGGATCCAACACACATTTTCTTCTGTGTCCTATGTGTCTGCATAAGATCTCGTATTTTATCTACAATTTCATCTGGAATTTTTATTGAATATCCACCAAATACCTATCTAAGGCCTCTGCGACACTCACGTGAAATTCACGCACGTGCCGAGAGACACGTATTTCCCCTGCGTGTTGCGTGCAGGTAAGTACGTGTCTCTTGTACGTGTGGGACACGTGTGTTCTATGTGTGCTATCCACGATAGCACACGTAGAACCGGTAATTAACATACTCACCTGGTCCTTCCTGCTGTCCTTGCTGCTGTCCGTGGTGCTGATCCTCGGTCTCCAGCCCTCCCGTCTCCCCGCTGCTGCTGCTGCTAGGCAGTGAAGTGAATATTCTATGAGATTAATGAGCGGCGGTTGGCAGCAAGAGGCAGCAGCGGCAGAGACAGGAGGGCTGGAGAAGGTGAGTTAATGGGGTATTTTTCCCACTGACACGTGTGTTTTCTCTGCCGCGTGTCACACGGGACCGCATCCACACTACACCCGTGTGGTACGGGTGCGGGCCGTGTGACACCCGTGCTGCGGGAGAAAACACTGACATGTCAGCGCTTTGAAAAACGCACACACGTACAAACGCACACGGACACACGTTCCGTGTGGTTTTACGTGTGTGTGCCTGCTACAATAGGGTAGCATTGCTTAACGTGTCTCTGTGCCGGCGGCACGTGTAAAAAATGACAAACACGTGCCGGCAGCACGGATGTGTGTTGCAGGCCTAAAGGATTTTTTTACCCTTATATATTTATATGTTATCATGTGCGATGTTTTTTTCTATACACCAGCTTTCTTGCTATAATCTGTATACGGCTTCTCTTTTTCCCACGGTCCTGAACTTTGGTTACCTCCGTTGGATTTCACTTGTCTCTGTGCGCATGTGCATTACTATCTGTGCGCATGCGCATTACTATACTTTCCCACGGTTTGAACTCGGCTCACCCCACTCTCTCTGAAACTTGCTTAGTCTCTTCACGCATGCGCCCTTCATTCTCCACTATCCCTGTGATTCATTCATATTTTCACGGCTTTCCAGGAATCTCTAAACACATTTCCCCAGTGTATCATGGTACTGTCCTACACCTCACGGTTACACTTAACTACAGTTAGGTCCAGAAATATTTGGACAGTGACACAATTTTCGCGAGTTGGGCTCTGCATGCCACCACATTGGATTTGAAATGAAACCTCTACAACAGAATTCAAGTGCAGATTGTAACGTTTAATTTGAAGGTTTGAACAAAAATATCTGATAAAAATTGTAGGAATTGTACACATTTCTTTACAAACACTCCACATTTTAGGAGGTCAAAAGTAATTGGACAAATAAACCAAACCCAAAAAAAAAATTTTATTTTCAATATTTTGTTGCGAATCCTTTGGAGGCAATCACTGCCTTAAGTCTGGAACCCATGGACATCACCAAACACTGGGTTTCCTCTTTTTTAATGCTTTTCCAGGCCTTTACAGCCGCAGCCTTCAGGTCTTGCTTGTTTGTGGGTCTTTCCGTCTTAAGTCTGGATTTGAGCAAGTGAAATGCATGCTCACTTGGGTTAAGATCTGGTGATTGACTTGGCCATTGCAGAATGTTCCACTTTTTTGCACTCATGAACTCCTGGGTAGCTTTGGCTGTAAGCTTGGGGTCATTGTCCATCTGTACTATGAAGCGCCGTCCGATCAACTTTGCGGCATTTGGCTGAATCTGGGCTGAAAGTATATCCCGGTACACTTCAGAATTCATCCGGCTACTCTTGTCTGCTGTTATGTCATCAATAAACACAAGTGACCCAGAGCCATTGAAAGCCATGCATGCCCATGCCATCACGTTGCCTCCACCATGTTTTACAGAGGATGTGGTGTGCCTTGGATCATGTGCCGTTCCCTTTCTTCTCCAAACTTTTTTCTTCCCATCATTCTGGTACAGGTTGATCTTGGTTTCATCTGTCCATAGAATACTTTTCCAGAACTGAGCTGGCTTCATGAGGTGTTTTTCAGCAAATTTAACTCTGGCCTGTCTATTTTTGGAATTGATGAATGGTTTGCATCTAGATGTGAACCCTTTGTATTTACTTTCATGGAGTCTTCTCTTTACTGTTGACTTAGAGACAGATACACCTACTTCACTGAGAGTGTTCTGGACTTCAGTTGATGTTGTGAACGGGTTCTTCTTCACCAAAGAAAGTATGCGGCGATTATCCACCACTGTTGTCATCCGTGGACACCCAGGCCTTTTTGAGTTCCCAAGCTCACCAGTCAATTCCTTTTTTCTCAGAATGTACCCGACTGTTGATTTTGCTACTCCAAGCATGTCTGCTATCTCTCTGATGGATTTTTTCTTTTTTTTCAGCCTCAGGATGTTCTGCTTCACCTCAATTGAGAGTTCCTTAGACCGCATGTTGTCTGGTCACAGCAACAGCTTCCAAATGCAAAAACACACCTGTAATCAACCCCAGACTTTTTAACTACTTCATTGATTACAGGTTAACGAGGGAGACGCCTTCAGAGTTAATTGCAGCCCTTAGAGTCCCTTGTCCAATTACTTTTGGTCCCTTGAAAAAGAGGAGGCTATGCATTACAGAGCTATGATTCCTAAACCCTTTCTCCGATTTGGATGTGAAAACTCTCATATTGCAGCTGGGAGTGTGCACTTTCAGCCCATATTATATATATATAATTGTATTTCTGAACATGTTTTTGTAAACAGCTAAAATAACAAAACTTGTGTCACTGTCCAAATATTTCTGGACCGAACTGTATAACACATATTTTTCCTTTGTGTCCTAATTGTTTGCATATGATCTCGTATGCCTCACCCATCATTTCCATCTAGTCTTCGTTTCATCTTCTTTCCTCACATGTTATGCCGTTTTCTCATGAACCCCCCCTCTTTTTCTTACACTTTCTCATGAATATCTTCATCATTCTTTTTTTCTCACCCAATTCTCACCGGCTGATATAGAGTAATGGTTATATATAAACCCCATTATGTTCAGTCCTTTGTCTGCAGGTTCGCATTCGGATCTACACATTTCTCTTTGCACAAAAAATATTTTCTCTTGCTATCCATAGTAATGACACAAAGAAACACTCTCTCTTTTATTTTTATTTTTACTTTCATTTCCATTTATTTTTATTTTTTTATTTTTATCTGTTTGTGTGTACATGTAAATGAGAATCGCTCTCCCCTTTTTCTCTTTCTTCTTTTCCTCTTCTTTTTTTCATGATCTTTGCAGCTCATTGCACGTGTCTATGAGTCACCGCTCTGATACCATGTGGTTGTTTGACGTTAGAGCTGTTAACGTGGCAGTATAGAGTCTTCTATAAGTGATCAGGCTGTAAGCTGCATGTATGATTTCTTTTTTCCCTGAAGAAGGAGACGGTCCTTGTTTCTGAAACGCGTTGGATTGACTAAAATAAAAAAGAGATTTTCATCTTACTGATACCAGTGATCCTTTAGCGCGGCCTTAAACCCGTTTTTTCCTATTTGACCTGTTTTTCCACTGTTGTGACAGTAGGCAGTTTGGGAGGAGGAAAGTACGGTATGCAGAAAGGACAGTGGGATGGCACAGTATGGGATGGGCAATAAATAGAAAGAGGGATAATATGAATGCCCAGTATGTAAGGTGGTTCAGAATAGAGAGAGGGAAGTGTGAAAGCACAGTATGAGATATGGAATTATACAGGGTGAGGAACAGTTTGTATTCACAGTATGAGAGGAGGAAGTTCACAGAAGGAGGGATAGTATTAAAGCATAGTATAGCCGGGGGATCAGTATATAGAGTGAGGGACAGTTTGAGGGCACAATATGAGAAATAGCGGCAGTATTCAGATGGAGGGATAGCTTGAGGCCCTGCATGGGAGGGTATAGGCAATATGCAGAAGGAGAGATAGTGTAAGGGCACAATATGGGAGGGGGCAGAATACAAAAGGATAGATAGTGTATGAGCACAGTAGGAGTGAGTAATATGCAGATAGAAGTATAATGTGAGCGCATAGTATTGGTGAGTTTTAAGTATGCAGAAGGAATAGTAAGAGTACGGGAAGTAGTATACATAGTATGATAGTGTGAGGTAATATTATGGGAAGAGTGCAAATATACAGAAGAAGGAATAGTGTCAGAGCACAGTATGGGAGAGGGTAGTATCTAGAAGGGATAGTATGAAGGCACAGTATTGTATGGGGTCAGTATGCAGAATAAGGAACAGTGTGAGGGCACAGTATGGGAGGGAGTAATATACAGAAAGAGAGATAATGTGAGGGTACAGTATGTGATAGGAGAGCAACATGTGGAGGGGTAGATACTAGTGATGAGCGAGCATGCTTGTAACTACTCGGTACTCGCACGAGTATCGCTGTAGTCGGGCTGCTCGGCGGGGACCGAGTAATCTCGCGATACTCGTGCTGTACTCGTGGTCTTCATTTCTGCATGTTGGCGCTCTTTTGAGAGCCAGCCCTCATGCAGGGATTGGCTGGCAGACCACTGCAATGCCACAGCCCTGTTAGTTGTGGAATTGCAGTGATTGGCCGGCCTGCACAGCGTGACCGAGCCTTTATATCGGCCGGCGCGCTGTGCTCTGCTCACAGCTATCCAGACTGTCAGTGCAGGGAGAGTGTCGCTGATTCAGGGAAAGCTTTGCGGCCCTTTATAGCTTTTTCAGTTGCAGGGCTGCAAACAGTGTGACCAAAAGTCCTTCTCAGGACTATTCTAGTTGTATACAGGCAGGCAGGGTATAGCCAGGTCGGAGTACAGTAGCAGAGTCCTTCTCAGGACTATTGTTGCTATATACAGGCAGGGTATAGCCAGGTCTGAATACAGGCTAGTGACCAAAAGAGTCCTTGTCAGGACTATTGTACCAGTATACAGGCAGGCAGGCAGGCAGGGTAGTGGTGACCGTATACCAGCCTTCATCATATCTGGGGCTGGTGTACACAGTGTAAAACAGTCCAGATAGTGTCTGACTTGTCTGTAATTGTCGCTCCCCAAAAAAACCTGTTAGGTTCTTATTGCGTCCGTGCTTGGTTTTTAAAACCGCACGTGTGTGCCTGTTGGTGGCAGCGTACAGGTGCACTTGTGTGCAATTTCCAGAAACTTTGATATAACGCACAAGTAGTGAATATACACGTCAGCAGTGCACAGCATTGCAAAATGCGCAAGGGCATTGGCAAGGAACAAGGAAGTGGACGTGATGGTGGTGCAGGCAGAGGCCGAGGTCGTGGGCAAGCTCTAATTTCGCCACAACAAAGGGCCACATCTAGTCGCTCGCACGTCCTGTCCCAAATTCTTGGGGACCTCAGCAGTACACCGCTCTTGAACCAAGACCAGTGTCAACAGGTTGTTAGTTGGATAGCGGATAATGCTTCCAGTCAGATTGGCACCACCACAAACACTCTCTTCCACACGGTCAAGTGTCAGTAGCCGTGATACTGCACCGCACATTTCTGAACCTGATCCTCCTTCCTACCACCAGGCTGAGTACACGTCCTCCTCGGACATTAATGATCCCACACTTGGACACTCGGAAGAGCTGTTCACGTTTCCATTCACACATTCTGGCCTCTCGCCAGCTCATATTGAAGTGGGTCATGAGGAGATCGTCTGTACAGATGGCCAAATATTTGAGCAGCCACGTTCTCACGAAGTTGGCAACATGTCTCAACAAGTGGTGGACGATGATGAGACACAATTGTCAGGAAGTCAGGAGGAGGAGCAGGGTGCGGAAGAGGAAGACGACGTGGTGGATGATCCAGTAACTGACCCAACCTGGCAGGAGGATATGCAGAGCGAGGACAGCAGTGCACAGGGGGAGGGAGGCGTAGCATCACAACAGGCAGTAAGAAGCAGGGTGGTGGCCCCAGGCAGAAGTCAGGCAACCGTTCCCCGGAACAACACGACGACACAAGGTGCCTGTACAAATGTTAGGTCTTCCCGAGTCTGGCAGTTTTTTAAGTTGGATCCAGATGATTCAAAAAAGGCCATTTGCAACACCTGCCGTGCCAGTATCAGCAGGGGTACCAAAACTAGCAGCCTGACCACCACCAGCATGATCAGGCACATGTCAGCCAAGCACCCGACTTTGTGGGAAGTACAACAGAGTCGAGGAGCAGTGCTTGCTGATGTCACTGCTACGTCTTCGCTGGTTGTGCATGCGAGCCAATCCTCTGTCCATGCTGCCTGCGAACAAGCCTCCTCCACTCCTGCACCTGCAGTTGCCTACGCAGAAAGAACACCATCATCAAGCACGTCCTTGTCCCAGCGCAGCGTTCAGTTATCCATTCAGCAAACCTTTGAACGCAGGCGCAAATACACTGCCAACACCCCACATGCCACAGTTCTAAATGCTAACATTTCGCGACTGCTTGCGCTGGAAATGTTGCCTTTTAGGCTGGTGGAGACAGAAGCATTCCGTGACCTGATGGCGGCAGCTGTCCCACGTTACTCGGTCCCCAGCCGCCACTATTTCTCCCGGTGTGCCGTCCCCGCGTTGCATAACCACGTGTCACAAAACATCACACGTGCCCTGAACAACGCTGTTTCACCCAAGGTCCACCTAACCACAGACACGTGGACAAGTGCTTGTGGGCAAGGCCGCTACATCTCGTTGACGGCACACTGGGTTAATATTGTGGAAGCTGGGACCCAGTCTGAGCGAGGGACGGAACACGTCCTTCCCACACCAAGGTTTGCAGGCCCTACCTCAGTCAGTGTTTCACCCACACTCTACAGCTCCGGAATGTCATGCTCTTCAGCCTCCTCCTCCTCCTGCGCATCCTCATCCACTGTGCCCTCCACACCAGTCACAAGCTGGAAGCACTGCAGCACTGCCTCGGCGAAGCGGCAACAGGCTGTGCTGAAGCTAATCTGCATAGGTGACAAACCCCACAATGCAGAAGAGCTGTGGACAGCTCTGAAACAGCAGGCAGATCACTGGCTCACACCTCTGAACCTAAAGCCAGGAAAGGTCGTGTGTGACAATGGCGGCGGCTTTGAGGCGAGGCCAGCTGACACATGTTCCATGCGTGGCCCATGTGCTCAACCTCGTGGTTCAGCGGTTTATAAAGTCATACCCAGAGCTGTCTGATCTGCTGGTAAAAGTTCGCCGCCTGTCTGCACATTTTCGAAAGTCACCTACTGCTTCAGCCGGCCTTGCCGGCTTTCAGCGCCGTTTGCATCTTCCGGCTCACAGACTGGTGTGTGATGTCCCCACGCGTTGGAATTCAACTCTGCACATGTTGGTCAGGATATGTGAGCAGAAGAGGGCAGTTGTTGAGTACCTGCATCACCTAAGCCGTCGGGAAATGGGTCAAACTCCACACATAACACCTGAGGAGTGGAGATGGATGTCAGACCTATGTACCATCCTCCAAAACTTTGAGGACTCCACCAAGATGGTGAGTGGTGATGACGCCATTATTAGCGTCACCATACCGCTACTCTGCCTTCTAAAACGGTCTCTGCTGAAAAACAAACATGATGCATTGCAGGCGGAGCGCGATGAGTTGCAGCAAGAAACAGTAGTGGGTGTGGGTGATAACACACAGCCCAGCCTCGTCTCATCACAACGTGCAGTGGAGGACTATGACGAGGAGGAGGATGAAGACATGGAGCAACTCTCCGGCCAAATTGAGGATATGACATGCACACCAGTCATATCCTCGGTTCAGCGTGGCTGGCCAGAGGACAGGGTAGATGAGGAGGAGGAGGAGGAGGAGGAGGAGGAGGAGGAGGACAGCATGTTCAGTCATCTTGTTGGTCAGGCTACTGAAGTCCTGGCTGTTAAGAGTCTGGCGCACATGGCTGACTTTATGGTAAGCTGCCTGTCTCGTGACCCTCGCGTTAAGAACATCTTGGCCGACAATCATTACTGGTTGGTAACACTGTTAGACCCACGCTACAAGGAGAACTTTTTGTCTCTTATTCCCGTGGAGGAGAGGTCAACCAAAATGCAGCAGTTCCGGATGGCCATACTCACGGAAGTAGGCAAAGCATTCCCCTCACAAAACGCTAGCGGCATAGGTCAGGAATCAGTGGACAACCGAGGCGTACAGCCGAGAGAGGCACAAGTCCAATCCGCCAGAGGTAGGGGAACAGTCTTTAAGATGTGGGACAGTTTTCTCAGCCCCTCACGTACCACAGCCCCTGAGGTGCGGGGTAGTGCCACAAGAAATCCTAAGTTTGCCCAGATGCTGAAGGAGTACCTTGCAGATCGAACAACTGTACTCCGACATTCCTCTGTGCCTTACAATTATTGGGTATCCAAGCTGGACACGTGGCATGAATTGGCTCTCTACGCCTTGGAAGTCCTGGCCTGCCCTGCTGCTAGCGTTTTGTCAGAGCGTGTTTTTAGTGCCGCAGGTGGAATCATTACAGATAAACGCACCCGCCTGTCAACTGAAAATGCTGACAGGCTGACTCTGATCAAGATGAACAAGGGTTGGATTGGGCCAGACTTCACCACACCACCAGCAAATGAGAGCGGAATTTAAAGTTTGCCATGTACCTCCACTCACCCATGGGTACACACTTCTGGACTTTGGATAATCGCTGGACTGCTCCTCCTTCTCCTCATGCGCCACCATGATGATGACCGTTACAAATTGCAATACTTAGGCCTTTGTTTCAGGTATACCCCCAGTGGTAAATTTTTTCGCCCATTCTTTGCAGAATGGACATTACAACGACAGGAGACCCGCTCCTTTGCAATGGGAACAATGTTTTGAGGCCCTCATGCACGTCTCTACCCAGGGACAACATGGAGCCTCCCAATTTTTGGCTGCCCTGCCTAAGGGCTATACTATAATACACCCACTTCCTTAAAATGGACACTTAATGTTTTGAGGCCCTCATGCACGTCTCTACCCAGGGACAACGTGGAGCCTCCCAATTTTTGGCTGCCCTGCCTAAGGGCTATACTATAATACACCCACTTCCTTAAAATGGACACTTAATGTTTTGAGGCCCTCATGCACGTCTCTACCCAGGGACAACGTGGAGCCTCCCAATTTTTGGCTGCCCTGCCTAAGGGCTATACTATAATACACCCACTTCCTTAAAATGGACACTTAATGTTTTGAGGCCCTCATGCACGTCTCTACCCAGGGACAACGTGGAGCCTCCCAATTTTTGGCTGCCCTGCCTAAGGGCTATACTATAATACACCCACTTCCTTAAAATGGACACTTAATGTTTTGAGGCCCTCATGCACGTCTCTATCCAGGGACAACGTGGAGCCTCCCAATTTTTGGCTGCCCTGGCAAAGGGTTATACTGAAATAGACCCACTTCCTTACAATGGGCACTTCAGGTTTACAGGCCATCATGCACGTCTCTATCCAGGGACAATGTGGAGCCTCCCAATTTTTGGCTGCCCTGGCAAAGGGCTATACTAAAATAGACCCACTTCCTTACAATGGGCACTTCAGGTTTACAGGCCATCATGCACGTCTCTATCCAGGGACAATGTGGAGCCTCCCAATTTTTGGCTGCCCTGGCAAAGGGCTATACTGAAATAGACCCACTTCCTTACAATGGGCACTTCAGGTTTACAGGCCATCATGCACGTCTCTATCCAGGGACAATGTGGAGCCTCCCAATTTTTGGCTGCCCTGGCAAAGGGCTATACTGAAATAGACCCACTTCCTTACAATGGGCACTTCAGGTGTACAGGCCATCATGCACGTCTCTATCCAGGGACAATGTGGAGCCTCCCAATTTTTGGCTGCCCTGGCAAAGGGCTATACTGAAATAGACCCACTTCCTTACAATGGGCACTTCAGGTTTACAGGCCATCATGCACGTCTCTATCCAGGGACAATGTGGAGCCTCCCAATTTTTGGCTGCCCTGGCAAAGGGCTATACTGAAATAGACCCACTTCCTTACAATGGGCACTTCAGGTTTACAGGCCATCATGCACGTCTCTATCCAGGGACAATGTGGAGCCTCCCAATTTTTGGCTGCCCTGGCAAAGGGCTATACTGAAATAGACCCACTTCCTTACAATGGGCACTTCAGGTTTACAGGCCATCATGCACGTCTCTATCCAGGGACAATGTGGAGCCTCCCAATTTTTGGCTGCCCTGGCAAAGGGCTATACTGAAATAGACCCACTTCCTTACAATGGGCACTTCAGGTTTACAGGCCATCATGCACGTCTCTATCCAGGGACAATGTGGAGCCTCCCAATTTTTGGCTGCCCTGGCAAAGGGCTATACTGAAATAGACCCACTTCCTTACAATGGGCACTTCAGGTTTACAGGCCATCATGCACGTCTCTATCCAGGGACAATGTGGAGCCTCCCAATTTTTGGCTGCCCTGGCAAAGGGCTATACTGAAATAGACCCACTTCCTTACAATGGGCACTTCAGGTTTACAGGCCCTCATGCACGTCTGTATGCAGGGGCATTGGTGAACCTCACAATTTTGGACTGCCCTGGCAAAGGAAAATACTACAAAGACTCACTTCCTCAAAATGGGCACATTAGACTCAAGAGGCCTTCATGTACGTCTCTTCTCAGGGACATCGGAGTGCCACACAATGTTTTCACGTAAAATCTTTCATGTATTAATCTCAAAAAGTAACATACACCAGCTCTATCTCACTATTGGGTATGTGCCCTTAACATTTCTGCCATGAAAAATCATTTTGGGGTCATTTTGGAAGGTTTTCTGGTGAGTCCGTAAAAATGGCGTGAAACGCGGACAAAATTGTTCACAGCTGTGACTTTTGAGTGATAAATGCTTCAAGGGGTCTTCCCCATGCTGTTGCCATGTCATTTGAGCACTCTTCTGAGACTTTTGTGACATTTTTAGGGTTTCTCCATGCTGCCGGGGGGTCATTTCACAAAAATACTCGGGTCTCCCATAGGATAACATTGGGCTCGTTGCTCGGCCCGAGTACACGAGTATCTTGGGAGGCTCGGCCCGAGCTTCGAGCACCCGAGCTTTTTAGTACTCGCTCATCACTAGTAGATACCTTATGGAAGCTGGACAGCATTGGGGGTGATGTGAACAGGGGATACATTATGAAGAGGAGACAAAGGATGAAGGGAGTTGCAGTGGGGGACACTGAAGATGGACACAGCATTTAGGGTAGCAGCATGATGTGAACATTGTAGATAGGGAAAGCATGAATTGGGGATTATGTGATGGCTATAGTTCAAAAGGGAGGATGGTGTGTTATCCCAAAACATTTTCTCACTAGAACTCTCATCTATACATTGCTTCATTTCATAACATATGCATCCAATATGCTTTCTTTATATCCCTTTACAAAATATCAGAAATAAACGTCACCATATTTGGAAGATTTGAACAGCTTTTTTTTAAATCATATTCATATGATCACTATAATCATAGTGTCCATCATACAGATGTTTAGAAGATGTCAATATTCTTTTGTGTTGGAAATGAGCTGTACTGATGCTTCAGAGCACTCCCATGCTTGAGAAAGGGGGTTGTGGCAAACCTTCATTACATCTGTGGACACTCATTTCCTACCTGAAAGTGTCTCAGCCTGGTCTTGAGTTCAAATGTTATCAGCTGAGGAATGTTGATATAAAATTTCACAATGGTGACTATACCCATATATATCAGAATATATTGTTATCATCTGTATGATGGACAGTAAAAAATACTAATTATTAATTAAACATCTGCACAGTCTGACTACTACTCTTTAGTAATGTTCTAAACATTACTACATGATTGTGCAGCTACACATAATCATGTTGCTTTGGGGCAGGGAATACTCGTAAAGATGAAACAGTTTATTACCATCTGTTTCTTTTTTGTCACTGTGTACACAGCACTAAAAAAGTGCTGTGTATTTGACATGTCCACGCCGGGGCTGTAGGGTGACTCATTACCGGTCAGCGGTTCTGCTCTTGGGGTGCTGCGGTGGTATGGCCCGGCTCTGTGACCCCGGTGGTATTGTTTAGTGAATATGAAGGGGATTATGACAGTTTATTTATGATGCCACCTGTGGTATGCGGCAAGTTAGGTGCCATCGCTGAGAGATAGGGCCCCCAGGGGAAGATGGTGACACAGCTTAGACGGTGCAGCTCCCCACAGGTAGAGCTAGACTCCAGGGTAGTCTATGATGTTGGGCGGAGGCGAATAACAGAGCAACACAGGGGTGCAGTCTCAAGGTTTTTACTCACTGTAGCCGGTTACACACATTAGGGACCACCTTTGGAGTGCCAAGATTCACCGTGATGGGCTCCAGCCAATCCCGGGTAAGAGCGGTGCACCTTTCTAAAATGTACTCTTCCCTGGTCGTCTCTGCACTTGCTTTGCCCTCCTGCCGTGTGCCCTTGCTCACTGAGCTCTGTATCAGTGCCCGTGAACCCTGTGGGGTGGAAAGAAGCTCAATCCCTTGGTGCTTTTGGGTCACCTTCCAGCGAATTTGTGTGCGGTGTGTGGCTGTGGTGCTTGACATCACCCCAGCCAATGGTTTTGCTAGCGGAGCCCATAGGTTCTTCTTCTCTAGCCTAGGGACCAATCCCCATGTTGCGACCCAGTCCTTCCACCTGTAAATTATGTGTGGAAAAAGGACGGTTAGCTCCAGTGGTTTCTAGGACCCTTTCCGTCAGTGCCCAGGCCGAGTGGTACCTACTCCAGGCTATGGGTCTTAACTCCTTCACTGCTCCTCAGACTGAACTCCGTACATCACATTGTGTTCTCACTTTGTACTGCTGTGTTCCCACTCCTACGACTCCACCACCCCAGCCTGGCTTTGGGTATAATCACGCCCTCTGCCTTGTCTGATGAGGTGTTTCTGAGCCTGGGTGTCGTGCTTTGTGTGAACCGGTGTTGACCCCCTCCTTACTCAAGGTGGAATACCACACCCCTGGATAAGGTGCAGTACCTCTGTGGTGACTGAAGCCTCAGGGGCGCCATATATGCAATAATAGCAAGGGCTCACAGTGCTTCCACCTCCATAAGCATGTTATCTCTGCATATAGAGAGGTAGCAGGAGTTGCTGGGTCACAATGTGTAAAATAATTGACAAAGAAAAGTAATAAATATATAAATAAAAGATAGCACTTAAAAAATAAATAAAAAGGCAACTGTTAATTGAAATCGCTGTTCATAGCACTACCTCTGTAAAAAAAAAGATCTGTATCAGGTATACAAAAATAATTGTTACAGAATGGGAAGCAATGTTTTTAATGCATTTTAGTCGTCCTTTGATGGTCATAAAAAATGGGGAAAACAAACACTTTTTTCCTTTCTTTTCCCACTGATCTCATCAGATATCAGCAAAAAGAGAGCGAATAGAACAGTCACATAAAAGTGAGGGCACATGTATAACAAAAAAAAATTTAAAATTACTTGGACATCCAAACGAGAACATTTTTTAAAGTTATTTAAACTACATATATGAAAAAAAGCTTGAAAATGGGCGCTGTCAGTCCCCTTTCACACATCCATTGAAAAAACGCACATGATGCACAGTTCATTTTGTCCATCTATGTGGCCATCCTTGTGTATGTGTGTGTCATCCATATGTCAGCCATGCAATATCTGTGTCACACGTACCAGAAAAAAACCATGATACTGCAACTAATGGTTTTTATGTGAAAAAGACGTGCACCGCTAGATAAATGCTAGATAGATAGATAGATAGATAGAGAGATAGCTTGTAAAGTTATTTAGCCAAATAAATAAATAATTAATTAAAGGAAAAAAAAATGACATGGGGGCCACCCTATTTTTAATAACCAGCACAGGCAAAGCAGCAGTTGCGGGCTGCAACTCTCAGTTGTCTCCTGACCCTTGACTGGTTATCAAAAACAGAGTAGATCCTAGGCAGTTTAAAAAAAAAAAAAAATATATATATATATATATATATATACACACATTTAAATAAATAATTAAAAAAAGATAGCTTGGGGTCCCCCCCATTTTTCAAAACCAGTCAAGGTACAGCAAGCAGTTGGGGGATGGTATTATTTAGGTAGGTAGGCTGGCGGGTCTCACGCTACCTTGTGTGTGACCCAGCTGCTGTGAACTGAAATGACCTTGTGATGTCACCACTCGTCACTGCCACTGAAGGCTCACACAGAGCACAGTGAAAGACCAGGCAGAGGCTGCTGTTCCCGCCTATGAGACTCGCTCTCTGAACATTCTTAATAGGCTGGGCCACCGAGTCTGGGAACATCGCAGGACCTCCATGTGGATTTTATCAGAGCTGCTTGCGGTTCTTTTGGAATGAGAGACTGTGTCTTGTCTTTATTTCATTAATTCTCTCTTTTTATGTCTTTCAGGATTGCTTTTGTGGACTATTTTGGATTTGTTGGATTACGTTGGAACTTCATGGCTTTTTAAAAAAAAAATAAAAAATTGGTGAATGAAGGCTAAAGACAGGAGTTGATTTTTTCAATAAAATATTTTTCTGTGTATTTTTTTCTATTTACTACTGGGTTAGTAATAGGGGTGTCTGATGTATGCCTCTAGATTAATAAAACCAGGGCTTGATGCTAGCTGTCCATTCACAGCTGGCATCAACCCCATAAACCATTACCCCAATTGCCCTTGGTCCAGGGCAGTCGGGAAGAGCCAGTTACAACACCATAATTGATGCATCTAATGGATGGACTGAGGGTTGCTATTTTTAGGCTAGGAAGGGACAAATACTTATGGGCCTTCTCCTCTTAATAATACCAGACCCCAGTTGTCTGCTGTACCTTGGCTGGTTATAAAAAATGAGGCAGATGGAGGCACTGTGGAGTGTCTCCGGTCCATAATCCAGTAGTGTCTGGTTTTTAAGTGTTCATAAAAGCTTGGTTGACCACAGTTATATGCACTTTTGAAAAAACGGACACCGCTCAACAGAGGACAGACTCAGTCCAGAATAACTTTGCTACCTCATTATAGTGAATGGATCCCTCAGAGTGTCATCTGAATTACGTTATTTGGAGATTTAGATGTAAACCCTAAAGTACGTGCCCAGTGTATAGCACAGGATAAGTGGGATCTATAATGTGATGGAAAATGTTCCCAATAAAAGCTTCAACACATTGCCCAAAAATAAAAGAAGTCTCCACTCAGTTCCGTAATCTGTCAATGGAAATGTAGGAAGTTTCCCTATTACTGGTAACACAAAGACTCTGGAAAAGCACCATGGCTTCCCCCAAAAACAAATCAGGCAAAATTTACACACCCAAATCTTAATACCCCCTTCCCTTCTGAGCCCTATAATGTGCCAATACCTCATTTAGCATCCACATGTTTTGCATTTCTATAGTGAGAAGAGCCCCCTTAATTTACCAGCTGTGAGTCTCCAGAAGCAGAAGCTACGCACAAGCTATTGGCGCTACAATGTACTGGGCACTTGAAAATTAAAAACTTATGGCCAAAGCAACATTGTATTGGAAAAAATGGGACCTTATAATTTACTCAGCCCAATTATGTAAATTGCATGAGGGAGAAAAATACTCATTATACTCCTCCTACAGTGAGGAAAATAAGTATTCAAGCTTGAGACCGTGAAGAAGGCGGCTTATTCTTACCGCGAAACGCGTTGTCCTTCAGCATAATGCTTGCACTTTGTTACTGAACTCTGGATATCTTTTTAATCCATCTTCAATAAATACTGGATTTTAACTACAAAACCTGAAGTCTCCTTCCCTGCTGGATCTTTCCACATTATATATATATATATATATATATATATATATATATATACAAGAGGCTGCTGATAAGTCTTTGGCTTTACCCAGAAAGAAACGAGATAAGGGCCAGTTACATGCTGCAATATCGCTAACGATATATCGACGGGGTCACGGTGTTTGTGACGCACATCCGGCGTCGTTAGCGACATCGCAGCGTGTGACACCTATGAGTGACCTTAAACAATCGCAAAAGAGGCAAAAATCGTTGTTCTGTGAGGCGTCATTCATTTACCAAAAATCGTTGTCTGGTCAATAGCGAGGTTGTTCGTCGTTCCTGTGGCGTCACACATCGCTATGTTCCGGCCACTCATCTCCGCCCTCCCTCTGCTATTGGTCTGCCGCTTAGTGACGCCGGAGTGACGTCATTATGATGCCGAACGCACCTCCCCCTTGAAGGAGGGATTGTTTGGCGGTCACAGCGACGTCGCTGAAAAGGTATATGCATGTGACACTGCCGTAGCGATAATGTTCGCTACGGCAGTGATCACAAAATGTCGCACGAACGACGGGGGCGGGTGCTATCGCGCACGACATCGCTAGCTAGCTCACTGATGTCAACACACTTCTTACATTCATATTCCAAGTTCTTTAAGCCTAGTAAAAAGAAGGATTTCAGATTTGCCTCAAACTAGGCATACGTAATAGCCATGGCATCAGAAATTGTGGGAAATTTGGCACACTTGAGGTGTTTCTTCAGGTTTGGATACAGATGTTAGTCGAAGGGAGCTAGATCTGGTGAATAAGGTGGGTGGTCAACCATCTGGAAGCCCAGCTCTGCCAGCTTTGCCATGGTCGCTTGTGCAGTGTGAGCAGAGGCGTTGTCTTGCAGGAACAAGACTCCTTTGGACAGCTTGCCGCACCTTTTGGCCTTCAGAGCTTCCTTCAATTGGTCCAAAAGTTAAATGTAATGCCTTGCATTGATGTTGGAACCCTTTTGAAGGTTGTCCACTAGCAGCACAACCTCCTTATCCGAGAACAGAGACGCCATTACCTTAGTAGCTGATTTTTGCAATCTGAACTTCTTTGGATTAGGAGAACCACTGTGCCTCCACTCTTTTGACTGCTCCTTGTTTTCAGGGCCATACATAAAAATCCAAGTCTCATCAATGGTTACCAATCAATCCAGGAAGTTCTTATCAGTCCGGAAATACTGACAAATGGACCGGGATGTGTTAACTCGCATGCTTCTCTGATTTATTGTCAAACATTTGGGGACCCACTTTGCAGATAGCATCCTCATGTCCCAAATGTTCATGGATAATGATACAAATACATTCAGAGGGAATACCCATGATGTCTGCTATTGCTTTAGCTGAAATTCGTTGATTCTGCAGTTGTGAGGTTGTGCACATCATTGACGATCTCTGGTATAACAACCACTCTCAGTCGTCCAGGACGTGATGAAGTGGCTTGTTGTAAATTTGGCAACCCAGTTCTTAACTGTGGATTATGAAGGGCTTTGATCCCTCATTGTCTACGACATATCACCATGAATATCCTTTGCGGACTTTCCTTGCAGGAGCAAGAATTGTATCACTCCTCTACTTTCAGTTGCTGTGGATATCGCATTAGAATCCACCATTTGGTTTTCCTATATGCCATTAGCAACAAACACAACATTTTGAAAACATATATTAGACACATAAAGCCCACGTTACACGTTGCAATTAGTTGTACAATCGCATTTGCGATGTGACACGCCCAGGTTGCATATGGGATTATATGAGATTTCACGTTGGTCGTTCATTTGCTGTCACACGAGCGTTAGTAGTCTATGTTAAATTGATCAATGTTATGTGCGATCCTTTAGATCACGTGTTCTGTGACGTATGCATTGGGCACCTTTTTTTTTTTTTATTTATTGACTTGACAAGCGTGTGTAATGTGTAGGGATGTGTTTTTACTATGTCATCTGCCATTCAGCTCTGCTACATGGCCGCTGACAGCAGACACAGACAGCCATGTAGCAGAGCTGAATGGCAGATGACAGCAGACACAGACAGAGCCGCACTGTCAGAATGAACTTGGGTGAACTTCACCCGACTTCATTGTCATGCTGCGGCTCTGTCTGTGTCGCGCCCTGATTAGCGGTCACCTGTGAAGGACTCACCGGTGACCGCTAATCTCCTAAATTACTGAAGTTAGCAGCCCTCTCTCATACTCACCAATCCCCGATCCCCGGCGCTGCACGGCATTCACACTGCTCCGGCGGCTTTTACTGTTTTGAAAAAGCCGGCCGCCCATTAAACAATCTCGTATTCCCTGCTTTCCCCACCCACCGGCGCCTATGATTGGTTACAGTGAGACACGCCCCCACTCTGAGTGACAGGTGTCACACTGCACCCAATCACAGCAGCCGGTGGGCGTGTCTATACTGTGTAGTGAAATAAATAATTAAATAATTAAAAAAAACGGCGTGCGGTTCCCCCCAATTTTAAAACCAGCCAGATAAAGCCATACGGCTGAAGGCTGGTATTCTCAGGATGGGGAGCTCCACGTTATGGGGAGCCCCCCAGCCTAACAATATCAGCCAACAGCCGCCCAGAATTGCCGCATACATTATATGCGACAGTTCTGGGACTGTACCCGGCTCTTCCCGATTTGCCCTGGTGCGTTGGCAAATCGGGGTAATAAGGAGTTATTGGCAGCCCATAGCTGCCAATAAGTCCTAGATTAATCATGTCAGGCGTCTATGAGACACCCTCCATGATTAATCTGTAAATTACAGTAAATAAACACACACACCCGAAAAAATCCTTTATTGGAAATAAAAAACACACACACATTCCCTGGTTCACCACTTTAATCAGCCCCAAAAAGCCCTCCATGTCCGGCGTACTCCAGGATGGTCCAGCGTCGCATCCAGCGCTGCTGCATGGAGGTGACCGGAGCTGCAGCAGACACAGCCGCTCCGGTCACCTCCACGCAGCTAATGAAGACAGCCGCGCGATCAGCTGATCTGTCAGTGAGGTTACCCGCTGTCACTGGATCCAGCAGCGACAGCGGGTAACCTCACTGACAGATCAGCTTATCGCGCGGCTGTCTTCATTAGCTGCGTGGAGGTGACCGGAGCGGCTGTGTCTGCTGCAGCTCCGGTCACCTCCATGCAGCAGCGCTGGATGCGACGCTGGACCATCCTGGAGTACGCCGGACATGGAGGGCTTTTTGGGGCTGATTAAAGTGGTGAACCAGGGAATGTGTGTGTGTTTTTTATTTATAATAAAGGATTTTTTCGGGTGTGTGTGTTTATTTACTGTAATTTACAGATTAATCATGGAGGGTGTCTCATAGACGCCTGACATGATTAATCTAGGACTTATTGGCAGCTATGGGCTGCCAATAACGCCTTATTACCCCGATTTGCCAACGCACCAGGGCAAATCGGGAAGAGCCGGGTACAGTCCCAGAACTGTCGCATATAATGTATGCGGCAATTCTGGGCGGCTGTTGGCTGATATTGTTAGGCTGGGGGGCTCCCCATAACGTGGAGCTCCCCATCCTGAGAATACCAGCCTTCAGCCGTATGGCTTTATCTGGCTGGTTTTAAAATTGGGGGGAACCGCACGCCGTTTTTTTTAATTATTTAATTATTTATTTCACTACACAGTATAGACACGCCCACCGGCTGCTGTGATTGGGTGCAGTGTGACACCTGTCACTCAGAGTGGGGGCGTGTCTCACTGTAACCAATCATAGGCGCCAGTGGGCGGGGAAAGCAGGGAATACCAGATTGTTTAATGGGCGGCCGGCTTTTTCAAAACAGTAAAAGCCGCCGGAGCAGTGTGAACGCCGTGCAGCGCCGGGGATCGGGGATCGGTGAGTATATGAGAGAGGGGGATAGACTGACATGGACAGAGAGTGAGGGACAGAGATAGTGACCGACTGACAGAGATTAGTGACTGACAGACATTGTGAGGCGCTTCAGAACGCAGCTTTTCAGCTGCGCTCTGAAGCGGACCTTTTTTAAGCTGCGGTGCAGAGCGCACACCTGCGCACATAGCATCAGACACCAAAATCGTATGAGGGATGTCACACGTTACAATTCACTAGGTTCGTGCAACAAAACGCTCAATTCTAGAGAATGATACGATGTGTTTGCGATCAACGGTTTTGCGTTCAATCCTGATCGCAAGTAGATGTCACACGCAGATACCTCACAAACGATGCCGGATGTGCGTCACTTACAACTTGACCCCAACGACGGATTGTGAGATATATTGAAGCGTGTGTAGCGGGCTTAAGGCTTTCATATGATGTAACATTCGTTACCATAGAAACAAAAAAATCACAAAGCCAATGACTTATCAGCAGCCCTTCGTATATATATATATATATATGGATCTCACGGTTATACTGGTTCTAATTTGTTATTGGTGATTTCCTTCTGTATCGTTTCTAAGGTGTTTATCTTAAATTTGTATGTAAAAAATGTTTCATAAAAATAATCTGATTAAAAAAATGCTTATTTCAGACAATAAAATACAAATGAATCATTTAAAAATCATACAACGGGATTTTCTCAATTTTTTGAGGGGACTCTGTCTCTCACAGCTGAAGTGTACCTACAATAAAAATTGCAGACCTCTCCATTCTTTGTAGGTGGGAAAACTTGCAAAATCGGCAGCTTATCAAATACTTATTTTCCTCACTGTACATAAATTCCTCAAGAGGTGTAGTATACAAAAATGGACTACTTGTGAGGGTTTATGCTCTTTTGCCATGTTAAGGGTTCTTCAAATGT
Organism: Anomaloglossus baeobatrachus; assembly: GCF_048569485.1. Taxonomy (NCBI): domain Eukaryota; kingdom Metazoa; phylum Chordata; class Amphibia; order Anura; family Aromobatidae; genus Anomaloglossus; species Anomaloglossus baeobatrachus. The sequence goes on along the minus strand of NC_134353.1, from coordinate 550,488,024 downwards.
AACATGGCATCTGCAATCTATTCAAGCCAAACTAGGGCTCCAAAATTCACATAGCGGGAAAAATTATTTTTTTCATTTTTGTGGCTCAACATTAAAAAGTTCTATGAAGCATAGTACACCTCTAAATTAATTCCTTGGGGGTGTAGTTTCCAGAACGGGGTCACTTGTTTCCACCGGATACGCACATCAGGGGCTCAGCAAAAGCGACATAGCTTCTGCTATCTATTTCAGCAAATTATGCACTCCAGAATTCAAGTAATACTCCTTCCATTCTGAGCCCTGCCATACACCCAAACAGTAGTTTTTGACCACATATTGGTTATCGGCCTACTCAGATGAAAATGCATACAAGCAATATGGTCACTTTTCTCCTGTTACCCATATGAAAATTAAAAATTTGGTGCAAAAGCAACATGTTTGTGTAAAAACGTTTTTATTTCAATTTAACGGCTGAATTTTATAAAATTCTGTAAAGCTCCTGTGGGTTAACCTAAATAAATTTAATGAGGGGTGTAGTTTCCAAAATAGAGTCACTTGTGGGGTGTTTCCGCTCTTCAGGCACATCAGGGGCTCTGCAAACACTACTTGGCATCCGCTACTTATTGCAAACAAGTTTGCGCTCTGAAAGTCATATGGTGCTGCTTCCTTTCCGAGCCCTACCGTGTACACAAACAGTAGTTTTTCAGCACATATGGAGTATCAGTGTATTCAGGAAAATTTACACAAAGTATTACATGACCCATTTTCTCCTGTTACGCTTATAAAAATGCAAAATTTGAGGCTAAAGCAATATTTTTGTGTGAAAATTAACATTTTCATTTTAAAGTTCTTAAAACTTCTTACATGCTGCTTTGAGCACATAGAGGGGGGCACTTTTTAAACTGATATCACTTTGGGGGTATTTTCTGTCATATAGACCCCTTAAAGTCATTTCAAATGTGATGTGACCATTAAAACAATTAGGTTTGGAAATTCTGTTGGAAAATTGACAAATTGCATTTTAACTTTCAACCCCAAAACATTATGTTTCAATAATGGTGCTGATGTAAAGTACAGATATGGAATATATTATATATCAACTATTTTAGATGATAAGAATTGAAAGTGTGAAAATTGAGAATTTTTCAGTTTTAGCTAAAATTCCGATATTTTCACAAATAAACATAAAAATTTTCAACCGAATTTACCACTAACATGTAGGATAATATGTTATAAAAAAAACAGTGTCAGAATCACTGGGATCCATTGACGCATTCTAGAGTTACTACTTCATAAAATAACACAGGTCACAATTATAAAATTTTGCCCTGTCAGGAATATGACAACAGGCTTCAGCGGTGAGGGGTTAATAATAGTGATGAGTGAGCATGCTCGGCACTGTTCGCTACTATATTGAGCATTGGGGTTCTTGGGCACGCTCATTATTTAGCCGAGTAACAAGAGTGCTTGAGTGCCATGTTTGAGTTCCTGCCCTACATTTTCGTGGTTGTTTTTCAGTCATTACCTACCAATCATAGTCTTCCTGAAATTATATTGTTGTTTATAGGTCTATAACAGACACACATATATGGTTATTAGGAAGAGCTATTAGTCTCCTAGTCTGTATTTGGATGTATTATATCTCTACCAGCCATACTAGTACTAGCCAAAAGGGAAGATCAAAAACTGCAGCAATATCATGAAGTTCGGAACGTGGAATGTATGAACCATGACCCAAGACAGACGCGACATTGTCAAAGCAGAAATGGACAAAACAGGACTCAACTAACTAGGAATTAGTGAAATAAGATGGGCTCAATCTGAACATTTTCAGTCAAACAAATATTGAGTCTAGTATTCTGGCAATGATACCTAAAGAAGAAACTGTCTCGCTTTTAGACTTAACCGAAAATTGTCCACCACTGTCCTCAAGTACAATAGATAGAGTAAGTGACAATGTCATCTCAATATGACTACAAGCATCTCCAATCCATGTCACAGATATATTTCTATGCACCAACAACAGATGCCAAGGAGGAGGACGTTGAACTATCCTACAATCAGTTTCAAGAAGAAATCTACAAACCACCAAAAAAATACTCATTATTATGGGGACATAAATGCCTAAGTGGCCATGAGAAACATGGAACTGTTCTTGGAAACTTTGGACTTTGTGAACGACTTGATGATGAAAGAACATTCATTACCTTTTGAACAAGAAATCTACAGTCCATCGTGAACACTTTCTTCCAAAATCACAAACGGTGACTCTAGAAATGGCCATCACTGAATGGATTCTATAAGAAACAGATTGACTACAAATGTGTTTGCCAAAGGTAGAGCTTGTCAATCATTACTGTAAAAACAATGCCAGGAGCTGACTGCAAATATAATCATGAACTTTTAACAGCAAATATTAGAGTCAAGCTGTCCAAATTGACTAGACAACAGTTAATTGCCAACTTTGATTTGCCCTACATATCTAAAGTTTTTGGAACGGTCTACACAACTGATTTATATCACTGGACATGGATGAAAGAAAGCCTGAATAATCATAGACACATATAAGCAATATTGTTACTGAAGAAGCCATAAAGACAAAAAAAAAAGAGGCAGAAGAGACTCTCGCAGCAGTCATGGTTAACAGAAGAGACCATAAAAATCATCAAAGAAAACCGAATGGCAAAAACAAAAGGTAACAAGCAGGATGCAGACAAAATCATTAAAAGACTCAGGAGAGCCATTCGAGCAGACAAAGAACTTTATTACCAAAAGATATTTACAAAGAAGAAACAAAAATGAACATTTGAAGGGAAAGACTAAGAAGGCAAACCAAAAGATCAAAGAGATACGATAAAAGTTTCAAGCAAGAATGTTGAAAGACGCCAACGGGTACAAACTAACTGAGCCAAAACATATCAAGATGGAAAGAGTACAAATCATCTCTTCAAGAATGTTTCAGTGATATGTGAAGGAGCTGAGTGGAAGGATAGCGAACCGAACATTTTGAAGGACGAAGTCATTGTTGCAATAAAACTTCTATCAAAAAACAAATCACCTGGATGTGACAGTATTCCAATAGAGCTAATAACATTTTCTGAAGCAGCAGCTGATGTCATCATAAGCCTGTGTCAGCAAATGTAGACAATTGGTAAATGACCCAAGAGCTGGAGAAGATTGGTGTTTATTCTTATTTCGAAGATGGGAGATGATACCGACTGTTGAAACTATCAGACCATTGCACTCATAACTCATGCCAGTAGAATACTACTGAAGATCTAACAGAGAACAACTACTTTGATGAGGAGCAAGCAGGATTCAGAAAAGGCAGAGGAACAAGAGATATAATTGTTAACAGATGGATAATGGAAACGGCCATAGAATGCAACAAAGAGATCAATTTTTGCTTCATTGACTACAGTGTTATGCCGTCAGCACCCCTGCAGTCCATATATCAAGGGCGCCAATGTTCTTACCATATTAGAGTCCTGCTTTTTTTGACTGCTTCTTCTCCCAGATCCCGGGCCTGCACATGAACAGCAGGACTTTTGGGAGCATGCTTAGGGCATGGCCATGCTGCGCTCCCTTTTCTAAAAGGGCCAGTGCGACCTAACTCGGAAGTGCCTCTCAGTCTATGGCTGAGAGTCACATCATATTTAAGGCATACTCCCTCATTGGGATGTAAAATGTGTCTAGTTTGGTTACTCACTCTTGAGCTAGTTCTCAGGTCCCTTCAGCTATTGTCCATATTTTGTGTAATCACCAGTGTTTCTATTTCCACTTAGAACCCCCACTCCTCCTGCCAGAACCTGTCAGTAACTGCTTATCTCCACCAACATACGACTATCCTATGGTATCTACCAGAACCTGCCTGTGTCTACTATAGCTCCTGTACCAGCTGCCAAGGCACTGATATCCCCTGATGATCACCATAAACTTTGGAATACTATGAAGCATATGAGTGTGCTGAACCATCTGATCAGCCTTATCAGGAACCTTTTCATTGACCAAGAAGCAACAATTTGAACTGAACACGGTGACATGGCATGGTTCAAAGTAGAGCGAGGTGTCGAACAAAGCTGCAACCTATCACAATTTCTCTTTAGTTTATTAGAAAAAGCTATATTCAAGAAGGTTGGAATTGGACTTGCTGAAAAAAGGCTAAATCAAAATTGCTGGACAAATTATCAACAATTTTAAATACATATTGATAGCAACAAGTGTAGATGGAATGAAGGACTCATTCGGGAGTGTCAAGATGGAAAGCTCAACATGGGACTCCTACTCTATACACAAAGACAAAAATATTGACTGCTGCCAGGTATGACTGGGACACATTTGAGATGGACAGCAATGAACTGGAAGTTGTAAAGGAGTTCAAACTTCTCAGATCAATGATCACTCAAGATGCAGTGATGATACCATAAAAATAGAAGGAACAAGGCAAAGAGAAAGACCAGCAACCTAATTGCTTGATACTATCAATAAAAAGGTGGAGAGTCTTTATCCATCAAGTGACCATGGCTTGAGATCAAGCTAAAGGCCATTAGGCATTAATAATAGAATTTCCCACTTAATCACCTGACCTGAATCCAATATAAAGTTTTTGGAATTTATGGAAGGAACTAAAGGTCTGAGTTCATAGAAGGTTCCCACAGAACTTTCAGGATTTGAAGAGTGTTTGTGTGAAAGAATAGGCCAAGATCAAACCTGAGCAATGCATGTGACTAGTTTCTCCATACAGGAGGCGTCTTGAAGCTTTTCTGTGAAGTATTAAATAATATTTAGTAAGTGTGTTTAATACATTTCCCATGTGTAAATTGCTCGTTATTACACATGACTTAATTTATGGACATTTATGGTGTAATTGATTTTTCTGTATGGATTAGATGGGTTTTTTACAGACATCTGCTGAAAAATTCATGTCAATAGCACCTTTAGAAATAGATTTACTTAGAAAATGTATAATGTTTTAAATACTTATTTCATCCTCTCTATAATCTCATGTCAAAACAATCCACTGATATACACCTGTGATTGGGGAACAGAATCGCTTTTGGTGTTTCTAGGATGCTGGAAGTATGTTCAGATATATTGCAATCACCGTATTTTTCGGATTATAAGACACCCTTTTCCTCCCAAAAATTTTGGAGGAAAGTGAGGGGTGCGTCTTATAATCGGAATGTTGCTTACTGGGGTGGTAGAGAGGGGTCCCAAGAGGGCGGGGAATGCTGAGACGGCTGTGCAGGGACTGCGGTGGGTGTGCGGTTTCTGCAGCCGTTGTGCGGGGTCTGTGGTGGTTGCTGCTGCGGCAGCTGTGCAGAGTCTGCGCAGGGTCTCTGGTGACTGCAGCGGTTTTGCAGTATCTGATTGGGGCCTCAGGAGGCTGGACTGGTGCTGCAGGTCTAGCGGTGACTTCAAATAATGCCGCCCAGAGTTTGCGCGTGTGCAGATGGAGCTCTTGGCTCAAGCTCTCATGTGCGCAGGCGCTGCCTCCAACCCATTGATCTCCCTCCAGCAGACTTCAGGAAAATGGCGCCCAGAGGTGGCACTTGCGCAAATGAGATCTTGGCTTGCCATTGAGCTTAGAGCTCAATCTGCGCTGACTCCGGGCGCCACTTCTTTGAAGCCTTCATTGCGCACAGCTGCCGCCGCTGCCACAGAAGCTGCCCCAGCACGGCAGTCACAGCCTCCGCCACGGCCCCAGCCTCCGCTGCAGCCCCAACACAGTCTACAGTTTCTGGGACACCCACCGCCCCTACCTCCTGTGACTCCTCCCCCACCGCTACTGCCCCCTCTGGTAAGACACCACCAGATTACAAGCTGGACCCCATTTTCTTTTCTTTTCACCTTTTTTGCTCTGAATTTGGGGTGGGTTTTATATTACAATGCGTCTTATAAAACAAAAAATAAGGTATATCATTCCAAAAGAAGGCTCCTGCTGCAAAATATGACATAAATTAGAATTATGTCCTGTACCCATTTTTCCTTACATAAAATTGGTCATCCTTCTCTCACCTGACCTGAGGATAGTTAAAGGTTTGAAATGCTATAAATAAAATCTCTTGTCCCCTGAAATTCATATTTAGACCCAGGAGAGATAATGTGAATGTTAGATCTGACCAAATTTCCATGGCGACTCCTCCACCAGAAAGTCTCACAGATCCATTCCATTTAATTATTTTATTCCTTTTATTTTTGTACTGTTTTTGCATAATGGTAATGTTTTGTTATCTCCTTTTATTGTAACTTTGTGAGCACTGTAACTTTTTTCATAATTTAGTTAAAAATTGAACATGTTTATTGCTTGCTGCGCTATAGATATCTACAGACCTGAAGAAGTGTTTCTTGATTGTGCTACCCTGTGTATGTCAAAATGCAAGCAGGAAAGAGGGGGACAACACAGAGCATGATGATGAAGTTGTAGATCGCACTTGGTGTGAACCCAGAGCCATGCAGCTGAGTAGCTAAGCAGATGAGGAAGAGGAGGAGATGGAAGGTTAGGATGTTACATAGGCAATTCCCGCACAAGCACCTAGTGATACAACCATGAGAAGCACTGCATCCTCATCCACACCGGCTGTGGCCAACAGCGGTGACGGGTCTGTAGTTCGTAGGAAGAATTGACTAGCCTGGGTCTCTCTTGAGACAGGAAAGGATGACCCAACTTTCGTTATCTGCCAATGTTGTAAACAGCAACTCAATAGATGCAAAAATTCAAATAATTTGACTACTACATGCATGAACAGACACATGCAAAACCAACATGCATTACTGTGGGAATCTCACTGTGCTAATATGCGGACTACCAGACCCACCCAACCACCGGCCACCAAATCAACATCAAAAAGAGAGAAGCCTGGCTCAACTGTGGTTGGGGTTCCGAAGTAAATACTATTCCAAATTAAAATCAAAATACTTTGGCACTCATTATAAGAAAAAAATGAAACTTGAGTCTGTCCAAAATTGTGATTTATTTATGCAGAAAAGTAAAGACAGCATCCAGACGTTTAGGCACTTTTTGCCTTTATCAATGCACACTGTCAAAAGATTTCCAAGAAAAAATAGCTGATGTTAAGGACGATTTTTGGAAGAAGATCAAAGCCTATTGAAAATGCTGACTAAAAATACTAGAATTGATGACGTCACAGGTATAAGTATTCCATATAAAGAAAGACAAACCATTGCATCCTCAGATACTCCTGATGAATGCTTAAGGGAATTAATATACCACAGTAAGGCACATTGTTTCAGACAAGGACCATAATATTCCTGGGAAAACCTGATGTATGTTATGAAAATCAGTGCACCCCAGTCTGGTACTATATAAAGGTTCTGGATCACAAGAATTCCTTATGTAACACTAAGCAAGAGCAGACATATAACAGATTCTCTAATGCACAAGAGTAATAGCAGAAATATGTACAAGTGGGTTCTTGAGGAATGGGTGCCAGATAAAGGGTGTATAGCACCATACATCCTCTATCTGGCACCCATTCCTCAAGATCCCACTTGTGCATATTTCTGCTATTACTCTTGTGCATTAGAGAATCTGTTACATGTCTGCTCTTGCTTAGTGTTACATAAGGAATTCTTGTGATCCAGAGCCTTTATATAGTACTAGACTGGGGTGCACTGATTTTCATAACATACAGTTAGGTTCAGAAATATTTGGACAGTGACACAAGTTTTGTTATTTTAGCTGTTTACAAAAACATGTTCAGAAATACAATTATATATATAATATGGGCTGAAAGTGCACACTCCCAGCTGCAATATGAGAGTTTGCACATCCAAATCGGAGAAAGGGTTTAGGAATCATAGCTCTGTAATGCATAGCCTCCTCTTTTTCAAGGGACCAAAAGTAATTGGACAAGGGACTCTAAGGGCTGCAATTAACTCTGAAGGCGTCTCCCTCATTAACCTGTAATCAATGAAGTAGTTAAAAGGTCTGGGGTTGATTACAGGTGTGTGGTTTTGCATTTGGAAGCTGTTGCTGTGACCAGACAACATGCGGTCTAAGGAACTCTCAATTGAGGTGAAGCAGAACATCCTGAGGCTGAAAAAAAAAGAAAAAATCCATCAGAGAGATAGCAGACATGCTTGGAGTAGCAAAATCAACAGTCAGGTACATTCTGAGAAAAAAGGAATTGACTGGTGAGCTTGGGAACTCAAAAAGGCCTGGGCGTCCACGGATGACAACAGTGGTGGATGATCGCCGCATACTTTCTTTGGTGAAGAAGAACCCGTTCACAACATCAACTGAAGTCCAGAACACTCTCAGTGAAGTAGGTGTATCTGTCTCTAAGTCAACAGTAAAGAGAAGACTCCATGAAAGTAAATACAAAGGGTTCACATCTAGATGCAAACCATTCATCAATTCCAAAAATAGACAGGCCAGAGTTAAATTTGCTGAAAAACACCTCATGAAGCCAGCTCAGTTCTGGAAAAGTATTCTATGGACAGATGAGACCAAGATCAACCTGTACCAGAATGATGGGAAGAAAAAAGTTTGTAGAAGAAAGGGAACGGCACATGATCCAAGGCACACCACATCCTCTGTAAAACATGGTGGAGGCAACGTGATGGCATGGGCATGCATGGCTTTCAATGGCACTGGGTCACTTGTGTTTATTGATGACATAACAGCAGACAAGAGTAGCCGGATGAATTCTGAAGTGTACCGGGATATACCTTCAGCCCAGATTCAGCCAAATGCCGCAAAGTTGATCGGACGGCGCTTCATAGTACAGATGGACAATGACCCCAAGCATACAGCCAAAGCTACCCAGGAGTTCATGAGTTGAAAAAAGTGGAACATTCTGCAATGGCCAAGTCAATCACCAGATCTTAACCCAATTTAGCATGCATTTCACTTGCTCAAATCCAGACTTAAGACGGAAAGACCCACAAACAAGCAAGACCTGAAGGCTGCGGCTGTAAAGGCCTGGCAAAGCATTAAGAAGGAGGAAACCCAGCGTTTGGTGATGTCCATGGGTTCCAGACTTAAGGCAATGATTGCCTCCAAAGGATTCGCAACAAAATATTGAAAATAAAAAGATTTTGTTTGGGTTTGGTTTATTTGTCCAATTACTTTTGACCTCCTAAAATGTGGAGTGTTTGTAAAGAAATGTGTACAATTCCGACAATTTCTATCAGATATTTTTGTTCAAACCTTCAAATTAAACGTTACAATCTGCACTTGAATTCTGTTGTAGAGGTTTCATTTCAAATCCAATGTGGTGGCATGCAGAGCCCAACTCGCGAAAATTGTGTCACTGTCCAAATATTTCTGGACCTAACTGTACATCATGTTTTCCCAGGAATATTATGGTCCTTGTCTGAAACGATGTGCCTTACTGTGGTGTATTAATTCCCTTAAGCATTCATCAGGAGTATCTGAGGACACAATGATTCATCTTTCTTGATATGGAATACTTATACCTGTGACGTCATCAATTCTAGTATTTTTAGTCAGCATTTTCATTAGGCTTTGATCTTCTCCCAAAAAACGTCCATTACATCAGCTGATTTTTCTTGGAAATCTTTTGACAGTGTGCACTAATAAAGGCAAAAAATGCCTAAACGTCTGGATGCTGTCTTTACTTTTCTGCATAAATAAAATCATAATTTTGGACAGACTGAAGATTCATTTTTTCTTATAATGAGTGCCGAAGTATTTTGATTTTAATTTTAACAAAATCAATATCGTCTGCTGCTTCTTCCTCCTCCTGTGATCAACACCTCATAAACCATGTAGTTGGGTGTCCCACACAAAGTTGTCATTAATGAGGTTTCGCCAAGAATTTTGGACTGCCCAAAATCTGTGATCTTTACACAAATTTTTTAATTAGTGGACGGTAGCAGAACATTTTCAGGTTTTAGATAATGATGATCCCCTGAAAGCATAGACCGCCTAATGTTCTTAAAGATGAACAAATTGTGAATGTCAAGTGACCTTGCCTCACCAGTCTCACACTAGCAGACTAGGCTATGGTTTAGAGCCAATCCTCTGTGAGCAAGAAGCCTACACCTGTCTGTCATGCATCTCTTGATTTTTAACATTTAAATGCCAAGTCACATCCTGTGGGTTGCATGGACCATATCTCGGTGCTGTGCAAAGACACTATGGTGTAATGGAGGGGGGGGGGGAATTTGATGTCACTGTCCCACTGTCTGCCAGGAATATTTTTAAAACTGAACACTCCAAGTCGGTTTTTAAAGTTATATTTTCACTGCAGTTTTAGTGATCTGCGAGGTCTACACCTGTCTGTCGTCTTGCTGTCTTTGGTGAAGGTAGAAATGCTGGTTCAGGCCTTGTTCCAGGCCCAGTCCCACGCAGCCATGTTGCTTTGTTGGGCTATTTGTAGTGAGTACCAATTGTTGCCACTTTTCCTGTTGCCTGACATTCATTTTTGGAAATGGGGAGACTCCAAGTAAGGTCTCCAAGTTGTCTTATGTCTATAGTGCCAGTGTTCTGGGAGTAAGAGGCCTACACCTGCCACTCAGGCAAGTCTTCATTTTTAAAACTGAAATGCCAGGCCACAGCCTGTGCGTTGCATGGACTGTACTTCTGTGCTCTTTTAAAGCCCTATGGAGAAGTAGGGCAATTGGTGCTGCAGTACTTCTGTCTGCCTGAAAGAATTTTTAATGTCAAGACTACAAGATAGGTTTCAAAGTTGTGTCTTGTGGGTAGTGGCAAGCAAAAATAGAATATTTGCAGCACCTCCGTTGAGACCCTTCACAAGGAAAAATGGACGCAGGTCAAAAATCAAGGGATCCTCTTGGCAATCATCACATAATATAATGAAAGACAGCGTCCTAGGGGTAATCTTCAAAAGAATATTTATTCCATTCAGACAGTAGACAGCAATTTTTCACCCTGCAATAGTGCTTTATCAAGCATATCTGAAAAGCTCCCACACCCAGGTTTAAATACACCATGCTCATCATGCAAATTACCATTCAGGGGATTCCCCACCACTGCAACTCTTATCCAATCACAATAGCGTTTCACAAAAAAATACATAAATATCCAAATTACAAGATCGCATCAGAAATTGCAACAGTTGAACCGCAATACATGAAAAGTGACCGCATATCAAATCCCAAATGTAATTGAACACAAGATACCATGTGTAGAGAGTGTTCCACAGGAAAAGTCCCAGTCAGCGGCGTCCATATATCCATGGCAACCGCCGTCCAATAATGTGTCCACAAAATTAGCATGTGATTCGACAATCCTATTAGGAAAAAGTGGTACTGTGCATGCGCTGGTGTCTTGATTCCATTGGACGGTTGTGTCTGCTGTGGGAACAGGATTAAGGGCCTCATGTTTTCTCACCCGCGTACTGGCAAAACTTACCACATTGGTGGGAGATATACGTGTACCAGTTTTTTTGTGGTGTACATTGTCTCCTGCCCGTGTGTCTGCTGTCTGGATGGAATAAATATTCTTTTGAAGATTACCCCTGGGACTATGTCTTTCATTATATTTTGTGGGTAGTGCCTGTTTTCTGGGAGCAAGAGGCCTACACTGGTCACTCTAGCCTGCCTTCATTTTTAAAATTAAATGCTAGGCCACAGCATGTGTGTTGCATGGATCGTACCTCCCTGCTTTTTTAATGCCCTATGGGGAGTGATCAATTGATGCTACTGTACTACTGTCTGCCTGAAAGAATTTTCAATGTTGAGACTACAAGATAGGTCTCAAAGTTGTCTCTTGTCTGTACTTGCAGGGCTATGGGAGCACAAGCACTATAATTGTCTCTTAATTACCTCTATATTTCTTATGTCGTGTCACGCTCCCCGGGTCCTCGCCCCCGTTCCCCGGCTCACCTGCCACGCTCTCCGCTCCCCAGTCACCGGATTCCGTCCGTCCCAGGGCTCCGGGCCCCCGATCCCGGCGCCCGACAGCTTCCCTGGATCTGGCCGGCTCCCCTGCGTCCTCCTCGCAGCCTCCTTCCCTGGCTTCTGGCACCCGGGCGGCGCGCATGCGCATTAGGGCGCGCGCGCGGTCACTGACCCTTTCTTAAAGGGCCAGCGTCCATTAACAGGAAATGAGGTTGCACAGGTACAGGGTATATAGGGGGTCATTGTCCAAGGGGGCGGGGCCTGATCTTCGTGTTCCCTGAGCTAGGAGTCAGGTCTCTTGGTGTTTATGTGCCTGTACTCACCTATCTGTCTTTGTAGAGCCGTACCTGCCTCGCCATCCAGTCTGCCGTGTCCTGATCCCCGCACGCTGTCCGTCTGCCATCTGACAGTCCGTACCATCCCGGATCCCTGCGGTGACCCGTCATCTTGCTCCAGAGGTTCCGGACCCCGCCTGATATCACCTCGGCCTCCGAACCTGAGCTACGTCACCAAGACCACCTTCTGTGACTCCGTGGTCCCTGGGACTCCTCCGCTGCCTTCTCTTGCACGGACTGTTCTACTGCCCATCAGTGCTTCAGCTGCCGGACTCCCTACCACCATCTCAGAGAGTTCGGTCCAGTGGATCCACCTCCTGGGTCTGCCCGACCGCCCGGCCGTGACAGTAAGATCAGGCCATGGATCCCGCTGCAGCACTAATGGCTCTGCAAGAGGAACTCCAACGCCAGCGTGAAGTCCAGACCCGCATGCTGCAATTCATGACCTCCGTGGACACCCGCCTGTACACATTACAAGCATCAATGACGCCTGCGGCACCCAGGTCCCCCGCCAGGCAAGCCATGGCCCCCGCACCAGTGGCAACCTCGTCAGATGCTTCCCGACTCCGTTTGGCGTCACCTCCTCGTTATGCTGGAGATCCCAAGACCTGCAGGGGCTTCATAAATCAATGTTCCCTTCATTTCACGCAGCTGCCACATCTGTTCGCCTCCGACCAAGCCAAGGTCGCCTTTATAATGTCCCACCTAGAGGGCGAGGCGCTGGCGTGGATGAACCCCTTGTGGGAAAAGGAGGACCCCATGACCAAGGATCTTCAACAGTTCCTGCAGGCATTCCGCAGCACCTTTGACGAGCCGGGACGCGCTTCTGCCTCTGCTTCATCACTCCTCCGCCTACGTCAAGGAACACTGACGGTGGGCCAATACGCCATCCGTTTTCGCACTTTGGCTTCAGAACTCGGGTGGAATAATGAGGCCCTAACAGCCGCCTTCTGGGAGGGACTCTCGAGTCGCATCAAGGATGAGTTGGCGGGTCGGGACGTGCCCTCCACCCTAGATGCCCTGATTGCCCTAGCAACTCGTGTGGACATACGTTTTCAGGAGCGCTCCAAAGAGCTATCTCGTGAGAGACGCCCGTTACGGCATTCATCTCCTCCTCAGAAGCCCTCCGTACCTCAGTCATCAACAGCTGGGAGTCCCGTCCACGAGCCCATGCAGATTGACCGAGTGCGTCAGTCTGCACAACGTAGAGCAGAGCGGCTTGCCCAGGGTCTCTGCTTTTACTGCGGTGAGGGCACACACCTCCTCCGTTCCTGTCCGGAAAGGCCGGGAAACTCCAAAGCCTAGGGTTGGTAGGAGAGGCCACCCTAGGTGCTGGGACTCTCTCTGATCCGGTCACATGGACCGTGCAAGTGACAACGGGAGAGACGCGGTTCACGGCTGAGGCCTATCTTGATTCCGGGGCAGCAGGCAATTTCATCCAGCAAGCCACCGTGGACAAATACCAGGTGCCTGTTATCCCACTCAACAAGCCCCTGGTGATTGCCTCTGTGGATGGGAGACCCCTTTCTGACACCATCTCCTGGACCACCAGGCCGGTTGAACTGCGCATCGGTGCTCTTCACACCGAGAACATCGCCTTCTACGTCCTTCCGCACATGTCCCATCAGATCCTGCTGGGCCTTCCATGGTTACGGACTCACGAACCATCAGTCAGCTGGGGCACTGGCGAAATCACCCGCTGGGGTGCTTCGTGTCATGAGAGATGCCTAAAATCCACACAACCCATCCGACGACCTCCGGTTCCTGAGAACCTACCGGGGCTGCCCTCGGCTTATTGGTCCTTTGCTGATGTCTTTGATAAAAAAGAATCCGAGGTACTGCCGCCACATCGCCCCTACGATTGTGCCATCGACCTGCTCCCTGGAACAACGCCACCACGAGGACGGATATATCCTTTATCTCCAGCCGAAACAAGGGCTATGTCGACTTACATCTCAGAGAGCCTGGCTAGGGGATTCATTCGGAGATCCTCCTCTCCTGCTGGAGCAGGTTTCTTCTTTGTCAAGAAAAAAGAGGGCGATTTACGTCCCTGCATCGACTACCGGGGTCTGAATCAGATCACTGTTAAGAACAAGTACCCTCTGCCGCTCATCCCCGAATTGTTTGACCGGCTTAGAGGAGCTCGTCTGTTCACCAAGCTGGATCTTCGGGGTGCTTACAATCTGGTGCGCATCCGCTCTGGTGACGAATGGAAGACCGCGTTTAATACGCGCGATGGACATTATGAGTACTGCGTGATGCCCTTCGGCCTGTGTAACGCCCCTGCCGTCTTCCAAGAACTGGTGAACGACGTGTTCCGAGACCTCCTCTACACCTGTGTGGTAGTATATCTAGATGACATCCTTGTCTTCTCTCCGGACCTCCCAACCCACAGAGAGCACGTACAGCTGGTTCTACGACGACTAAGAGAGAACCGTCTGTACGCAAAGTATGAGAAGTGTGTCTTTGAGCAGTCTTCTCTCCCCTTTCTGGGGTACATCATCTCTGAGACTGGACTGCAGATGGATCCCAAGAAGGTCTCCGCCATTCTCAACTGGCCTCCCCCTTCTGGACTGAAGGCAATCCAACGCTTCCTGGGATTCGCCAACTACTACCGCCAATTCGTCCCTCACTTCTCTGCTCTGACTGCTCCACTTTCCGCTTTGACTAAGAAAGAGGCAAATCCAAAGGACTGGTCGCCTGCGGCCGACGCCGCGTTTGGCTCTTTGAAGCGGGCTTTTGCTTCCTCGCCTGTACTTCACCGTCCGGAGTTGAACCGCCAGTTCACTTTGGAGGTGGATGCCTCCTCCTCAGGAGCCGGAGCAGTGCTCATGCAGAAGTCCTCCTCCGGGAAGATGGTGACTTGCGGATTCTTCTCCAAGGGCTTCTCAGCGCCTGAACGCAACTATACCATCGGGGACCGAGAGCTCTTGGCAGTCAAACTGGCACTGGAGGAATGGCGCTACCTCCTGGAAGGTGCAGTGTATCCCGTGATCATCTACACGGACCACAAGAACCTAGAATACCTGCGGTCCGCTCAGCGACTGAACCCACGGCAAGCCAGGTGGTCCTTATTCTTTGCCAGGTTCGACTTTCAGCTTCACTTCCGACCCGCGGACAAGAATGTACGCGCTGATGCCTTGTCCAGGTCTTTCATGCCCATGGAGCAGGAGGAAGAGACTACCCAACCCATCATCTGTCCTAGCAACATCATTCCGGTGGCCCCTGTTACCCTAGCCCAGATACCGCCCGGGAAGACCTATGTCTCCGATACCGACAGGCAAAAAGTGTTACACTGGGGTCATGCCTCAAAAACAGCCGGGCATGCTGGTCAGAAGAGAACATGGGGTGCGATTGTACGCCATTACTGGTGGCCATCCCTTCGCACGGACGTCGCTGCTTTTGTCTCTGCCTGCTCCTCCTGTGCCAGGAACAAGACGCCCAAACACTTGCCCCATGGCCGTCTTCTGCCTTTACCGATACCCTCAGTCCCGTGGCAACACATAGCAATGGACTTTATTACGGACTTGCCATTATCCTCCGGGCACACAGTCATATGGGTCGTGGTTGATCGATTCTCCAAAATGGCCCACTTCGTTCCTATGGCCGGACTGCCCTCTGCTCAGGAACTCGCGGAAGCCTATATCCATCACATCTTCCGCTTGCATGGCTTTCCATCCCACATAGTGTCCGACAGAGGAACTCAGTTCACCTCCCGCTTCTGGAGGGCTCTATGCAAACATCTGGGAGTGACTCTGGACTTTTCTTCTTCGTACCATCCTCAGTCTAACGGCCAAGTGGAGAGGGTCAATCAAATCGTGACCTCATACCTACGTCACTATGTCAACGCCCATCACGACGACTGGTCCTCGCTTCTGCCTTGGGCTGAATTCTCCCATAACCACCACGTCAGTGAGTCATCCTCCGAATCTCCCTTCCATGTTGTTTATGGACTCCAGCCCGCCGTCCCATTGCCTATATCCCCTTCATCGGATGTCCCGGCTGCTGATACTACAGTTCGTGACTTTGCTACCATTTGGGACTCTGTCAAAGCGTCCCTTGGGCGCGCTTCCCAGCGGATGAAGAAACACGCTGACAAGAGACGTCTGGATCCTCCGTGTTTCTCTCCTGGTGACCTGGTCTGGCTTGCTTCCCAGTACATCCGATTGAAGATACCTTCCTACAAGCTGGGTCCTCGCTACATCGGGCCGTTTAAGGTCCTCAGCAAGATCAATGAGGTATCCTACAAGCTACAGCTCCCGGCCACGATGAGGATACCCAACTCCTTCCACGTCTCTCTGCTCAAGCCGGTTGTCCTTGGTCCCTTCTCCGCTGCTGCCAGTCCGGCCCCTCCTCCTATTGCCGATGATGACATCTATGCGGTAAGGGATATCGTGGCCATGAAGACCGTACGAGGTCGACAGTTCTTCCTGGTGGACTGGGAAGGGTATGGTCCTGAGGATAGGTCTTGGGAGCCCAGGGAGAACGTGGGCACTCCTCTTATCCGTGCCTTCATGTCCCGGTTGCGGGGAGGGGGGCGTGGGGGGGGGGGTACTGTCACGCTCCCCGGGTCCTCGCCCCCGTTCCCCGGCTCACCTGCCACGCTCTCCGCTCCCCAGTCACCGGATTCCGTCCGTCCCAGGGCTCCGGGCCCCCGATCCCGGCGCCCGACAGCTTCCCTGGATCTGGCCGGCTCCCCTGCGTCCTCCTCGCAGCCTCCTTCCCTGGCTTCTGGCACCCGGGCGGCGCGCATGCGCATTAGGGCGCGCGCGCGGTCACTGACCCTTTCTTAAAGGGCCAGCGTCCATTAACAGGAAATGAGGTTGCACAGGTACAGGGTATATAGGGGGTCATTGTCCAAGGGGGCGGGGCCTGATCTTCGTGTTCCCTGAGCTAGGAGTCAGGTCTCTTGGTGTTTATGTGCCTGTACTCACCTATCTGTCTTTGTAGAGCCGTACCTGCCTCGCCATCCAGTCTGCCGTGTCCTGATCCCCGCACGCTGTCCGTCTGCCATCTGACAGTCCGTACCATCCCGGATCCCTGCGGTGACCCGTCATCTTGCTCCAGAGGTTCCGGACCCCGCCTGATATCACCTCGGCCTCCGAACCTGAGCTACGTCACCAAGACCACCTTCTGTGACTCCGTGGTCCCTGGGACTCCTCCGCTGCCTTCTCTTGCACGGACTGTTCTACTGCCCATCAGTGCTTCAGCTGCCGGACTCCCTACCACCATCTCAGAGAGTTCGGTCCAGTGGATCCACCTCCTGGGTCTGCCCGACCGCCCGGCCGTGACATGTCGACAGCCTAGGAAGCTAATGGCTCTGACAAAACAGTGGTTCTGCACTGTGAAATGTATTTTTGCTGTTTTGGAAGTTTTCGACTCCCCAAAGGTGTTTTCTCTGCCTTACGTTTGACCTCCCATTAAATTCAATGGGGTTCCAAAAGGTTCGATAATGGCGATAGGATTATATTGGAGGAATTCAAACAGGAAGTAATTGACCATAATGAAGCGGGTGGAGTTAAGCAACATGGGCACACTGTAAAAAGGGATCTAAGTGGGATAATGGTCCCTCAATATTATCTTACCATCATGCTAACATTTGACACAAAGACTGATTCAGCCTCCTGGTGAACCGAAGGGAAAACGCATCAAGGCATGGTTTCTGTATATCAAGCATCTAAATGATAAGTAGCCCCCCTGATATGTCTGCCCTTTTTTCTTGAGCACTGGATGCACTTTATTTAGGCACAAGCACCTTTTTGTACACTGTATATTGTAAGGTGAGACGGTGGGGACTAGAGAGAGTTGAGGGTGAGTGGGGGCACCATAATAAAAACTTAGGGTGCTGACTTCCGCTGCTAAGTGCACAGGAGGGAGGATCTGTCATAGGGTGTAAGCATTTTTTGCTCCCTTTACCTGTGCACTAGAAAGTGCGATTTTTTTTTTGTACATATTTCTTTAATGTGTCTGATCAAATTTGTGTGTTATATATGGAATATATTTTAAACATGATAAATAAAAGTAAAGTTTTAGAAAGATAATTTCTGTTAGCTATGTTTTATGATCCTTCTATATTTGTGGTGAAGCTTTTCGACCCCCCAAGGCCTGTTTCACATGTCAGTGAAAAACACAGATGTTTTTCACTGACTTGTAAAAAACACATATGTCCCTCCATGTACACGTGGGTTGTTCATGTGCAATCCGTGATATGTGATCCATACTCCGTGATGGCACATGGACATATACTCATCTGTCGCATTCCTGCTATCCATGGTACTGAAGTATCTAGCTCTGCAGTATCCGGCCGCCACTGTCTCTTACCTCTGCAGCTACTTCCGAGTCAGCTCTGGCTGCATACATGAATATGCATGCCATAATAAGCCGGCCAGGAAGCTGCAGAGAGCAGAGGCTGCAAAGAGCGTCGCTGGAGCTGGGTGAGTTGAAAATGTTTTTTTATTTTCAATGTACGTGTTTTTCTGGTACGTGTTACATGGATCACACCACAGTGTGGTCCGTGGGACATCAGTGATGCCAGAATAAAACTGATATGTCTCCGTGCGGCAATTACGGAAACGCATGTACGCCGCACAAAGACATGGTCAGTGAAAAAACACTGATGTGTGCGCAGACCCACTGATTATAATGGGTCTATGTATGTCAGTGATTCTGGTACGTATAAAAAAAGCACATACGTACCAGAATCACTGACGTGTGAAACAGGCCTAAAGGTGTTTTCTCTGCCTTACGTTTGCCCTCCTATTGAATCTAATGGGGTTCAGATAGGTTCGATAAAGGTTTGAAGTTCGCTTCAATAAAGGTTTGGCGAACACACCACTTGTTCGGTCGGGCTTGGCATAACGAACCTTGAGAGGTTCGCTCATCTCTAGCTATAACCTGTCATGTAGAAGTTCATAACAGGAAAAGAAGCTCCACTAAGTACTAAAGACATTTGTCATGAAGATGTCATGAAGCGGTTAAATAATTCGTAAACATCAGTAGCTATTAAAAATGGTATTTTGTGTTCAATTTGTTGTCCTGTTACTTTAGCTTTGTTAAGGGACTGAAATTGTTCTTGTTTGACATCTTTATTGTAAATAGCAGAAAGTTTGTAAATGTAGCTGATAAAATTTGAATCATTTTGATTGTAACTGTATATAAAATACACCATAAAAGGATTGTACAGGACTAAAATAACAAAATAACAGCTTCACAACTCTAGGTTGTTCCTGATATTGCAGCTCTCCTCCACTGAAATCAACATGCTGAGTTGAGCATAGCACACTACAAGCGGAGAGGTGAGACACTGTTTCTAATAAGATGTCAGTTCGGAAAACTTAAAATCTATTGAAACTTTTCTTAGTAATAACTGTCAATCATTGCTGTTGCCATAAAACACACTCTTCTTCACAGTGTATGCAGACAATACACACAGGAAGTGTGTATATCCAATAAGGCTGGCTTCCAAAAGTTAAAAAACAATAATATTTACAATTCAACAGTTACATTGTAAATGATCAAACAGTATTACTCTTCTATGGACTTATTTATAATAAGTGAAAATAAAATTATATAGGTGAGACAATATAAACAGATGTGTACAACAGGCCACTAATATTTCACAACCATCAGACAAGCTACCTATTTGTACTGTACAAAAAATCATCTATATATTTAGCAAAGAAGAACATGAATTAGTTTATACACCAAAATGTATTTAACTTCTCCATTGATCGTATTAACAATAATAATTAGGCTTATCATAATGAATTATTTAAATACAGGTATTAACAAAATAAAAACATTTTTGTGTTTGATTGTAAACAAGAATCTGTAGAAAAAAAAATCTATAAAACTAGATAGCTGCGTGGTTAAACAAAATATATTTTTCAAAGCCCCTGGAGTTAGTAATTTTCTTCAAAGACAAAAGCAATTGTAAATGCAATTGCAAGTAGTGGTGTTAACCCAACATGAACTCCTACATGCAATGCACAATACTAGTTATCTTTGTTTGCTTCCTGTAATGTCCTGAATATTGCTCTGTGGTTGCCTTTTAGGATTCGGCAAAATTACAGTCACAGTTACAAGCAAAAATGAAATGTTTTCCCATAGTTTACAAAGGGCGAACCACTTCACGATTCAGTCTCCGTTATCTTACTTGCTGACCCTTCATTTTGTTACCAGCAAATTTCTTTAGAGTTCTAACAACATTTACTTCTCATGTGGCTTTTTGCTGGATTAAGCATATAAATGTCATATGGTGAAAATGATGCATGGACAAAGTATAATTGTGACACCACTTATTTGCAGGAAGAAGAAAATAGGATAAATATAGCTTTTAGTGTCCAGGCACATACGCTATGTATCTTAATAAAGTTTATGAGCATGCCACTTTTATTCCACCTTCCCAAAATATAACAAAATATGTCAATGGTATTATAGTTTTATCGTTATTTATTGTACCTGTTTATACAGCGACATTAAATTCACAGTGCTCTAAAGACATTATAATCTTTGTCCCTATTGAAAATGGACAAACTAAATTCCCTATCAGTATGATTTGGATAGTGGGAGAAAACTCACACAAAATATATAAACTGCTTGCAGATATTGTCGTTAGTAGGATTTAAACCCTAAAAATGTAAACAAAAACCACTAGCGCTCACACTGAGGTAGAATGCAAAAAAATCTTTATTGATCTAACTGTCGAGCTGTAGGTAGAAGGCAGAGGCCGAGTATCCCTGACAAGAAAGGAAAATACCCCTTTTTAATATTTTTTGCTCCAGACTGCTCCTTGCTAATGAAATATAGTAGGGCTCTGCTGCGACCATAAGTAGCCGCTGCTCAGAACAAAATACTAGAATGTAGTAGAAAATATTTCTGGAACACGTATGAGAAATGAAAGAAATTTTATGGTGTAATTTTTCTGCAAAAGTCAATACCGTCAGTTGTGAACGTTTCGGCTCAATGAGCCTTTGTCAAGGCAATGTTATCTAATGGATGGAAATACAGACAGTATCAGTCACATAAATAACAGAAAAGAAAAAAAGTGCAAAAAAAAAGTGAAACTGAATACAAACATTGACTATTTACAGATTTGGTGTTATATGTATGATTCCTTAAGTCGGCGTTACACTCTACGATTTATCTGACGATTTGTCGTCGGGGTCAGGGATTCCGTGACGCACATTCGGCATCGTTAGCGACGTCGTTGCGTGTGACACCTACGAGCAACTCCGAACGATCGCAAATAGGTTGAAAATCGTCGATCGTTGACACGTCGTTCAGTTTCAAAATATTGTTCGTCCTTTTGAACGCAGCAGACATATTGGTACGTTTGACACCCAGCCAACGACGAACAATATCCACACGACCGCCTTGGTCAAACAATATATCGCTGAACGATGTTGCGTCGTTTCTGAGATCGTTAAGTGTGACCGCTAATAAACGACCTATGAGCGATCTCGGTAAATCCTAACTATGATCTGGGCGTGTCACATCGCTAATGAGATCATCAGATAAATCGTAGCATGTAAAGCGGCCTTTAAGCTTTGACCGATAGGCCCCTGGGTTGCCAACCATTATAATGTAATGGACAGTAAAACAAAAAGACAGGGGTTTTTTTAGCTGTGAATTGTACCATAGAAAATTTCCACCAATTAATTTGTTTTCCCCAAAATTTGTACTGTGTATGCTCTGAGGTTGGAAACTAACGGCTTCTGAGAAGGCTGAGAGAAAAGTGATAGTCAACCAATCACTGCCAAGCATTTGCTTCCTTCCCATGCTTTTCACTTTGCTTCATTCTTGATTTCAGATTCTCAGTGTCAGCGAGCTGTCACACTCTATAGTCATTTCCCATTGCTGTAGGCTCCTGCTCCAGCACTGTCAGGCAGACTGAATGCCCCTGCATTTTCCCAATGCTTCTGACTGATCACCTGGCTCCACAGCAACTTATCTGACTAAGTCAGACATTCTTTTTTCACATCACAACCTGTATAGGGCAAGCTGAAGGTGGCTGCAGAAGGCAGGGATGATGCTGGTGATCCTGAGTTGTCATTGTTTTGACTGTTGGGGGTAAGTAAGTTGGCTGGAAATGAATTCTTTGGAAGCTCAAGCCTGATTGAGGCTCATGGATGGCTGGCTGCTGCTGTATATTGGGTACCCTACTGCATCTATATACACTACTCACAAACATTTGGCATATTTGGCCTTCAGGTGCAATTTTTATAAAATGTAAAAGGTTCACACTGCAGTGACATTTGATCATGAGAGTAGGGAATTTAAGTAGAAGAATGCAATGGTGGGGCGTGGCCTTGGACACATGTAGAGCAGAAGTGCTGAGGGAGAGCTCCTGTTTTGGATCCTGTTATTATCTGGATTTACTAGCTGTTTTTGCAGTTGCACTGGCCCTGGTGGACTGCAATGTCATCCAGGACACCCAGGAGAGCTTTGCACCCTGACACCAACAAGAACTGCTCTAAGAAGAGGGGGTAAGCTGTTTCTGCTATCTCCAAGATGGCGCCAGCACCGAGAATCCCTACCAGCAACAGGGTGGCAGAGTTGGCAAGCAAGCTGGAGAGATTTGCTAGAAGCACTCCAGGAGCAGCTCTTATCTCCGGGGACACCTCTGATAACAAATCTACTCACAGCATGGACCAGTAGGAGAGGTTTGAGGTCTGAGAGAATGTGAGTAACCTGATGCTTGACTTTCCAGCATTTCAGCAAACACTCGCTGTGCAGTTTGTGGAGGAGAGTGGGGGAGGGGAAGGCATGCAGGAACTGTCTCCTGT
The DNA here is from genome assembly GCF_048569485.1 of Anomaloglossus baeobatrachus. NCBI lineage: Eukaryota > Metazoa > Chordata > Amphibia > Anura > Aromobatidae > Anomaloglossus > Anomaloglossus baeobatrachus. The sequence continues at coordinate 550,465,070 of NC_134353.1, read as the reverse complement.
TATCTCTGAACCTACGCTGAGAGATGTGCTGGCAGCAATTAATGTGTGTAATAGCACGCTAATTACCCTGAGCATACAGATGGGTACTGTCACATCAGATGTGGCCTGCATTAAACATGAGCTGCGGGGGGTGACAGCTAGAGTGGGAGAATTAGAGACACGTCTGGGTACAGCAGAAGACAAGTTACCACCAATAGCCTGGGATCTGGGGAGAGCCACACAGAATGTCGCCATGCTAATAAATAAAGTGGCTGATTTAGAAAACTGTACTCAAAGGAGCAACCTGCAGCTTGTGAGAGTCCCAGAGAAAGCGGAAGGCAATGACCCTCTGACATTCTTTGAAAGATGGCTGATGGAAACCATAGGCAAGGAGGCACTTTCCCTCTTCTTTACTATTGAAAGAGGGCACCGAGTACCTGCTCGTCCCCCCCCGCCAGGAGCACCGCCAAGACCTATCGTGCTTAAACTCCTGCACTTTAAGGACAGAGATTCCATCTTGCGCACAACCAGAGACATTAAAGATCTTGTGATCAACGGCAGCAGGGTCTCGATCTTCCCAGACTTCTCCATGGAGGTGCAATGCAAAAGAGCACAATTCCTTGATATTAAAAAATGTCTACGCAACCTGCAAGTACCATACTCTATGATGTACCCTGCTAAGTTACGCATTGCTGTAAATGGAGAGACTCACTATTTTGATACAGTGGAGATCTATATGGAGGAGAAATACTTGAATGGCCCTTTCTCCCCACCAGGTGTCGCTGTTATGAAGGACGCTATGCTGGTACAAGTATTGTTCTATGTTCCATTTAGGATTGCAGGCAGGGGGTCACTGTTTTTTGGCCTACACCCTTTGAAGAGTAGAACTGTAGGTCTCCCCTTGCCTGCATGGGTTTTGGGCTAGTGTTTAGCCCTGGTTCTCTCCATTCAAGAGGAATGTATACATTGTCTCTATGTTGGGAGAATAATGTGCTGTATACTATTGTATGATATTGTGTTTTTCTCCTTGTATTGTTTTCTTACTTTCTGTCCTATTCTTTATATATGTTGGATACAGTACGCTTCCAGCCGTGTCGCTTTGTCCGCTAACAATAGGCAATGGCAGAACCCACATCTCTTTCACGGTAGACAGCGATATTTTCTCGGTCCATTTTGTAGTTCACACTTATGGCGCCGCTAATAAACATTGTGGCATGGAATAATAGGGGGCTTGGGAATGCAAATAAGAGATGCGCGGTTTTTACCTATCTACAAAAACTCCTTCCGGCTATATTATGTCTATCTGAGACCCACATGGTGAAGGATAACATTCATTGGCTGAGAAGAAAGTGGATTGTGAACGAATATTATTCCACGTATTCGACCCACTCACGGGGTGTGAGCACATTGGTGCGAAAATCCATTCCATTCTCCTGTACCAAATTAGTAATTGACCCAGGGGGAAGATTTTTTTTGTCTATTTTGCACGGTAAATAATATACAATTCATTCTGGTAGCAGTATATATCCCTCCGCCATACTCTGTAGAGCCAATAAAAAAGATACTTCATATTCTTGACTCTCCCACCACTGTACCAACCCTTTTGATAGGAGATTTTAATACCTATTTGTATCCCTATCTAGACAAGCTTTACTCAGGAAATATATCGGTGGACGCTGCCCCAACTTCCTTTGCTAGGACATTGGAGGAGCTAGGTATGGTAGATCTTTGGCGTATTAAGAACCCCACAACTAAGCAATGTTCCTGTTATTCTAGCTCATATCACACTATGTCACGGATAGACCTGGCTATTGGTAACTCACTCATGACCTCCTACACACAGACAGTGGCTTATTTACCTAGAAGTGTGTCGGACCATTCACCACTACATGTTGAACTATCATGGGGGAACCCTCTCACCCTGCCTAGACCTGTTTGGAGACTTAACCCCTCTTGGATTCAGCTTATAGGGGGTCTCTGAATACAGACATTTTAGAATTTTTCCACTTGAACGAGAGCTCTGCACCATCACACACAGTGTGGGATTCTATGAAAGCCTTTTGTAAGGGGTCTATATATCAGAGAGATATGTTCCCGTAAAACCCAAAATAGACAGTATACCCAATATTTAACTCAGGAATTGTCTGATGCGGAAGCTGCGGTGGTATTAAATCCGACAGAGGGAAACAAAAATTTCCTAGAGAATGCACAAACGTCACTGAGGGAGAATCTTCTGTCTGCGGCAACTAATAAGCGCTTTTTCCCCAAGAAGAAATTCTTCGTGGAGGGGGAGGGGGTGGGACACCTGCTGGCCACGGTCATTAAAGCACAGGATAGCTCCTCTTATATTAATTGATTGGTAACAGATACTGGTGATATAGTGGAAGATGGTGAGGACATAGTTGAAGAAATACACGCATATTACTCGCATTTATATACTTCAGAGTGTAGCTTTACAGAGGCTGAGATTGAGCGGTATCTTGATGCTTTCCCTTTCCCCAAATTGATGGATGAGGATAGTGACTTGCTGGATGGGGATATTCTGTTGGAGGAGTTGGAGGAGGCGCTTGGCCAGACACAGAATGAAATGGCTCTGGGTACGGATGGCTTGCCAGGGAAGTTTTTTAAAACCCTTGCTCCTCTGTTACTACCCAAATTTCTTAACATATTTGAAGAGGCTGAGAGGCAGAGCGTTTTTCCACCCTCTATGAAAGAAGCACTAATAGTCCTAATTCTGAAACCAGGGAAAAACCCCGAAGCCCCAGAATCATACCGCCCGATTTCCCTTCCACCAGCAGACGTTAAGTTACTGGCCAAGGTACTCGCCAACAGAATGTCCCGAGTTGTGTCATCCATTGTGCATAGTGACCAAACCGGTTTCATTCCAAGTAGAGCTACATCCCTGAACCTTAGGAGACTATATTTAATACTGCAACATAGTGCTGAGAGTCCGGGTTAGAGAGCAATTCTGTCCTTAGATGCCGCCAAGGCATTCGACAGCCTAGAATGGAGATTTTTGTGGGTGGTACCCCAAAAAATGGGATTTGGGGATAGGTTTGTAAATTGGGTGAAGCTGCTATATGACTCACCAGTGGCGAGGGTTAGGGTGAATGGCCGGGTCTCTGGGTCTTTTCCTCTGAGAAGAGGTACCAGACAGGGGTGCCCGCTGTCCCCCCTGCTATTTGACATTGCAGTTGAGCCATTGGCAGTTGCAATACGGGTATCCAGAGAGGTTGTGGGATTTAAATGCGGAGCTATAGAACAGAAGATATCTTTATATGCAGACGATTTACTATTATACCTTGATAGAGTGCACTCCTCATTTATGCCGGCGATAGATATCATTCAGGAATTTGGGTGGAGATTCGGGCTTAGTATTAATTGGTCCAAGTCAGTTCTGATGCCAGTGGGCTTTTCTGACCAGCAAATTACTTGGGAATAACTGTTCAGTGAACTCATATGGAAGAAAAAACATGCCAGAATCCGACTGGAGGTGTTGCAATAGGGAAAAGAGGAGTGACGATTGGCAGTGCCAAACCCATATTTATATTACATTGCTTCCCAGATGCAGCACTTTAGAGGTTGGGGAAAGGAAGGCATATACAATGTTAGTGGTGATCTGGTAACAGAGGGGTCGGACTGGAAATATCCAGTATGTTGGTTGGAGGTGGGATGGAGGCAGGAGAACAGGGCACGACATCCAACACTAGCCATGCTCTTCAAGGTATGAAACAGGGGCAAATCTCTTCTCTTCTTCTGCTGAATAATGTTCTTAAGAGCTTTGAGCAACTACAGACTGAGTTTCACCTCCCACATGTATTTTTCTACCAATATTTACAGCTGCAACATGCATTGGAGAGACAGAGGAGGTTTGGCCCTGTGAATGTGACACATAATTCTATTTTGAGTGCTTTGGTCATGTCTGAGTCCTCTAGAGGTCTTATATCAGAACTATATAGGAGACTACTGCCTGCCCATTTGGATAGGTACCCGTTAATAGTCAAAAATAAAGCGGGACTTAGGACCCTTAACTGATCAGCAATGGTTGGATATATTGGAATAGATTCCTAAAATGGCAGTCTCAGAATGTCAAAGGCTTTCTCAGATGTTTCTCATCCATTGGGTGTACAAGACACCTGGCCTTATGTTCAAGATAGGACTTAGACCAAACGCACAATGTGTCAGATGTGGACAGGATGACGCCTATTTAATGCATGTCATGTGGGAATGTGGTAATATAGGTGAATTTTGGAAGCAAGCTTTTGAACTAATAGAACAGGTGTGCGATATTAAAATACAACCCTCGCCCCATATCTGCCTGATGAATTTGTGGGAGGGAGGGGTGGACCCAGATTCTCCAACGGCCCTGGGTATAACACGTATTCTTTACCAAACAAGGAAATTGTTGGCATGCCGGTGGCTGGATCCCTCGCCCCCAACCTTAATGGAGCTTAAAAATAAGATGAATCCCATTCTTAGACTGGAAAGAAGAGTCTATATAAAGAGAAAAGCGCTGAGTAAATTTTATAAAATATGGCAACCGTGGATGGAGGAACCAGGCCTTCCCTCTGCTGCCCTGGTCCTAGACGCTATGCTGGATCGTCTTTTATGTCTACAGTGAATAGAAATATCTTGGAAAAGGAACCTGGTAGCTCTGTAGGATGATGCGAAACTTTGAAGAATTATATGAGGAGCGGCTGGAGAGGACAGGTCTGATGAATAGATGGGAAGGAGTGGGGTGGATGGGAGCGGAGATAAGTTGCGAAGCGACGCGACTGGTAAATAATCTTCCTGCTGGACAGATGTACTGTTGTAAACGTTAATTTTGACTCTTTAATTTTGTTTTCTCACAAAGTTAGGTTGTTTAATTGCTCTGTTTATGAAAATAAGAATATGACACAAATTTATACAGAGAAGGAATTGTGTGGCTGACCTATATTATATCATTAAGTGAGTTTTGGTGTTGACATATATGCAAAACGATGTATTCTCTCTGTACTGATTGTATTGTTTTTAATAAAAATGATCTGATTCAAAAAAAGAAGTATGCAATGGTGATTCCCTTATCTCAAATAATTTATTGAACCAAAAGCGAAAAAAAGTGGTGGGAATGCCCCCAAAAAAGTCAATGTCTCAAGAACTTGTCATGAGGCATTGAACATCAATTACAACTTGAAAACGATGTCTCATGCTGTTCACAAGTCGAGTTGTTGTATGCTGAAGCATGGCATCCCACTCATTTTTAAGGGTGGGCCTCAAGTCATTGAGGTTTTTTGGTATAGAGTTACAAGCTTCTACACGATTATTCAGCTGTCCCATAGATTTTTTTTCTGAGATTCAGGTCTGGAGAAAGTACAGGCAACTCCTTTTGAGGTACCCCAGTCTCCAGGAGTTCCCTTATGATGCGACCTCTATGAACTGCAGTATCATCATCCATAAAGATTTAATGAGTCCTGTGTTGCACATCCAGAGGCACAATGACTAGATAATTAATGTTATTCAAGTAGTAGGGGCTTGTCACTGTACTATTCACAAACTTTAGGGCAGTTCTGTATTGACTAGACACATCTGCCAACACTGTAAAACTACCACCTCCACCAAAGGCTTGACTGATGACAACAATGGCTAATGCATAGCACTCTCCTTGATGTTCCCACCATCGCTGGCGGCCATCATTTCTGTTCAGCGTGAATTGATTGTTATCAGTAAACATCACAGAGTTCCACTGATCCCTTGTCCATTGTAAATGCTCTCTGGCCATGCAAGAAATTTACACCTGTGCCTGGTGTTGTGGTCAGGTACCATTGCAGGTCATCTAACACCCAGACCATGCCAATGAAAACATTTTTGAATGGTCTGTCATGACACTTTGATGCCTCTCACCTACCTTGAATATGTCTGGAGTTGTGTGGCATTCATCATCTGGTGCCATAGGGCATTTTTCCCAACAAAGCGGTTAACACAGTGGGATGCATTTCTGTGATTTTTCTAGTCTCTCTGTATGTCTATTGCAACCTGCTGATGACACTCTGTGACACTCTAGGCTCAGTGGCCACTTCCTTCTGACAACATTCTGCTTAATGCCTTGCAATGGTGAGGTACTGTTAATCAATTGTTAGGTGTCTTAGGCTCATGTCAAAATATGAACAGCATGATGAGGAGGACTGTTTAAATACCAATTTTTTTTGAACTCCCAAATTTATTGGCGATTGATAGATGAAACGCTTGTTGTGAATTTTGCCATTAAGATTTTTGTTAGAGAACAACAAGATTTCGCTTGCAGATTTTCACAAATCTGCAAGCATATACTTATGCCAGCAAAATCTATGAGAATCCTGAGTGCTGTGCACAAGTTCAGGAATTTTTCCTTGTAGATTTGGTAGCAGAAAAATGTACATTATGCCAATTCTTTCTGTGTTTTTGGCTGTTTTTTGTACCATTGAAAGCACTGAGCAAAATGCATAAAGAGCAGCAAATCGCAGCAAATCTTGTTTTTTGCCACAGAGTTTTTCCTGCCACAACAAGCAGATTGTCTGCAACCAAATCTGCAATGTGTGCACATAATCTTATACTCTTAAGGCCACTTTACATGCTGCGACATCGCTAGAATCGGCTAGCAATGTCGCGTGCGATAGCACCCGCCCCCGTCGGCGGCACGATATGTGGTGATCGCTGCCGTAGCGAACATTATCGCTACGGCAGCGTCACACGCACATACCTGCTCTGCGACGTTGCTCTGACCGGCGAACCGCCTCCTTTCTAAAAGGAAAAAGAAGGGTTTCTGCATACTCACTCAGTCCAAGAATACTGACAAAGACAGCTTGTAGACCAGAATTCTGAGCACCGCTGCAGCAAGGAGGGAGCACGCTTGGGTCCGTGCCCTTGGTGTTGCTTGTTAGCCTGTGGCCTTTTCCGTGGCACCTTGTTCACTGTTAGTACCCTGTAGTGTAGAACTAGTTGGATCCCGCTCACCTGTATGGCTAACAGAGTGAGCTTGCTCTCAGGGTTCACGCTCGGGATTTCTGTGGACTGTGTCAGGGAAAGTCCTATCCCATCAGTGAGCTAGTACCCCGATTCTAGAGCAGGTGAGGGATGAACTTGAAGGCTTCACCCCCGTTGGGTAAATTACCAGGACGCTTGAAGCTACTTCCTGGCCTAGGGTCAGCGTACCCCGTCGTGCCCTGGCCCCTGCCCAGAGATGGCTCAAGGCCGCCGGCTGCCCTCCTTGGCAATCCGTGCCCCTTGACACTATCCCCTGCGACCGGGGTTCCAGCTCCTACCAGGCCCAGACCAGCGTCTGCCACCTAGTACTTAAGGAGCCCTGCTCCTCACCGGTGACCTCTCCCTCTCAGAGTGTTACCACACCACTTCCTACTCCTTCCACTCCTTTCTCAGTTCTCCTTTCACTTTTTCCACCTTCCCCTACCAACCCCCCAAATGGGCGGCCCTATTACCTTCAGGTCCCCAGTGGTGTGTCTGGTGGGTATGGTGTAAAGTGTTTCTAGGGTTTTGACTGGCTAAGCTCTTAGCAACACCAAAGGAACAGGACCCCTAACCAAGGAGGATTGGATACTGTGCAGAAGGGCAGATTGCACAATAACCTTTGACGACCTGATAGGCCACGGCGTCACAGATGCAACCCTGTAGAGTACAGTAAGTGTTACACACCTGCCCAAAGTGATCTACAAGCACCATCTCTCTCTGGCGAAGGGATGTGGAACCCTCACGGCCCGCGTTCGCCCCTTCCCTTCATCTATATATAACTTCAATGTATGCCTCATTTTGAATATATCATCCTAACACTTTAAAAACTTGTTCTCTTTCTATATTTTTAATTGTAGGGTTTTTTTGTACTTTTTTGGGACATTATGTTAAGTGCATGATATTGACGTGTGTTTTTTAAATGTGTGTGGTTTATCTTCGTACAAATTCAGGGCTATCTCTGTTTTTTTTCAATGTGCCATAAAAATTTAGGAGTAGGTTGGCAATTCTAATGGGACCTACATGGTTGAAGAGGACTGTGACCCCAAACTTCCCTCCAGTGCAGTAGTGTGCATTGCTAACTACCACTCCATGTACTTCTATGGGACTGATCGGCTAGCTCCGTAAGGTTAATAGGAGTTAACTGAACAGATAAGCTCCATGTAATTGTTCATACTACAGGGGCAAATTATACCTCAGGGTTCTTAGGCAGTCTCCTCTAGAAGCAACAATTCATGTTTTAATACGAGCAAAATTTTCAAACAAAAGTCCTAAAAAAAAGTCACAAAATATTAAAAGGGATTATATTGTATGTAGCTCCTGAAATACATCTGCTTTATTTTATTCTCCATAATTACAAGAAAATACACCCCCTATTCAGCCATCAATTACAATAGGTTTAATTCTCCAGGCATCCCGTTGGAGTAACTGATAATTATTAGCAATCCGAAAAACAAATAAACAAAACAATATGTAAAGATGCATATATTTGTCATAAAGAGATTTTACGCCTCTGTTATTTTTAATTGTGAGTTAAATGTACAAGTATAATTTCGCACATTCTTTTTACTGTGGAAAAAGCCAACACATTTTACACATTTACTAATGATGGATTATTGTTAGCATATTGTTTTTCCCATAAAGACTGTGGATAAGCAAATAAATCTTGGCAGATTTTGCAGTGGTAAAAGGCATCCCACTGCCAAACGATTTCTGTTTACAGCACACAACAAATCTTATTGCAATTTAACTTGCAAATGGCATCTTAATATATACTTGCATACAATGCTTAATTAGTTTACTTGCATAGTAACTTATTTCTCAATAAGGAATTCATTGCGAGCTTGGAGAAAATAATATATTATCTCTGCTGAGCTTAAAGTTACACTTCTATGTAGGATTTCTTTGTCTCAATTAACTGTTTTTCTTGTGTTTATTGTTACGCAGGTTTTCAAGAAATTTGAAAAAAATATTTTTTTGTATTCTCTTTATACTACCATTGTATCCATTGTATAAGGACCATCTACATGTCCTTCAGGATGCTGCGTATGCTTTCATTTTTTCCCTCCCCGTGTTTCATAGCTTTTTTTTTTGCTGTTTTTGCTATGTGAAGTCTAGTTGATAATGTTTCAGTGTGCATTTATTATTAGTATCCTGCAATTGCCGTTTAATGTGCCATTGTTGTGATAAGGGCAGCATATAAAACACAGCATCTAAGACTTTATAGGGAACCTGTCAGGTCCCATGCCCTCAAAACTGCCAGCATTTTTCTATTCCTTTGTAAAGACCCTGCCTAACATATGTTTGACATATTAACACATCTTTAAAAAAATATATATTTTTACAGTTTACTTTTTATGCAAATGAACTTTTTGACTAGTTGGTGGTGTGCATTTTTTCCCAGACTAGTCAGCTCTCTCACCATGTTATCGCTTCCCTGTGGGCATGATAACATGATTTCCGTGAGGCGGCCTCATCGCCAGCTCTCTGCAAAGCACTCACATGCACATGGCTTTCTTTTGTACAGACCATTGTGGGTCTGAAGCTTGTTGCACGTGACGATACTGCTAGTCACAGTCTCGGGCCGCTCGCGAAACTTGATGTGAGAATGCAGCGGGCATGGAAGTCAATGACTAGTGCTGACGTCAGGAGTGCAGCGGAGATCATCACAGCAGGTGTTGATCTGATTTAACCTCCTGATGTCGGTGCTTGTCATCCTGGCAGATGCTCGCACTGCTGTGTGGGCAGATGCTAACACACTGCAGTGCGAGCAGCCGCAAGGCTGGTATGGGAGCAGGACACAGACTGCAGGGGGAACCGACAGAAGTCACATGGAAGTGCTTCCGTGTGGCTTCTGGGGATTTTGCGGACCCATTGACTTGTAATTTGTCACGGTCCGCAATTACAAAACAGAATAGGACATATTCCATAATAACGGAATGGACATACTGCATCCGATGTGTTTTTTTTGTAGGAACTGATGCACACGTAAGTGCTTCTGTGTGCCATCCGATCCTACACAAAAGACATTGAAAAGATAGTCTTGTCAGTAGGTCCGCAAAAAAACAGGAACTGACCAGGACAGACGCAATGGTCATCTGAATGAGCCCTAAATGGGAAACGGCAAACCTTCTTTGTGTATTTTTGGTAGGGTATGAATGATGGCAATACTACGATTGTCTACCAAAAGGTATTCAGATTGTTGTATATTTATAACGCCTAAGGAATCACCCTCTTCCAGAAGATTTAACAATTCCATTGTGACGTAAGATCTGAGGATAACTTACAATATCTGCTTTATTAATTTATCATGCTTATAACTTCTCTTCCATATAGCATATGATATAATATCACTTCTAATCCAGCTTTATCAGATGGCAGTAAGGTTATATATGGATTTTTCTGCAGTTTTATTGCTTAATATTGAGCTTTTTCAGATTAGTAGAAAAATCAATATCTTACAACGGTAATATTTTTATTTCTCATTTCATGCCTGTTTGTAAATGATTCCTTGCTGGAACTCTAGCTTGAATGGGAAATAATGGAAGATTAGCAACAGAGTTAAGTTTCCAGGTAGCAATTTCAAAATATGTTAATACTAGAGATTAATAGACCTGTGGAAGTTCATGTTCACCAGGTTCAGCCGGACTTTAGTTAAAAATTTGACCTGAACTTGATTCTGGAGCCCGAACCCCATATCATTTGAGAACTAACAGGCTCGACTCAAGTAACAAGTATAATGGAAGTCAATGATTGGGCTGTTCAGCTCTCTGCCGACATACAACCAACCATAACCTAAGCATTTCAGGGGAAGGGCGAGCTTTTTAAACATGGCATCCAAAAACGTTTTGTTTATACCCCAGTGTGGGCCAATCAGACTGCAAGTGGCTCTCACTGAGCAGAGCGCTGAGTGTACTCAAGCACCCTGACACGTGATTGAGTGCTTAGCATATGATCAGCACCCAAACTCGGACACTGACTTTTATTAACAGTCCATAATGAAGTCAGAGTTCCGGACTCCCGTTGCTTACAGTTTGGGTTTCCTCATATCTAGTTAACACTGCTTCTGTATACTACCTAAGTCCCCCTTCACATGACTATTCCAGTACATGTGGTGTCCATTTTCACATGTACAGGAGACTAGTGATGAGCGAGTACTAAAAAGCTCGGGTGCTCGAGGCTCGGGCCGAGCATCCCAAGATACTCGTGTACTCGGCCCGAGCACCGAGCCCAATGTTATCCTATGGGACACCCGAGTATTTTTGTGAAATGACCCCCGGCAGCATGTAGAAACCCTAAAAATGGCACAAAAGTCTCAGAAGAGTGCTCAAATGACATGGCAACAGCATGGGGAAGACCCCTTGAAGCATTTATCACTCAAAAGTCACAGCTGTGAACAATTTTGTCCGCGTTTTACGCTATTTTTACGGACTCACCAGAAAACCTACAAAAATGACACCAAAATGAATTTTCATGGCGGAAATGTTAAGGGCACATACCCAATAGTGAGATAGAGCTAATGTATGTTACTTTTTGAGATTAATACATGAAAGATTTTACGTAAAACATTGTGTGGCACTCCGATGTCCCTGAGAAGAGACGTACATAAAGGCCTCTGAGTCTAATGTGCCCATTTTGAGGAAGTGATTCTTTGTAGTATTTTCCTTTGCCAGGGCAGTCCAAAATTGTGAGGTTCACCAATGCCCCTGCATACAGACGTGCATGAGGGCCTGTAAACCTGAAGTGCCCATTGTAAGGAAGTGGGTCTATTGTAGTATAGCCCTTAGGCAGGGCAGCCAAAAATTGGGAGGCTCCACGTTGTCCCTGGATAGAGACGTGCATGAGGGCCTGTAAACCTGAAGTGCCTATTGTAAGGAAGTGGGTCTATTGTAGTATAGCCCTTTGGCAGGGCAGCCAAAAATTGGGAGGCTCCACGTTGTCCCTGGATAGAGACGTGCATGAGGGCCTCAAAACATTAAGTGTCCATTGTCAGGAAGTGGGTGTATTATAGTATAGCCTTTAGGCAGGGCAGCCAAAAATTGGGAGGCTCCACGTTGTCCCTGGATAGAGACGTGCATGAGGGCCTGTAAACCTGAAGTGCCTATTATAGCCCTTTGGCAGGGCAGCCAAAAATTGGGAGGCTCCACATTGTCCCTGGATAGAGACGTGCATGAGGGCCTCAAAACATTAAGTGTCCATTGTCAGGAAGTGGGTGTATTATAGTATAGCCCTTAGGCAGGGCAGCCAAAAATTGGGAGGCTCCACGTTGTCCCTGGATAGAGACGTGCATGAGGGCCTCAAAACATTGTTCCCATTGCAAAGGAGCGGGTCTCCTGTCGTTGTAATGTCCATTCTGCAAAGAATGGGGGAAAAAATTTACCACTGGGGGTATACCTGAAACAAAGGCCTAACTATTGTAACGGTCATCATGGTGGCGCATGAGGAGAAGGAGGAGCAGTCCAGCGATTATCCAAAGTCCAGAAGTGTGTACCCATGGGTGAGTGGAGGTACATGGCAAATTCCCGTTACAAACTTTAAATTCCGCTCTCATTTGCTGGTGGTGTGGTGAAGTCTGGCCCAATCCAACCCTTGTTCATCTTGATCAGAGTCAGCCTGTCAGCATTTTCAGTTGACAGGCAGGTGCGTTTATCTGTAATGATTCCACCTGCGGCACTAAAAACACGCTCTGACAAAAGGCTAGCGGCAGGGCAGGCCAGGACTTCCAAGGCGTAGAGAGCCAATTCATGCCACGTGTCCACCTTGGATACCCAATAATTGTAAGGCACAGAGGAATGTCGGAGTACAGTTGTTCGATCTGCAAGGTACTCCTTGAGCATCTGGGCAAACTTAGGATTTCTTGTGGCACTACCAAGCACCTCAGGGGCTGTGGTACGTGAGGGGCTGAGAAAACTGTCCCACATCTTAAAGACTGTTCCCCTACCTCTGGCGGATTGGACTTGTGCCTCTCTCGGCTGTACGCCTTGGTTGTCCACTGATTCCTGACCTATGCCGCTAGCGTTTTGTGAAGGGAATGCTTTGCCTACTTCCGTGACTATGGCCTTCCGGAACTGCTGCATTTTGGTTGACCTCTCCGCCTCGGGAATAAGAGACATAAAGTTCTCCTTGTAGCGTGGGTCTAACAGTGTTACCAACCAGTAATGATTGTCGGCCAAGATGTTCTTAACGCGAGGGTCACGAGACAGGCAGCTTACCATAAAGTCAGCCTTGTGCGCCAGACTCTTAACAGCCAGGACTTCAGTAGCCTGACCAACACGATGACTGAACATGCTGTCCTCCTCCTCCTCCTCCTCATCTACCCTGTCCTCTGGCCAGCCACGCTGAACCGAGGATATGACTGGTGTGCATGTCATATCCTCAATTTGGCCGGAGAGTTGCTCCATGTCTTCATCCTCCTCCTCGTCATAGTCCTCCACTGCACGTTGTGATGAGACGAGGCTGGGCTTTGTGTTATCACCCACACCCACTACTGTTTCTTGCTGCAACTCATCGCGCTCCGCCTGCAATGCATCATGTTTGTTTTTGAGCAGAGACCGTTTTAGAAGGCAGAGTAGCGGTATGGTGACGCTAATAATGGCGTCATCACCACTCACCATCTTGGTGGAGTCCTCAAAGTTTTGGAGGATGGTACATAGGTCGGACATCCATCTCCACTCCTCAGGTGTTATGTGTGGAGTTTGACCCATTTCCCGATGGCTTAGGTGATGTAGGTACTCAACAACTGCCCTCTTCTGCTCACATATTCTAACCAACATGTGCAGAGTTGAATTCCATCGCGTGGGGACATCACACACCAGTCTGTGAGCCGGAAGATGCAAACGGCGCTGAAAGCTGGCAAGGCCGGCTGAAGCAGTAGGTGACTTTCGAAAATGTGCAGACAGGCGGCGAACTTTTACCAGCAGATCAGACAGCTCTGGGTATGACTTTAGAAACCGCTGAACCACGAGGTTGAGCACATGGGCCACGCATGGAACATGTGTCAGCTGGCCTCGCCTCAAAGCCGCCACCAGGTTCCGGCCATTGTCACACACGACCTTTCCTGGCTTTAGGTTCAGAGGGGTGAGCCAGTGATCTGCCTGCTGTTTCAGAGCTGTCCACACCTCTTCTGCATTGTGGGGTTTGTCACCTATGCAGATTAGCTTCAGCACAGCCTGTTGCCGCTTCGCCGAGGCAGTGCTGCAGTGCTTCCAGCTTGGGACTGGTGTGGAGGGTAAAGTAGATGAGGATGCGCAGGAGGAGGCTGAAGAGCATGACATTCCGGAGCTGTAGAGTGTGAGTGAAACCCTGACTGAGGTAGGGCCTGCAAACCTTGGTGTGGGAAGGACGTGTTCTGTCCCTCGCTCAGACTGGGTCCCAGCTTCCACAATATTAACCCAGTGTGCCGTCAACGAGATGTAGCGGCCTTGCCCACAAGCACTTGTCCACGTGTCTGTGGTTAGGTGGACTTTGGGTGAAACAGCGTTGTTCAGGTCACGTGTGATGTTTTGTGACACGTGGTTATGCAACGCGGGGACGGCACACCGGGAGAAATAGTGGCGGCTGGGGACCGAGTAACGTGGGACAGCTGCCGCCATCAGGTCGCGGAATGCTTCTGTCTCCACCAGCCTAAAAGGCAACATTTCCAGCGCAAGCAGTCGCGAAATGTTAGCATTTAGAAGTGTGGCATGTGGGGCGTTGGCAGTGTATTTGCACCTGCGTTCAAAGGTTTGCTGAATGGATAACTGAACGCTGCGCTGGGACAAGGACGTGCTTGATGATGGTGTTATTTCTGCGTAGGCAACTGCAGGTGCAGGACCGGAGGAGGCTTGTTCGCAGGCAGCATGGACAGGGGATTGGCTCGCATGCACAACCAGCGAAGACGTAGCAGTGACATCAGCAAGCACTGCTCCTCGACTCTGTTGTACCTCCCACAAAGTCGGGTGCTTGGCTGACATGTGCCTGATCATGCTGGTGGTGGTCAGGCTGCTAGTTTTGGTACCCCTGCTGATGCTGGCACGGCAGGTGTTGCAAATGGCCTTTTTAGAATCATCTGGAGCCAACTTAAAAAACTGCCAGACTCGGGAAGACCTAACATTTGTACAGGCACCTTGTGTCGTGTTGTTGTTCCGGGGAACGGTTGCTTGACTTCTGCCTGGAGCCACCACCCTGCTTCTTACTGCCTGTTGGGATGCTATGCCTCCCTCCCCCTGTGCACTGCTGTCCTTGCTCTGCATATCCTCCTGCCAGGTTGGGTCAGTTACTGGATCATCCACCACGTCGTCTTCCTCTGCCGCACCCTGCTCCTCCTCCTGACTTCCTGACAATTGTGTCTCATCATCGTCCACCCCTTGTTGAGACACGTTGCCAACTTCGTGAGAACGTGGCTGCTCAAATATTTGGGCATCTGTACATACGATCTCCTCATGACCCACTTCAACATGAGCTGGCGAGAGGCCAGAATGTGCGAATGGAAACGTGAACAGCTCTTCCGAGTGTCCAAGTGTGGGATCAGTAATGTCCGAGGACGTGTACTCAGCCTTGTGGTAGGAAGGAGGATCAGGTTCTGAAATGTGCGGTGCAGTATCACGGCTACTGACACTTGACCGTGTGGAAGACAGAGTGTTTGTGGTGGTGCCAATCTGACTGGAAGCATTATCCGCTATCCAACTAACAACCTGTTAACACTGGTCTTGGTTCAAGAGCGGTGTACTGCTGCGGTCCCCAAGAATTTGGGACAGGACGTGCGAGCGACTAGATGTGGCTCTTTGTTGTGGCAAAATTAGAGCTTGCCCACGACCTCGGCCTCTGCCTGCACCACCATCACGTCCACTTCCTTGTTCCTTGCCAACGCCCTTGCGCATTTTGCAATGCTGTGCTGACGTGTATTCACTAGACTTGTGCGTTTTATCCAAGTTTGTGCAAATCGTGCACCTGTACGCTGCCACCGACAGGCACACACGTGCGGTTTTTAAATGCAAGCACGGACGCACTAAGAACCTAACAGGTTTTTAGGAGCGACAATTACTGAGAAGTCTGACACTATCAGCCACTGCTGACTGACGTGTATTATACACTACACTTGTGCGTTATATAATAGTTTGTGAAAAACACACACAAGTGCACCTGTACGCTGCCACCGACAGGCACACACGTGCGGTTTTTAAATGCAAGCACGGACGCACTAAGAACCTAACAGGTTTTTAGGAGCGACAATTACTGAGAAGTCTGACACTATCAGCCACTGCTGACTGACGTGTATTATACACTACACTTGTGCGTTATATAATAGTTTGTGAAAAACGCACACAAGTGCACCTGTACGCTGCCACCGACAGGCACATACGTGCGGTTTTTAAATGCAAGCAGGGACGCACTAAGAACCTAACAGGTTTTTAGGAGCGACAATTACTGAGAAGTCTGACACTATCAGCCACTGCTGACTGACGTGTATTATACACTACACTTGTGCGTTATATAATAGTTTGTGAAAAACGCACACAAGTGCACCTGTACGCTGCCACCAACAGGCACACACGTGCGGTTTTTAAATGCAAGCACGGACGCACTAAGAACCTAACAGGTTTTTAGGAGCGACAATTACTGAGAAGTCTGACACTATCAGCCACTGCTGACTGACGTGTATTATACACTACACTTGTGCGTTATATAATAGTTTGTGAAAAACGCACACAAGTGCACCTGTACGCTGCCACCGACAGGCACACACGTGCGGTTTTTAAATGCAAGCACGGACGCACTAAGAACCTAACAGGTTTTTAGGAGCGACAATTACTGAGAAGTCTGACACTATCTGGACTGTTTTAGACTGTGTACACCAGCCCCAGATATGATGAAGGCTGGTATACGGTCACCACTAGGAATGGCTATATACCCTGCCTGCCTGCCTGTATACTGCTACAATAGTCCTGACAAGGACTCTTCTGGTCACTAGCCTGTATTCCGACCTGGCTATACCCTGCCTGTATATAGCAACAATAGTCCTGACAAGGACTCTGCTACTGTACTCCGACCTGGCTATTCCCTGCCTGCCTGTATACAACTTATTGTATGTCCTGAGAAGGACTTCTGGTCACACTGTTTGCAGCCGTGCTCCGGAACTAACTATAAAGGGCCGCAAACCTTTCCCTGAAGCAGCGAAACTCTCCCTGCACTGACTGTCTGGATGGCTGTGAGCAGAGCACAGCGCGCCCGCCGGTATAAAGGCTCAGTCACGCTGTGCGGGCCGGCCAATCACTGCAATTCCACAACTAACAGGGCTGTGGCATTGCAGTGGTCTGCCAGCCAATCCCTGCATGAGGGCTGGCTCTCAAAAGAGCGCCAACATGCAGGGATGAAGACCACGAGTACAGCACGAGTATCGTGAGATTACTCGGTCCCCGCCGAGTAGCCCGAGTACAGTGATACTCGTGCGAGTACCGAGTAGTAACAAGCATACTCGCTCATCACTACTGGAGACACATTCACATGCATACTCATTAAAAGCTTTGTTGATCTTCACACCTCCGTATTTTTACATGTATCATGTGTCCATATGAGCCACACGTGTATCCATGTGATCCACACAAAGACATCCAATTTTTTGTGTCAGTACTGAAGACTAGGGCCAATAGAAGTCTATGGGTCCATCAAAGACACGTACAGCACATGGGTGACAACATTGTCATAAACAAATACTTCAGGGGAGGGTGTGCAGGGGTTTCCCATTTTTTCTTTTCTGCACACTACATCCGAAAACTCTCTTCTTATCCCCAGTCCGAGCCTTTTAAACACTGCAAGCAGCTTGCACTGGAATGATCACCAAGTGTTCTCGAGCATAGCAATGGTCGCTTGAGTGATCAGCAGCATAAAGTACCTGGACTATGTTTTTTTGGTAAAGTCTGTGCTTGGTTTGAACACCAAGCCTAAAGGCCCCATCACACACAGAGATAAATCTTTGGCAGATCTGTGGTTGGAGTGAAATCATGGATATATTGTTCCATTTGTACACAGCCACAAACCTGGCACTGATTGTCCATGATTTCACTGCAACCACAGATCTGCCGCAGATTTATCTCTGTGTGTGACAGGGCCTTTAGATTGGTCATCTTTCATTATAGCTATTAGACAAGTAAATACAGTCAGGGCCAGAAATATTTGGACAGTGACACAAGTTTTGTTATTTTAGCTGTTTACAAAAACATGTTCAGAAATACAATTATATATATAATATGGGCTGAAAGTGCACACTCCCAGCTGCAATATGAGAGTTTTCACATCCAAATCGGAGAAAGGGTTTAGGAATCATAGCTCTGTAATGCATAGCCTCCTCTTTTTCAAGGGACCAAAAGTAATTGGACAAGGGACTCTAAGGGCTGCAATTAACTCTGAAGGTGTCTCCCTCATTAACCTGTAATCAATGAAGTAGTTAAAAGGTCTGGGGCTGATTACAGGTGTGTGGTTTTGCATTTGGAAGTTGTTGCTGTGACCAGACAACATGCGGTCTAAGGAACTCTCAATTGAGGTGAAGCAGAACATCCTGAGGCTGAAAAAAAGAAAAAATCCATCGGAGCGATAGCAGACATGCTTGGAGTAGCAAAATCAACAGTCAGGTACATTCTGAGAAAAAAGGAATTGACTAGTGAGCTTGAAAACTCAAAAAGGCCTGGGCGTCCACGGATGACAACAGTGGTGGATGATCGGCGCATACTTTCTTTGGTGAAGAAGAACCCGTTCACAAAATCAACTGAAGTCCAGAACACACTCAGTGAAGTAGGTGTATCTGTCTCTAAGTCAACAGTAAAGAGAAGACTCCATGAAAGTAAATACAAAGGGTTCACATCTAGATGCAAACCATTCATCAATTCCAAAAATAGACAGGCCAGAGTTAAATTTGCTGAAAAACACCTCATGAAGCCAGCTCAGTTCTGGAAAAGTATTCTATGGACAGATGAGACCAAGATCAACTTGTACCAGAATGATGGGAAGAAAAAAGTTTGGAGAAGAAAGGGAACGGCACATGATCCAAGGCACACCACATCCTCTGTAAAACATGGTGGAGGCAACGTGATGGCATGGGCATGCATGGCTTTCAATGGCACTGGGTCACTTGTGTTTATTGATGACATAACAGCAGACAAGAGTAGCCGGATGAATTCTGAAGTGTACCGGGATATACTTTCAGCCCAGATTCAGCCAAATGCCGCAAAGTTGATCGGACGGCGCTTCATAGTACAGATGGACAATGACCCCAAGCATACAGCCAAAGCTACCCAGGAGTTCATGAGTGCAAAAAAGTGGAACATTCTGCAATGGCCAAGTCAATCACCAGATCTTAACCCAATTGAGCATGCATTTCACTTGCTCAAATCCAGACTTAAGACGGAAAGACCCACAAACAAGCAAGACCTGAAGGCTGCGGCTGTAAAGGCCTGGCAAAGCATTAAGAAGGAGGAAACCCAGCGTTTGGTGGTGTCCATGGGTTCCAGACTTAAGGCAGTGATTGCCTCCAAAGGATTCGCAACAAAATATTGAAAATAAAAATATTTTGTTTGGGTTTGGTTTATTTGTCCAATTACTTTTGACCTCCTAAAATGTGGAGTGTTTGTAAAGAAATGTGTACAATTCCTACAATTTCTATCAGATATTTTTGTTCAAACCTTCAAATTAAACGTTACAATCTGCACTTGAATTCTGTTGTAGAGATTTCATTTCAAATCCAATGTGGTGGCATGCAGAGCCCAACTCGCGAAAATTGTGTCACTGTCCAAATATTTCTGGACCTAACTGTAAATAATGAATTTGAAAAAAAAAAGATGTGAGCTCCCTTCCATTCTTGTTAACCATCAAAGGTAAAGCAGACAGCTGAGGGCTAATATTATTAGGCTGGGAAGGTCCATGGTTATTGGGCCTTCCAAGATTAAAAATACCAACCCCCAGCCAAGCCAGAAATGTTTCATCACATTAGATACACAAACTCTGGTGTTTCACCTTCGCTCTTCCTTATTGCCATGGTGCAGTGGCAATCAGGGTAATGGTTTATGGAGTTGATGTCCACTGAGAAGTCTTAGCTCACCACATCAAGCCCTGGTGTTAGTAATAAAGAGGTCTCTATCAGACACCCACATTACTAACACAGTAAGTAAAAAGAAAAGAAAAAACATACACAAAAAGTATATTTTATTTCAAAACATTCCCTCATTTACCATGTTATTAAAAAAAGAAAACCCATGCTGCTTTGCCATAGTCCCATGAATCCGCCATAGTCCACCAAATCCATTGTAGTCCAAATAATATCGGAATCCCCCCCCCACAAATTTACAAACACAGAGAAATAAAACAAGATACTTACCCTGCTTCACCAATTTATTCAAAAGAAAAAAAAAATTCCCAGCTGATCTGACATAGTTCAGGGATTCTGACGATCAAAATCTATGGAGTATTAGGCTGCTTTCACACATCCGGCTTTAGCAGTGCTCTAAAACCTATGCAACGGATGCAGCGAAAAAAACGCATCCATTGCATAAGTTTTTACATGCGGCCCGTCCGTTTTTTGCCGGTTGCGGCACGCTACTGAGCATGCGTAGTGCAAAAAACCACATGCGGCGGCCGGATGCTGTTTTTGCCGCATCGCGCCGCATCCGGCGTCCATAGGCATGCATTGGAAAAAGCGCCGCATCGGCCGGATGCGGTGCGATGCGTTTTTTTTTTTGCCGGACAAAAAACCGTGCCAGGCAACGTTCCATCCGGCTGCCGCATGGGCTAAATATGCCGCATCCGGCAAAAAACGGACCGAATGCAAGGCCATGTGGCACAATCCGGCACTAATGAAAGTCTATGCGGAAAAAATGAAACCGGCGGCAAAAAAACGGTTGCGTTTTTTCTGCAAAGAGCCGGATTGTGCCGCACAGCAAAAACCGGATGTGTGAAAGCAGCCTGCGTCTTACCCTCCATAGACTTTGCTTATAGGCAATTTCAGTCACGTCCTATGCTGCGTGACACTTGATGCCTCTGAAGAGCAGTGATATAAGTAATAATACTACTGTTCAGGGTCGCTTAGTCACCAGGTCATTCCAGGTCACACTACTCTGTGTGAAGTATGATGAGTCTAAAGAGCAATGACATCATTAACGTTATCGTTCATCAGATTCAAGGCATTCACAGCACAGCATGACCTGGAGTAACCTGGTGACCCTGAACATTACTGTTGTCACCGCTCTTCAGATCTGGAATTTCATGTGAGCAAAGTCTATGGAGTGTTAGCATGATGGTCTGTAAATTTTGTTTTTTGAAACCTCTGGACTGTCAGCCCAGATGGGATTTTTTTTATTTTGAATAAAGGGGTGAATGAGGGTAAGTGTCTTCTATTTCTTTTCATGTTTGTTTTTTCAGATATCCTTTTTTGGACTATGATGGATTTGGTGGACTATGGCAGATTCCCTGCATTATGGCAGAGCTGTATATTCATTTTTTTTAATAATATGGTAAATAATGGAATGTTTTGATGAGTATTTATTGAAAGAAATTATTTTTTGTGTGTATCTTTTTTTATGAAATGGTTAATAATGGTGGTGTCTGATAGACACCTCAATCTTACCAGGGCTTGATGCCAACTGACAGTACACAGCTAACATCAGCCCCGTAAACCATTACCCCTATTTCTACCACACTAGGGCAATCAGGAAGAGCCAAAGCAAAGTGGCAGAATTCATCTGTGATGCGCCACTTCTGAGGTAGCTGTGGGTTGGTATTTTTGGTCTGTGGAGGGCCCAAAAGCCATGGACCTTCCCAGCCTTATAATATCAGCTCACAACTGTCTGCTTTACCTTCATTGGTTATCAATAATTGGGGGGGAACCCAAGTCATTTTTTTTAATTATTTATATGGCTAATAGCTATAAAATCTATCTATCTATCTATCTATCTATCTATCTTCTATCGTTTTTGCACATCCGTGTGCTATACATGTTTTTCACAGACCATTAGACTTCTATTGGCCCTTGTCATCAGGGCTGTCACTAAAAACAGACATATTTCTCAGTGGATCACACGGACGCACATTATGGTTCAGATGGACACACAGTCTGTGTAAAAGCATGGAGGTGTGAAAATCCCCCAAAAAATTAATGAGTATGCAGGTGAGTGTACTACCAGTTGATGGAAAAATGGACACCACACATACTGGAAACATGTACATATGTATGGATGTAAGGGGTACTTTACATGCTGCAACATCGCTGCCGATATATCGTCGGGGTCATGTCGTTAGTGACGCACATCCGTCGCCGGTAGCAACATCGCAGCATGTAACACTAATGAGCGATGATCAACGATCGCAAAATCGTTCCAAAACGGTGATCGTTGACACTTCGTTTATTTCCTTAATATTGCTACTGCCACCCATACGATGTTGTTCGTTGTTCCTGTGACATCACATATCGCTATGTGTGACACCGCGGGAGTGACGAACATCTCCTTACCTGCGTCCACCGGAAGGAGGTGGGCGGCATGTTCCAGCCGCTCATCTCCTCCCCTTCTTTTCTATTGGGCGGCGGTTCAGTGACGCTTCTGTGACGTCGCTGTGGCGCTGAACAAACCGCCCCCCCTTAGAAAGGAGGCGGTTTGCCGGTCACAGCGATGTCGCAGAGCAGGCATGTGCGTGTGACGCTGCCGTAGAAATAATGTTCGCTACGGCAGTGATCACCAGATATCGGCCTCACAACGGGGGCGGGTGCTATTGCGCTCGACATAACCAGCAAATACTAGCGATGTCGCAGCGTGCAAAGTTCCCCTAAGACAGAGGTTTCCAACTCCAGTCCTCAAGGCTCACCAACAGTGCAGGTTTTTGGGATTTCTCTAGTATTGCACAGGTGTTAATGTAATTACCTGCCCAGGTGCTGGTTCCAACATCAGTGCAATGCTAAGCAAATCCTGAAAACATGCACTGTTGGTGGGCCTTGAGGACTGGAGTTGGGGAACCCTGCCCTAAGAGACATAATAGCAGCTAGTCTCAACCCACCAGCTCATAGTTAATAGCAAATTAGAGACACAGCCTGCAGAAGGAAAACCTGGTGAAAATGTAGTATACAAATCATGTTTTCTCCAGAGATATTTTTATCCCTCATGTACATGCACAGGAAAGTCAAGTTCAAGTTATAGTTAGCCCTTAAATTTAGAATTGAAAAAAAAATAACTTCATTTGAGATCTGGAACTGAATGGGTGTTATAAAAGTGGTACCATATTCATAAAAGGGTTCACTTTCCATTTCTTTTTCACATGACTAGCAGGGTGGTTTTTGCTTATCTCTCATTAAGACAATTTAAGCTGATTAGCAATAGATACTCCACTGTGGTCTTTTGATCCTGCAGGCTGATACACTAAATTGTAATATAATTGATACTGCCCCTCTATCATCTAGTAAATACTTAAAAAAAATTGCAGGAATGTAAAAATGTGTCTTCAATGAAAATAGATTTTACCTCTCAATTGAAAGTTTTGAGAATAAATGATCAGTCCTTGTGGAAAAGGAAGTAGATTTATTTGATAAGATATATTACAAAGATTCTTATTTTCATGTGTACCAATGATTCATGAAATTAAAATTAAAATGATGGGTACTGTTTAAATATTATCTCTTGAGTATACTAGTGGCTTACATTGATGCAGACAATGATATGGACATTATTATAGACAGTCCCCACAGCATTGATAAGGAAAAAAAGGCTATTTTACTTCCCATTCCCAGTTCTTCATTGTCATTGAACTAATTCCTTCTCGGGCTTTACCACTAAAGGCCGCTTTACACGCAACGAGATATTGCTGGGGTCACGGAATTCGTGATGCACATCCGGCCTCGTTAGCATCGTCGTTGCGTGTGACACCTACGAGCGTCCACTAACGATCAAAAATACTCACCAAATCGTTGATCGTTGACACGTCGTTCATTTCCCAAATATCGTTGCTGGTTCAGGACGCAGGTTGTTCGTCGTTCCTGAGGCAGCACACATCACTACATGTGACACCCTGGGAACAACAAACAACAGTGTTCCTGCGTCCTCCGGCAACGAGGTGGGAGTGTCGTTAATGCGGCTGCTCTCTGCCCCTCCGCTTCTATTGGTGGCCCGCTGTGTAATGTCGCTGTAACGCCGCACGAACCTCCCCCTTAAAGAAGAGGTTGTTCGCCGGCCACAGCGACGTCGTTAGGAAGGTAAGTACGTGTGACATGTACCTGCGATATCTTTCGCCACGATTAGCGATTTGCCCGGGACACACGAACGACGGGGTCGGGTGCTATCGCTAGCGATGTCACAGCGTGTAAAGCGGCCTTTACACCTGTTTTCTGGCAGGTAGTGTAGCCATCTGGGTGGTAACAAAATAGTCAATTTTGTTCAGATGAATAGTCTTACTTTTGACTTTTGCACCAAAATCTTGGATAGTCTAGGTAGCTTTTTGACCATCTTGACAATAATTCATGTAGTAGGACCATGATTAGCATTCTGGTCAGGATGATAATAAATAAGTATCTTTGCATGACATCTAACTTCTGAGATAACAGTAACATTTTAATCCGTTGATAAAAGTTTAGCTTGTAAATAAAACAAGAACAATTTCACAATTGACTTCTTATATTCTAATGCAATTTGGAAAGGCACAGCAAATGTGTCCAGATGATAATGGCATTTGACAGTTCGAAATGTATTTATAGATGTTTCCAGCTCCATCTAAATTCTTATAGGATTATCCAGGATTTTGTGGGTTTATCACTGCAGACACACAGGATTAACAGCCTGATGAAGTCAAAAAGAATTATTCCAATGCTGCTGTGTGTTTTTAAAATAGAAAGTGTTTTAACTGCTCATGTCATTACCATAATACCACTAATCTAATCAGCTTTTAAATAAGGTAATTACCTTTCTGTGCTGTTTAAATCTAAACATTATTTAAATAGATTGCTGCAGAAATGTTTTATTCTTCAGCTCATTAAGTGGACTGTATTTATGGTCTTTTAAAGGGGTTGTCCAGGACTGATAAAGTTTTAGTTAGCCCTCATATTAATTAAGAATAAAATGGTTTTTAAATTCAGCAGTTGTGAAATATTTCCCTTGCTGCGGTGTCCGGCAGAAATTAGCACCACTGCCTTTGAATCATTGTGGTGCTAAGTTTGCACACTGCCTCTCGGTTTTCTCTGCAGCCTATGCTGTGTGATGTATGAGACACCCATACAGTGCACAGAAAAGGCTTTCCCCACTGGGATGGTGTCACATACTGACACTGTGACAATATATATAAACTTTATTGTGAACAAGTGTTGAGAAATACTAATTATAATGTATGTTATCAACATACCACTTATATTATGGTGTTATTGAACTCTTTGTTCCACAATGTTATTAAATGGATTATTTGAGAAGGAAATAAAATGACATTCTTAATAGAGTTCAAACTGCAGCCCATTCTAGTTATATGTCAGTGCAAGTTGCAGATTTAAAACATACAGCTCCTCTCAATTGATAAGAAGTGTAACACACATACTGTACTTGAGTTAGTGGCCTGATGTGTGAAGCAATATATCTATTCTTCACTGAGCACAAAGGGTATCTCCAGGTTCATCCTCCTAAATGTTTATTTGTTTTCCAGTTGGGTGTAGTCAGTCTCTGTAAACTGTTTTAAAGTTATCAGACTGATAGAGGAGGATAAAACTAGAGATCTCTTCCTCAAGCACAACATGGGTCAAAATATTTCTTAACACATCACAGCCTTTCTCTCAGCCAGCTGCTGACTGAGGGATGTGTGATACAGCTCTTGTTAATCAAGACAAGACACAGTTCTTTGGAGCTATTTGTCTTCAGTCTGCAGCCCTTTCTTACATGTGACTAGGATGAGCTGTAGTTTGGGTTATATCAGGGACTCTATTTTACCTCATTCTTAAAGAACCCCTTTAAGTGGCGTGCTGCTATGGAACCTGGCCAAGCATTACTAATCATAGCAAGTTTAACAGATGTTATCTGATAAAAAGGATGGCTTAACATATAGAATTTTTGAAATGCTGCTTTTTTCCCTTTTTAAAAAAAACTAGCAGCCAGAGGTAGGCTGTTAGTAGGGAGATAAAACAAATGCACTACTCACTGCTTCTAACAATTAGATTTTACCTATTGTTACTTTAGTAGATGTACGAGGGGCTGCTTATAGGTCTTTGGCTTTACCCAGAAAGAAATGAAACTTTACATTTATTCCACATACTCTCCACGGATGTCAACACACTGCTTACATTGGTATTCCAAGTTTTGTAAGCCTAGCAAAAAGAAGGATTTCGGTTGTGCCTAGCAGCCATGGCATCAGAAATGGTGTGAAATTTGGTACCCTTGAAGTGTTTCTTCAGGTTTGGAAACAGATAATATTCGGAGGGAGCTCTGACAGTCTTGCCATGGTCGCTTGTTCATTGTGAGCAGAGGCGTTGTCTTGCAGGAATAAGATTCCTTTGGACAGCTTGCTGTGCCTTTTGGCCTTTAGAGCTGCCTTCAATTGTTCTAAAAGTTCAATGCAATACATTGCATTGATGGTGGAACTCTTTTTGAAGGTAGTTCCACTAGCAGCACGCCCTCCTTATCCCAGAACACAGACGCCATCACCTTAGTGTCTGATTTTTGCACCCTGAACTTCTTTGGATGAGGAGAGCCACTGTGCCTCCACTCTTTTGACTGCTTTTTGTTCTCAGGCTCATACAAATAAATCCAGATCTTATCCATAGTGACCAGTCGATCCAGGAAGTTCTTATCAGTTTGGAAACACTGACAAATGGACCGAGAAGTTTTCACTCGCATGCTTCTCTGTTCTGTTGTCAAACATTTGCGGACCCACTTTGCAGATATCTTCCTCATGTCCAATTCGTTGATTCTCCAGTATGAGGTTGTGCACAGCATCGACGATCTCCGGAACAATAACCACTTTCGGTCATCCAGGATGTTCCTCATCATTGGTGCTGAACTGGTCAGTTTTAAATTTGGCAACCCAGTTCTTACCTGTGGAATATGAAGTGCATTGATTCCCCAGTGTATACGACTTATCACCATGAATATCTTTTGAGGACTTTCCTTGCAGAATCAAGAATTTTATCACTCCTCTGCTCTCAGCTGCTGTGAATATCACATTAGACTCCGTCATTTTGTTTTCCCGCATGCATAGAACACTGTTGCCAAAAGCAACAAACACAAAATTTTGAAAACATATATTAGACACATAAGGCTTTCATGTGATGTAATATTCGTTACTATAGAAACAAAAAAAGATTAATAAGCCAGAGACTTATCAGCAGCCCTTCGAACATGTTAGTATATTTTTGTGTCATATGCCATTCTTCGTTTCCTCCCACTTATGTGCCGTCTCTGGTGTTGCAACTGAAAATAGGCCTACATACTAAAAGCTGGTCCTAATGCCAAAATACTGCAGGATGCAGACAGGTCCAGTAACATAACATAAAGGAAGAAATGCTACAAAATACTGATGAACATTCACTTGCACACCTACCATTCACGAGGGACTGGTAGCTTAGTAATAATAATGCACATAAGGGAGCCAGTCACACAGATATGTATAGGGCACAACTTACAGCCTCTTGGCCACACCTATGGTATTACATCAGGTGAGCTGCTCAGTATTATCTAAGTGAGGGAGCAGGTGTAAGGACCTGCAAGGCAATGGAATTGCGATGTGAATTGAAAGCTTGTGTCATTTGAGAAAAATATCATTTATTACCATCTGTAATTTTAATCTTTGCAGTATCCAGGCAGGCAGCCAGCTCACAGTTCCACAATTGTATTCAACAGTATCCTAGTGATGCAGATATCATTATAAATGTGACTTATAAATGTGACACTAGGTGGAGAGGATTGGGCATCGTTGGGCACTAGCCGCCCTGATTCACAGGTTCCATAGTGGCTGCATCTTCTGCCACTATTAGCAGACACTGACTTTTATATTATTTATGATCTTTCTGTTATAATCCAAGAGTGTATTCGACTAAATTAAAAATGTTGTTTCTAGTGCTGATGAAATTCAGGAGTGACTTGAAATGATATGACAGAATAAGTTCGGAGTTCACACAGTTTATTTTCAGATGTGTAAGCAAAGTGAGAATGGATTCCAAAGCATCAGAAAAGGAATGATCGGTGTACAGCAAATTCTTGTGAAATTGAAATGATGAAATGAGGACATTTTATTTTAAAGCTACAGTTGGTACATTTTCTTACAATAGAATAATGATTGATGTGGATGTGACAATATGTGATAAGGTTTCGATTCATAGAATCTTTATCAAATTATTCACAGGTGAATGATGAAGACAAGAATTAGCAACCAACAGGTAGACTGTCTTTATCGGTCGCTTTACAGTGCCATGTGAGTAAGGTACAGTTGGTGAATTTTCTTGCAATTAGGGAGGAGCGAGTAGTGAAATACTCAGACTCTCGATACTCGTAACGAGTAGGTGCTAGTACTCGAGTACTCGTTATGAGTAGCAAATCCAATACATGTCAATGGGAAATCTGAGTAATTGTCTGCTGGACCCTACAAAGCGGTCTGGGGGCTGAGTAAAAGGCTAAAATAGATGCATGATTGTTTAAAAGCCAGGCGGTAAAAAGTTGCTGGCTTTTTTAAACAATCAGCTCATGCACATTCCCCGCCCAGGTCCTTCGCTCCCTGGTGTTGCGCTCCCTGCAGCCCTGTGCTTTGCTCCCCGCTCCCTGGTGCTTCGCTCCCCGCTGCTCTGTGCTTTGCTCCCCGTTGCTCTGTGCTTCACTCCCCGTTGCCCTGTGCTTCGCTCCCCGCTACCTGTGCTTCACTCCCCGCTCACTGATGCTGATCTCCCTGCCCGGTCTTAACTTAGGATCGTGCGGGAGGCGACGGGGGAGTGAAGCACTGGGCACCGGAGAAGGGAAGCATCGGACGGGAAAGCCGTCGGGGAAGTCTTATCTGTCTCCCCGCTGCCATCCAAGGTGCTGTTCCTCTACTTCTGTAGCCCCTTTTCCAATGCACCAGGGCAGCTGGATGAGCCGGGTAGGCGCTAGATGTGGCATATCTCATGGATATGCCAAATCTGGGGTGGCTGCCGGTTTCTATTATTACCCTGGGGGGGCAATAACTATGTGCCCCCCAATGGGGAGAATACCAACCCCCAGCTGTCTGTTTTATCTTGGCTAACTATCAAAATTTGGTTGGACCCTACGTCATTTTTTTAATTCATTTATTTATTTACACACTCGGCTGTCACATGGAGTGGGCGGGGCGATGCCGTGCATATTACATTAGGTGTAATGAGTGGCTCCGAAAGTAGAGGAACAGCACCGTGGACAGCAGCGGGGAGCCAGGTAAGACTTTACCGACGGCTTTCCCGTACGATGCTTCCCTCCCCGCTGCCTCGCTCCCCTGCCTGGCGCTTCCCTTCCCACTGCCCGGTGCTTCGCTCCCCTTGATCCTAAGTTAGGACCGGGCGGGGAGCACAGCATCAGGGAGCGGGAAGCGTAGCACAGAGCAGCGGGGAGTGCAGCACCAGGGAGCGGGGAGCAGAGCACAAGGCAGCAGGGAGAAAAGCACAGGGCAACAGAGAGCAAAGCACAGGGCAGCAGGGAGTGAAGCACCAGGGAGCGGGGAGTGAAGCACAGTACAGCGAGGAGTGCAGCACTAGGGAGCAAAGGAAACGGGCGGGGAGCTAATGTGACGCCCTGGGCAAGCCAGGGGTCATAGGTCATAACACCACCACACCCTACACCCCCGTTAGAAACATCAAAGCTTACCAAAAATCCTTGTTGCCTTCCTCCAGGGGCTGATGTCCACACCAGGGGGTGGGCCAGGCGGTTGGCTCCGCCCACCGAGGAGTTCACAGCTCTGGAGGCGGGAAAACCAGGCAGTTAAGCTAGGGAAGTAAAGGAGTAAACAGCTAAGATAGAGTTTGGAGTTTGAAGAGATGAGTTGAGGAGAGTGAAGAGTCGAGTGGAGGAGTTGAGTTAGGTAAGAGAAGGAAGTGGCAAAAGAGGACAGTAAGAGTGGTGACAGAAAAGAAACAGTTAAGAAAGCCTGAAGTTAGTCCGGGTGAGTGCCCTGGACTGAGAGACAGCAAGGTCAGCAGACGGCGGTGACTGTCTGCAGGGGTGACTGCTCGGAGGTTGCTGGAAGGACCGCGGACGGGTGGTGGCCCGGCGGTTTGGAGCAGTATACGAAGAGCAGCCAGCACCAGGGCAGGGGCCTTTCGGATCCTGGCAAGGCTAGGAGTCGCCGTGAATTTGCCAAATCCGTTAGTGAAGGGGACCTCTGGGTCTCCCAACAAGCAGGTCCCGATTGAAGGCAACCGTCCAACCATTACAGAGAGACACCGCCACCGCCAGGGCACCAGTTTCTCAGGGCCAGCGCCTGCGGGCAAAGTAGGCCTCCTCCGGCCCATATCCAAGCCGGGGAGCGGGTTACCGGTGGGAACCCATCGCAACCATCATCATCTTAGGTGCAGGAAAAAGGGACCGTCACCGTCAACTACTGGGGAAAGCAAGTGCAGCCGTCCGTGGGAACCGTCTTTCCAGCCGTGTGTTTTACCGAGAAGTGTGTCATAGTCTCAGGCTGAGTGAGTACCACAGTGCCGCAAGGCACAGAGCTGCCCCCGCGTCCCTGCACCCCACCAAGCCCTGCATCACCCACCACATCACTGGGCCCCGGGACAACCAACCCCCTACCCACGGAGGGGAGGACTAACATCTAGCTGCTCCATACCATCACTCCCGGGATTCCCTTATAGAGCAGCGGTGGTGTCAACAAATCACCACAACCGTGGGTGGCGTCACGGACAATAAACAATCCCCACACCCAAAAACCCCCTTTCACTCACAGGCGAGGAGCGCCGCTAGAGTCCCCGGGATCCGGCCCATCGCTCGAGCCACCGAGCAGCAGCAGGCCGCAGCGGCAGCCAGACCCGAGCAGTGGGAGAGCGCGGCGTCCCCTCCTCCGCCCGCGACAACTTGGCGTCACGAACAGGATCTTACCGCTCTGCCGTCTGGTAGAGGTGCGCCTTGTTATCGCCGGAGGTGTCCGGCCGGAAAATTTCAGAAGCCGCCATCTTTGGCGCGAAGAGTTCCCACTCGAGCGTCTTCTCGAGTAGCAGAGTCGCGAAGGCCAAAACCCCACCCCGATAGAGGAGGGGCCGGAAAGAAGCTAAGGGGGACGCGATGGCGGCTGGACGCATGTGAGTGTGGCGGTGCAAATAGAAACACTGAGGCCCCACGACCCCCCGACCTTCGCCGAGAATGTCCGCCCCGCTGAGTTATGCGGAGGCTACCGAGCTGGTGCCCGGGACAGCGGCATGGCTGAGGGCCCGAACGGCGGGGATCTGCCGGCACTACCGGAGCCAGATCTGCAGGCTGATGGAACAGTGGACCGCGGAGGTGGAGGATGCAGCTGCGGTTGCACGGGTGTATGGCATGGAGGCCATGATGGAGGAGCTGGTGAGTGACCCACGCCCCTGTGTCCCTGAGGGACCCGGTCTGCCCCTGGCCCCCATGCCGCCTCCCTTCTTAGTGCCCGTGCATCGCGCTACGTATGACCCGTCCAGTGTACACCCCTCCGTGACGGTGGCTGAAAGAGTGGCGAGCCTGGAGGCTGCGGCAGCTGGCAGCAACCCGCCTGGCGCGGGGGCAGAAGATAGCGACTCCGGGCCTGACACTGAGCCCGTGTCGGAGGAAGAGGAGGGGGTCGTTGCCCTGCCTGGCATGGAGGCCACATATGTCCCCCGTACTGGAAACAACGGGTATCGGGCAGCCCTTCGCCGCCGTGCCTGCTATGCACTGGAGGGGCTGGTGCCCGTGTTCTTCCACCCCGAGCCGGGTGAGAAGGACGAAAATGCCCAGTAAAGGCAACGGAGCACCGTTGCACCGTCCCCGTTGGGACCACAAGTCTGTGTGAGTTTATGTTTGAAAAATTTTTGAAAATGAGAATGATTACCGAACAGTAACCTGATTTGCACCGTGATTAGGAAAACCGGCCGTTGCCGGCAGTGTTGTCCCCGTAGGGACCGTTTGAAAAGTTGCATGGAGAACTTTCCATGGACAAGCCCGTGAACTTGCAGGGCAACCACAAATGTTAAGTGGAATGTAAATAAGTTGTTTTACCGTTACCGTTTCCGCAGTTGCCGCCTCCGGAGAGGCAGGTTGGAGGGAGGCCCCGCAGTAGAGCCGGCTGGGGCCCAGCCACCATAGGAACCAGTGGCTACCCTCTGGAGGGGAAGGACAGATCCCGCTTGGGTAACTTGTGCTGGACTGGGGTCAAGGGGTGCTTCCTGGGTTTTAGGGGCAGCATCAGGGCCAGGTTACTTGGGTGGGAGAGAGCGGAGACCGTAACCGTAAACCGTTTGCAACGTTTAAGTACTGAACCTCCCGATGTGGGATGATGTCATAAATTGTTATGTTTACCGTTTTACCTTTTATATATTTTCAGAAAATAAAACCGGTGTTGCACGGGCAGCCCGCGGACGGTCTGCATTTTGCTAAGGGGGAATGTGACGCCCTGGGCAAGCCAGGGGTCACAGGTCATAACACCACCACACCCTACACCCCAGTTAGGAACACCAAGACTAACCAAAAATCCTTGTTGCCTTCCTCCAGGGGCTGGTGTTCACACCAGGGCGTGGGCCAGGCGGTTGGCTCCGCCCACCGAGGAGTACACAGCTCTGGAGGTGGGAAAACCAGGCAGTTAAGCTAGGGAAGTAAAGGAGTAAACAGCTAAGATAGAGTTTGGAGTTTGAAGAGATGAGTTGAGGAGAGTGAAGAGTCGAGTGGAGGAGTTGAGTTAGGGAAGAGAAGGAAGTGGCAAAGGAGGACAGTAAGAGTGGTGACAGAAAAGAAACAGTTAAGAAAGCCTGAAGTTAGTCCGGGTGAGTGCCCTGGACTGAGAGACAGCAAGGTCAGCAGACGGCGGTGACTGTCTGCAGGGGTGACTGCTCGGAGGTTGCTGGAAGGACCGCGGACGGGTGGTGGCCCAGCGGTTTGGAGCAGTATACGAAGAGCAGCCAGCACCAGGGCAGGGGCTTTTCAGATCCCGGCAAGGCTAGGAGTCGCCGTGAATTTGCCAAATCTGTTAGTGAAGGGGACCTCTGGGTCTCCCAACAAGCAAGTCCCAATTGAAGGCAACCGTCCAACCATTACAGAGAGACACCGCCACCGCCAGGGCACCAGTTTCTCAGGGCCAGCGCCTGCGGGCAAAGTAGGGCTCCTCCGGCCCATATCAAAGCCGGGGAGCGGGTTACCGGTGGGAACCCATCGCAACCATCATCATCTTAGGTGCAGGAAAAAGGGACCGTCACCGTCAACTACTGGGGAAAGCAAGTGCAGCCGTCCATGGGAACCGTCTTTCCAGCCATGTGTTTTACCGAGAAGTGTGTCATCGTCTCAGGCTGAGTGAGTACCACAGTGCCGCAAGGCACAGAGCTACCCCCGCGTCCCTGCACCTCACCAAGCCCTGCATCACCCACCACATCACTGGGCCCCGGGACAACCAACCCCCTACCCACGGAGGGGAGGACTAACATCTAGCTGCTCCATACCATCACTCCCGGGATTCCCTTATAGAGCAGCGGTGGTGTCAACAAATCACCACAACCGTGGGTGGCGTCACGGACAATAAACAATCCCCACACCCAAAAACCCCCTTTCACTCACGGGCGAGGAGCGCCGCTAGAGTCCCCGGGATCCGGCCCATCGCTCGAGCCACCGAGCAGCAGCAGGCCGCAGCAGCAGCGGCAGCCGGACCCGAGCAGTGGGAGAGCTCGGCGTCCCCTCCTCCGCCCGCGACACTTGCATCAGCTGATTGTTTAAAGACGTCGGCGGCTTTTTACCACCTGGCTTTTAAACAATCATGCATCCATTTCAGCCTTTTACTCAGCCCCCAGACCACTTTGTAGGGTCCAGCAGACAATTACCCCAATTTCCCATAGACTTACATTGGACTCGCTATGCCTAACGTGTAATTACAAGGATAATTATTGAATGTTCTCAGTGACAGGAACAAAATTATAATCTTGTGATACCTTTTAATGGCTAATAAAATAAAATAAAGTGACTTTATTTAGTTAGCCATTAAAAGGTACCACAAGATTAGAATTTTGTTCCTCTCACTGAGAACATTCAATAATTTTTCAACTGGCTAACATGGTACTAAAACCTTTTCACTTGATTACAAGGATACTCGCGGAGTAACGAGTAGTCCAAATACTGTACTACTCGGTGAGTACCGAGCAGTAATGAGTATACTCGCTCATCCCTACTAGACATGAACCACCCCCCTAGTAATCGAGTTCGGTTCCGTTCATCGAACGGTGGCTCAGCTCGGCGAACATTCAACGAACGTTTGACGAACACCTTCGAACCCCATTGAAAACAAAAGGAGGAAAACACAAACACATACAAACACATGGAAAACACATTCTAAGGTATCCAGTAGGTGACAAACAACTCACAAGACACCACAAACACATGGAAAAGTGACAAGTACATATACTCATGGGAAAACAAAAGAGCTGGATGAGTAAAAGGAGGAGAAGACACAGATATAGGCATGTCATGCCCTTCTAAAATCATGTAAAACACAGCAAGGGGACTACAACCAGAGTCTCCTTTTTCTCAAAAAATCGGGCCACAACAGACACCACTTAAGTGGCATCAGTTGTCGCCCAGCTGCAAACTTGACAGGTTGATTTGCATGAAGCACATTCAAAAATCAACAAGCATTTACTCTCCCCAGGATGACACAGCGGTAGAAAAGTCCTTGCTAATCCATGAGTTGTTCATCTTGGAACATTTTTAAAAAAACAAAAATGGGACTCCAACCAGAGTCTCCCTCAAAAAATTGGCCACAGACACCACTTAAGTGGCATCAGTTGTCCGCCAGTTGCAAACTTGACAGGTTGATTTGCATGAAGCACAATCCAAATCTACAAGCATTTACTCTCCCCAGGATGACACAGGGGTAGAAAAGTCCTTGCGGATCCATGACTTGTTCATCTTGATGAACGTTAGTCTGTCCACATTGTCAGTGGACAGACGCGTGGGCTTATCTAAAAGCACACACCCAGCAGCACTGAAGACACGTTCCTAGAGAACTCTGGCTGCGGGACACGACGAGACCTCCAAGGCATAAGTGGTGAGCTCAGGCCATTTTTCAAGATTGGAAGCCCAAAATGAGCAAGACTCCAGTTGCAGAGTCAGGACATCTATATTCACTTGGAGATACTCCTGTATCATCCTCTCCAGCCGTTGACTATGTGTCAGACTTCTTGTCTCTTGTGGCCTTGCAAAGGACGGTCTAAAAAAATCATGAAACGATTCCATAAAATTGGTGTTACCACCAGATACGGTGTTGCTAATACGGTTTGACTGATGATGACTCAACAGTCCCATGGTTGGCAAGTTACAACTGTGAGATTCACTCTGTGCACCACTGGTGTTTAGTGGAAAAGCCGAGCTAAGATTGCATAACATCTTCTGCTGATACTCTTGCATATGTTCGTCCCTTTCTATGGCTGAAATTATTTTGCCAAATTTTGACTTGTACCGGGGATCTAATAGTGTGGCAACCCAGTAGTCAGCATTACTTCTAATTCGGACAATCCGAGAGTCATGTTGTAGGTAGTGCAGGAAGAAGGCGCTCATGTGTCTTGCGCATCCATGTGGAGCAAGTCCTTGCTGTGTTTATGTCGGCAAGGTGATATCCGTGCTTCCTTCCTCTGACATCTCCCCCCAACCTCAAATAACCAAAATTTTACCAAGGTTTCACTCATCTGCTGAGTCTTCCATGCCCATCGCCAGTTCGTCCTCCATTTCTTCCTGGAATACTGTACCTTCCTCAACAGTTTTGCTGCTACCATGCGCCCTTGTTAATCTCTCTCCACCACCATCCCATGCATGCCGCCTTGGTGATGCTGAACGTCTGGACCTTGGAGATCTTGGTATCCCTTTCGCTTATGAATCCTGCTGTACTTCCTCGCCTTCCTTTTGTCCCACCTCCTGACACCGAATACTGTTTATAGTGTGCTCCAGCATGTAAATGACTGGAATTATCATGCTGATAATGGCATTGTTAGCGCTAAACATATTCGTCGCCATGTGGAAGCTGTGCAGAAGGGTGCATAGGTCCTTGATCTGAGACCACTCCATCAGCGCGATCTGCCCCACCTCTGCATCTCTTTGGCCCAGGCTATACATCATAACGTATTGCACCAGGGCTCTGCGGTGCTGTCACAGTCGCTGCAACATGTGGATAGTCGAATTCTAGCGTGTCTACACATCGCATTTAAGGCGGTGAACCGGCAGGCCAAAAGACTTCTGTAGCAATGCAAGTCGGTCAGCTGCACCATTTGAACGGGGGAAGTGAGCAAAGAGTGACCGTGCCCTATGCAAAAGCCCATCTAGGCTGGGATAGTAGGTTAAAAATTGCTGGACAACAAGGTTCAACACGTGAGCCATACAAGGCACATGTGTCACCTTGCCCCGGTGAAGGGCCTCACCCAGGTTTGCAGCATTGTCGCACATGGCCTTCCCTGGCTGCAGGTTGAGTGGAGACAACCATTTACGAAACTTAGTCTCCAGAGCTGATGACAACTCCTCAGCTGTGTGACTCTTATTTCCCAGACATTTCAACATAAAGACCGCCTGATGCCGTTGAGCTCTGCTGCCAGCATAGTAAGGAGGTGTGCGGAATTCCTTGTGTGCAGTTACAACGTGGGTGGCCTGAGCAGGCAGACTTTGGGTGGAGGTGGAGGTCCCAGATGAGGTTGAGGAGGCAGAAGCAGTGGAAGAACTTCTACATAGAGAGGATTGACGCACAACTCGTGGGGACGGCAAGACTTGTACAACAGACCCTTCTCCATCTCTCACCATAGTTACGCAGTGCCCAGACAGCGACATGTAACACCCCTGTTCATGCTTACTGGTCCAAGTATCGGTGGTGAAATGCACCCTGTCACACACAGAGTTTCTCAAGGAAGCAGTGATGTTGTGTGCGACATGTTGGTGTAGCGCAGGCACACCTTTCTTGGAGAAGTAGTAGTGACTGGGCATCTGGTACTGGGGCACTGCGACGGACATAAGGTCTCGAAAATCCTCTGTGTCCACCAGGCGGAAAGGCAGCATTTCTGTAGCCAACAGCTTGCAGAGGGTGAAAGTCAACCTCTTAGCTTTGTCATGGCTAGGAGGTAATGGTCTTTTATGTGTCCACATGTGAGGTACCGAGGGCTGGCTGCTGTGCTGACATGGCATTGAGTAGGGTGTCCCTGGAAAACTGCTGGTCTGTGAGGAAAGTGCAGGCGGAGACATAATGTTGCCTTCATCCAAATTTGGTGCTCTCGATGTCTGGGAGAGCTCAACACCAGCAGCTGTTTCCACTTCCAAAACAACTGACGACCTGCCAATCACACTGCCTGTTGCGGTTAAAGAGGTGGAAGGTCTGCGTCGAAAAGCATGTGTGACTGCTGTCCCCACAGTCATAGAGGATGAAGAGCTCGCGGATGCACTTGAAGGGGCAGACGGTGGTTGGCCCGCTCCGCTAGGCCGCATTGTAGCACAGTGAGCTTTTCACTGGGACTTATGCTTTATATCCATGTGACGGTTCTTTGTCGAAGTAGTCAAACTAGTGAGGTTTTGGCCTCTACTTAAAGATTGGTGACTAATCTTACAGATGACATAAGTTGGGAGATCCTTTGCAATGTCAAAAAAGGACCAGGCTAGGCAAGGCTTAGAGGCCATGCAACCTGCAGAGCCACCCCTACTTGTGCTCAGAGGCAGAGTTGTGGCTGAGGATGCACTTGTACACGTGCTTCCAGTACTCCGTCTGTGTCCAGGAAGTCGCAAGCTAACCTCATCATCAGTCACATCCTCCTCCACTGCCTCTGCTGACCTCATCGAGTGCCTGACTGTGGGTTGACAGTAAGTGGGATCTACAACCTCATCATCACCTTGTGTGTTTGCACTCCCCTCGTCCTCAGAGCTAACCTCTTCCTGCCGTGACCGAATAGTTGTCATTCCAATCAGGTATCTGCATCTCATCATCATCAGAATGTTCCTCATTGTCTCCACCAAGAGGAGTTACAGTTTGAAAATGAGGGTCTACTGTTACATCTCGTAGCTCTCCTCTTGCAAGGAATGAGGTGGTCCCCCATTCCTTGTCTGCTGCGAGCCCTCCTGCTCAGCAGCGCCAAAGGCCTGGGAGACTGCAGGAGTTTCCTCCTCCTAGATGCAGCAGAAGGGTGATACCTAGTTGTTTACTCCTTGTAAGGAATGGAGTGCCCTCCTGCTCGGCATCGCAGAGGGTCAGAATGGTTGCACAGTGTGCAAAGGATAGATGCTCAGGGAAGCAGCAAGACTTCCCTTAGCTCTGCACATTGTGAAACCGAAGATCCCGCCTTTATGACCCAGAGGCAGGAGGTTGAGCATGTGCCCCACGTGACGTCTTCTGATTCCCTCACTGGTTAGGGCGGACAGGTGTACGCAGATCGTCTGTGACATTCCAGACGATCGCTAGCAGCAACCCGCTCACTCTTCTCCCACCATAGCAGCGGTCCCTTACACCGCACAGTGGACCTTGACCGGCGGAAGCTGTCCATATACCATCTTGGCACGCTTCCGCGGGTCCCCCTCGTAACATTACGGTCGCGCCAAAGGTCTGGCTATGGCAGAAGAGCAGCAGCAGTTGCTGCGTTATGTGCAGCAGTTGGAGTCACGATTGGCCGCTGTAGAGCGGTCTTCCCCTGATAAGGCTGCTCTAGCGACAATTGCCACCCAAGCGGCTACTCAGGCTGCGGAAAGTCACCTCGCCTTGCGCTCCCAGAGCGCTTCAACGGGGATAGCTCCGAGTGCCGTGGTTTCATAAACCAGGTTACCACCTACTCGGAGATGTCCGCCACTCTTTATGCTACTGAGAAGGCGAAAGTAGCATTCGTCCAGTCCCTGCTCACAGGGAGAGCGCTAAAATGGTCCACGCCGTTGTGGGAGCGCGGAGATCGGGTGGTGAATCACCTTCCAGTTTATCTTGAGGCCATGAGAAAGGTGTTCCTCGGGCCTCAAGTCACCCACGACTCCGTGCTGCGACTCCTACACCTTTGGCAAAAGTCCACTTCAGTCGGGGACTTTGCGGTGCAGTTCAGGACACTCGCCGCAGAGCTAGACTGGCCAGATAAAGTCCTTGTCCCTGTGTTCTGGGAGGGTCTGGCAGGGTTCGTCAAAGACGCGCTGGCCACGCGTGATGTGCCGACCACCTTAGAGGCCTTGATACGGCTTGCTTCTCGCATAGACATCCGCCACGCGGAGCGGAGGCTCGAGGTCTCTTCGGCACCCACGTCTACCTGGCCTACAGAGCCTCTGACTCTCCTTCCCCACCAGACCAGTCTCCCAGCCAGTTCTGTTGATGACTCTGTGGAGCCCATGAAAGTCTCCAAGGTGGTCTCCTCTACCACAGGCCCTCGGCTGCCGGTCGTTTGCTTTGCCTGTGGGCAGAGAGGACATGTAGCTACCCGATGTTCAAAACCATCGGAAAAGAGACAGTGTCTGGTTTCCATCAGAGGAGGAACCCTAGACGCTGCCTCTCCTTCTAAATTAACCCTCAGCGCCCAGTTGCAGTTCGGCACCACTGTCTTCCCTGCCCTGGCTTGCTTAGACACTGGCGCTGATGGCAATTTCATTTCAGCCTCCCTGGCAACTAGGTACTCTGTTCCCCTCGTCCTGTTGCCTAAACCAATCAGTGTCCAGGTAGTCAACGGGTCCCTACTTGTCAAACCCATTACCCAGATCACCGTCCCTCTCAGGATGGATGTACCACCAGGCCACCATGAGCAGGTGTCCTTTCTGGTGCTTCCAGAAGGGACGGATGAGATCCTACTAGGACTCCCCTGGTTGAAACTGCATGCTCCGATACTCAACTGGACAACAGGGGAGATCTCGTCCTGGGCAGGGTCATGTAAAGAACACCTCGGGACCACCGGGTCACCCACTCCCCTAGACCTGGTGCCACCTGGCCAGACCCTCGTTCCCCCTAGGTTACGGAACGATGTACTTTCCTGGGATCATACCTCCAAGGTCGTGGGCCTCTTCAGGTCCAAAAGGACCAGAGTTCTAGAGGCCAGGTATGATTGGTGGCCGACGGCCGAATCCTCGTCCGACAACCCTGAAGTAGCGAGGTTGGTTAAAACAAAAATCGTTCAGGGCAAGAGGTACTTCCTTGTGGAGTGGGTCGGTCGGGGACCGAAGCATAGGACCTGGGAATTGGAGGATCATGTCCACGCTCCGGGTTTGGTAGCAGCCTTTGAGCACAGGCATCGGGGGGGCCCTAGACGGGGGGGTAATGTTACATCTCGTGGCTCTCCTCTTGCAAGGAATGAGGTGGTCCCCCATTCCTTGTCTGCCGCGAGCCCTCCTGCTCAGCAGCGCCAAAGGCCTGGGAGACTGCAGGAGTTTCCTCCTCCTAGATGCAGCAGAAGGGTGACACCTAGTGGTTTACTCCTTGTAAGGAATGGAGTGGTCTCCCATCCCTTGCCTGCCACGTGCCCTCCTGCTTGGCATCGCAGAGGGTCGGAGTGGTTGCACAGTGTGCAAAGGATAGATGCTCAGGGAAGCAGCAAGACTTCCCTTAGCTCTGCACATTGTGAAACCGAAGATCCCGCCTTTATGACCCAGAGGCAGGAGGTTGAGCATGTGCCCCACGTGACGTCTTCTGATTCGCTCACTGGTATCACACGGCCAGATAACGAGGCTGGTGATGTGCTGAATCCTGACTGGCCGGGCCAGGACGTCACAGATCATGATTGGGTCACATCCGTCTCGCGCCTGCCCTTGGCTGGAGCTACATCTCCTTAAAAACCCCTCCTGCCATCATGGCGACGCGCGACTGTCCTTCTATGTTTGGATGTCTGGCAGCGTGCTGCCACGCCACTGTACAGACATCATTGTATTTTGCAGGTCTCGCCCCTGCCTTGCTGCTCCGACAGTATTCCGTTTAACAGGCTGTGTTCCTGTCCCAGGTGAGCTCCTTGAATCTCTGTCGGACTCACCTGGTTTCTGAAGCACACGTGCGTGGGCACCTCTGTGCTACCCTCGTGCCATATTCCTGTGACTCCCGCTGGCACACGTGCGTAGGCACCTCTGTGCGTCCCCGTGCAACAGGTACACCGAGTTGTGAGCCCCGTGCCATACAACCCTCACGGGTTAGGGCGGACAGGTGTACGCAGATCGTCTGTGACATTCCAGACGATCGCTAGCAGCAACCCGCTCACTCTTCTCCCACCATAGCAGTGGTCCCTTACACCGCACAGTGGACCTTGACCGGCGGAAGCTGTCCATATACCATCTTGGCACGCTTCCCCGGGTCCCCCTCGTAACAGTCTACGTTATGCTCAGAAACTTCTTCATCAGGGCCTGAATATGACTCACAAAGCTTCTTGCCATCACTGCAGATCATTTCCTGGTCTGGACTCACTATATTTTTTGGAGCAGACCTCTGATTCCCAGGCTATAGTGTGACTGAACAGCTCTGCAGACTCAACCATCTCTGTTACCCCATACTCTGCAGGGCGGGTGGAGACTTGAGAGCTGGTAGAAAGCAAGTGCGATTGGGGTGACAACTCAGAGGACTGGAGTCTTTGGGATGTTGAAGTTTAGGTAGAGGAGAGGCCACTTGATGGAGCACTTGAGATCCATTCAAGCATGTGCTTTTTTTGTACATCATCTACCTTTCATAGAGTTGTTCGGTTCGGTAAAAAAGGGATCACATCAGATTGTCCATGGAAAGTAGTAGACATCTTACTTTTGCTGGAAGATGGCCTTTCTTCAGCAGATGTTACTGTTGCTTTAGCACCTACCCCACGGACACAAACTTATTTTCCCTTTCCAACACGCCTGTTCCCCTTTCCTCCGGCATCTGTCCTTTTGCCACTCATTT
Organism: Anomaloglossus baeobatrachus; assembly: GCF_048569485.1. NCBI lineage: Eukaryota > Metazoa > Chordata > Amphibia > Anura > Aromobatidae > Anomaloglossus > Anomaloglossus baeobatrachus. The sequence continues at coordinate 550,423,166 of NC_134353.1, read as the reverse complement.
TGTTTGTGAACAAATTGGACACTTAAAATGTCGTAGCAAAAATTTAGAGGTGGTGTAGATTGCAGAGGTGGTCTAGCTTTATTGACAGCTGAAAAACCAACACTGACTATCACAGACAATGAAACTATGGCCGAAAACTGGCTGCACTTTTTGCAATTCAAATTGCGTAGCAAAAATGGACAGGTGCTGTAAAATGCAGAGGTGGTATAGCAAAATTGTCAGCAGAGGAACCTTAATGTAGTATCCCAGACAATGAAAGTATGGCCCTAAAAATGGCAGCACATTTTGCAATATAAATTGCGTAGCAAAAATGGACAGGTGCTGTACACTGCACAGGTGCTGTAGCTTGCTTGACAGCAGAGGAAGCCTCACTTTCTATTCCTGACAATGAAACTATGCCCCAAGGAAGTGCCTGAGCTGATGTAGCCAGAAGCTGTGATATAAACCCCTGCACAGCGCTGGCACAGACCTGCGAACGGCTGTAATGTAGCCCTCAAAAGGGCTCAAATTACAAGTGATCCCTAATCCCTAAAGCGATGTGTAGATTGCACTGTATGTCTACAGCGCACACAGCAGCAGCGGGGGCGGGAGCGGTGACTGTCACCCACTCTCAGTAGAGAGATAATTGCGGCGATGGGGAAAATGGCTGGGTCTTATATGGCAAAGACATGTGACATGAACAGCCTATGACCTAAGACATGCCCTTGCTTGTCTGGCAAAAATCCACTTTGCTGTGTGTGTGTCTGTGATTGGCTAACAGCCTGGCCTGCCCCACTGTACGCGCGGTTAGGAAAAAAAAAATGGCGATCACCATTCTTTCAGCACTCAGCAGCAGCATTAATCTAAACCCCATCCCCCTCGGACACTATACGCTGAATTTTGATAATATCATTATTAACAGTGACTCACAGTATTACAGTGAAAAGCCAGCTACTAACTAGCTACGCTTTTTGGTGATTCAGCCGTTATCGAACGGTAACTCGAACAGCCGAACCTGAAGCAAATTGTTCAAACACTGACCAAAATTACGCGAATTTGAAATTAGCGAACCATTCAAATCGAACATCGCTCAACTCTAATCCCTGCTTGCAATAGAACAATGATTGCTGTAGATGTAACAATACATAGTAATGTTTTGAATCATAGAATCTTTTCAAATTAAGCACTAGGAAAAAGATTAGAAATTGTCATTAAGCCGATACCAATGACCCGGTGTAACACAACAAATGATGAAAATGTTTGCATATATGAACACAATTATAAAAATAAAACAACATATATAAATGCAATGGGATGAATCAATTCTTTTATATATATATATATATATATATATATTACTGATTTTTATTGTTTTCCATGTTTGTCACACTTAAAAATTTCAGATCCCCAAACAAATTTAAATAGCTAAGAGACAAAGATAACACAAGTATACACAAAATTGAAAAGTAGCTCAGATAAATCCCATGGTCCGATTTGGTTCCAGTCTCCACCAGGTTCATCCAGTGTGCTGTCAGGGAAATGTAGCATCCCTGGCCTCAACCATATGTCCACGTGTAGGTGGTTAAGGGAACCTTCCCAGTAACTGTGTTGGTGAGGGCACTGGTGATGTTATGGGACTGTTGAGGGGACTGCACATCAGGAGAAATAATGGCGGCTGGGACTAAGTACCGAGGGACAGCTTCCGCCATCAGGTTGTGGAAACTCTCAATGTTCACAAGCCTAAATGACAACAATTTCAGGGTACGTTGTCTGGAAATTTGGCTATTTAGTGTCTGGGCCTGTGTGCAAGTGGATGCATATTTGTGCTTCCGTTCCAAAGCCTGGGGGAGAGATTGATGAGTGCTGCCCTTGTGCAAGGCAGTGGAGGTAGTTACTGATGTAGCTGCAAATATGCACTGACAGGTGCAGGGCAGGAGGCATCCTTACCTGCATCCTGGAAAAGGGATTGCTCAGCATGTAGCACAGGGAAAGAAGGGATGGTGTTACCCACAGACAGTGATTATGGACCTAGGTATTGAGTAGAGTTGAGCGCGGTTCGAGGTTCGAGGTTCTCCAGTTCTAGGCTCGAGTGATTTTGGGGGCTGTTCGAGATCGAACTAGAACTCGAGCTTTTTGCAAAAGCTCGATAGTTCTAGATACATTCGAGAACGGTTCTAGCAGCAAAAAGCAGGGCTTTTTACAGCTACAGTGTGCAGGAGCCATCGCTGGCAGCCTGCCAGAAGCTGGTAACCAAGATAAACATCGGGTATCCAACCAAAGCGCTTTGGTTAGTAACCCGATGTTTATCCTAGTTACGTGCAGGAAGCCCACACTTCCCCGCTTAGCTCGCTCCGCCCCCTCCTGCCCGCGGCATGTATTGTACACACGTACACGCACACACACACACACACACACACACACACACATGGTCCCGCTTGGCTTACCTGCGGTGATGAAGTCCCGCCATCCCGACTTCAGCGCTGTCACTTTCCTCCATGGCCGCCGCTTGTCACATCACCTTCTCTCGCTTCCGACCCGAGACTGACTAGCGGTGACGTCACAGGCCTCTCACGATACTTGGTGTGAAGGCGCCGGTCATTGAACTCAGTGACAGGGGCTGTCAGTGTGCTGGAGATCAGCGCAGGTAATGTACCTCGCTGACAGCAGCACTTGTCATGCCCTGCAGTGACCTGGGCTGACCCATTGATGTTAGCTCAGGTCACTGCACTGCTCTCCCAGCCAATGGGGAACATCCTGCTCTTCATTGACTGGGACAGTGTGGATCGTCATGGCAACCCCTTGGATTACACCAGACCTGGATTTGTTTTTCATTCTAATAAATTGGTTAAAGAGGGAATGTATTGGGGAGTGTTTTTTCAAATAAAAATGTGGTTGTCGTCTATTTTTTTTTATTACTGACTGGGTTGGGGATGTCGGGTATCTGATAGACGCCTGACCTCACCAACCCCAGGGCTTGATGCCAGGTGACATTACACATCTGGTATTAACCCCATATATTACCCCGTTTGCCACCGCACCAGGGCGCGGGATGAGCTGGGGCGAAGCACCAGGATTGGCGCATCTAATGGATGCGCCACTTCTGGGGTGGCTGCGGCCTGCTATTTTTAGGCTGGGCATAGTCCAATAACCATGGACCTCCCTAGTCTGAGAATATCAGGCCCCAGCTGTCTGCTTTACCTTGGCTGGTTATCCAATTTTTGGGGACCCCTACGTGGTTTTTTTTTAAAATTATTTATTTAATTTAAAATAACAGCGTGGGGTGCCCTCAGTTTTGGATTACCAGCCTAGGTGAGGTTGCCAGCTGTGGTCTGCAGGCTGCAGCCGTCTGCTTTACCCTAGCTGGCTACAAAACTAGGGGGAACCCTACGTCATTTTTTTTTTCATTTTTTTGGCTAAATACAAAGCTAAGCACCCCTTAGTGCCACATGAAAGGCACCAAAGGGTGCTCCACTTTTTCTCCACTTTTTCTCCATTTTTTTCCACTTTTTCTCCACTTTTTCTCCACTTTTTCTCCCCTTTTATCCATTTTTTTCTCCACTTTTTCTCCACTTTTTCTCCATTTTTTTCTCCACTTTTTCTCCACTTTTTCTCCACTTTTTCTCCATTTTTTCTCCACTTTTTCTCCACTTTTTCTACACTTTTTCTACACTTTTTCTACACTTTTTCTCCATTTTTTTCTCCACTTTTTCTCCACTTTTTCTACACTTTTTCTACATTTTTTTTCTCCACTTTTTCTCCACTTTTTCTCCACTTTTTCTCCACTTTTTCTCCATTTTTTCTCCATTTTTTTCTCCATTTTTTCTCCACTTTTTCTACACTTTTTCTCCACTTTTTCTCCATTTTTTCTCCACTTTTTCTCCATTTTTTCTCCACTTTTTCTCCATTTTTTCTCCACTATTTCTCCACTTTTTCTCCATGTTTTCTCCACTTTTTCTACACTTTTTCTCCATTTTTTTCTCCACTTTTTCTCCACTTTTTCTCCACTTTTTCTCCATGTTTTCTCCACTTTTTCTCCATTTTTTCTCCACTTTTTCTCCATTTTTTTCTCCACTTTTTTCTCCATTTTTTCTCCACTTTTTTCTCCATTTTTTCTCCACTTTTTCTCCACTTTTTCTCCATTTTTTCTCCACTTTTTCTCCATTTTTTCTCCACTTTTTCTCCATTTTTTCTCCACTTTTTCTCCACTTTTTCTCCATGTTTTCTCCACTTTTTCTACACTTTTTCTCCATTTTTTTCTCCACTTTTTCTCCACTTTTTCTCCACTTTTTCTCCACTTTTTCTCCATTTTTTTCTCCACTTTTTCTCCACTTTTTCTCCACTTTTTCTCCATTTTTTCTCCACTTTTTCTCCACTTTTTCTCCATTTTTTCTCCACCTTTTCTCCACTTTTTCTCCACTTTTTCTCCATTTTTTCTCCACTTCTTCTCCACTTTTTCTCCATTTTTTCTCCACTTTTTCTCCACTTTTTCTCCACTTTTTCTCCATTTTTTCTCCACTTTTTTCTCAACTTTTTCTCAACTTTTTCTCCACATTTTCTCCACTTTTTCTCCACTTTTTCTCCATTTTTTTTCTCCACTTTTTCTCCACTTTTTCTCCACTTTTTCTCCACTTTTTCTCCACTTTATCTCCACTTTTTCTTCACTTTTTTCTCCATTTTTTCTCCACTTTTTCTCCATTTTTTTCTCCATTTTTTCTCCACTTTTTCTCCACTTATTCTCCACTTATTCTCCACTTTTTCTCCACTTTTTCTCCACTTTTTCTCCATTTTTTCTCCATTTTTTCTCCATTTTTTCTCCACTTTTTCTCCACTTTTTCTCCACTTTTTCTCCATTTTTTTCTCCACTTTTTCTCCGTTCTTTTTCTATGGTCAGTCTACCCATTAGCTCTGCCATGCATACTGTAGCTCTACACCTACTGCACATGTTACTTTATGATTGACATCTCTTTCGTACCAGAGCTGTCTAAGTCTACTCTTACCCCATATTTGTCATTACTATATTGTCCTTGTACTGTATTATGACATTTGTATCATGTGTTTCATTTCTTGCTGTGTTGCAATTTTTTTGCTGCATCCCAATTGCACCTATACATTGTTCGAGTTTATGTTATTGTTCTCTCACTCTTATGTGATACTGATTATTGTCATTTTTCATGATTACATGCAGATAAATCCAATCTGACGAAGGCTCAGGCCGAAACGTCATTTGTAACTTGTTTTGAACAAAAACATATATGCTTATGAAAAAAATTTTTTTCTTAATACGGACCAATAAAGAGTGATTTTGCATTACTATCCGTTGTGACTTACTGACTTAGTCTGGGAGATTTAGAGTGCCGAGGTTACTCACTAATTTTATCTATTCTTACCTCTGAGCACCTATAAACCAGTGAGCAGAGCTTCCTCTACAGTAGTTCTCCTGATTAGACATGCCCTTACCTCATGAGCAGGGCATTGCAGCTTTGGTAGCAACCATTACGACATGGACTCTGCTGCTGTGGACTCGGGAAGAGTGAGTGCAGATTCATTGCACCCACACCCCTCACATGAAGGGTCCGCACTCCTAGAAAATGGGGGATACGTTCCCTCAGTGTCTCCCCCCCATATTCTAGAGGTTCCAGAGTCGTCGTGGGACCCCTTTATTTTTTTTCTTACAATAAATTGGTGAAAGAGGAAATGTTTGGGGGACTGTTTTTTCAAATAAATTTCTTTTGTCGATTTTTTTTTTTTTTGTTAGTACTGACAGTTTATGATGTTGAGTATCTAATAGATGCCATGACATCACAAACTGCTGGGCTTGATCTCAGGTTACTTTACAGCTAGTATCAACCCGATTTATTACCCCGTTTGCCACTGCACCACTGCACGGGATGAGCTGGGGTGAAGCGCCGGGATTGGCGCATCTAGTGGATGCGCCACGTCTGGGGTGCCTGTGGCCTGCTATTTTTAGGCTGTGAAGGCCCAATAACTATGGACCTTCCCACCCTGAGAATACCAGACCACAGCTGTCCGCTTTACCTTGGCTGGTGATCCAATTTGGGGGGGACCCTACTTTTATTGTGTAATTATTAATATTTATAAAATAATTATAAAAAAGAGCCTGAGGGGACCTCCACATTGGATCCCCAACCACGGTAAAGCTGCCAGCTGTGGTTTTCAGGCTACAGCCGTCTGCTTTACCCTAGCTGGCTATCAAAAATGGGGGGACCCAACGTCATTTTTTTTTTAAACTATTTTTTAAATAGAAAAAATTAATGGTCTTCCCTGTATTTTGATTGCCAACCAAGGTAACGGCAGGCAGATGGGGGTGGCAACCCATAGCTGTCTGCTTTATCTGCGCTGAGAATCAAAAATACCGCAGAGCGCTACGTCATTTTTTTAAAGATTTATTTTTACAGCACTGTGATGTCCAGCAATCAAAATACAGGGAAGCCCATTTTATTTTTAGTTATTTAAATAAATAATTAAAAAAAATATATATGGGCTCCCGCTGCATTTTTTGTATTGCTAGCTAAGGGTAATCCAAGCAGCTACTGGCTGCTAACCCCCACTGCTTGGTGTTACCTTCACTGGCAATGGAAAATCCAGGGAAGCATTTTTTATTTTTTTTGCCAAAAAACTACAAAAAAAGGACGTGAGCTTCGCCATATTTTTGTATGCTAGCCAGGTATAGCAGGCAGGTGCTGGAAGAGTTGGATACAGCGCCAGAAGATGGCGCTTCTATGAAAATGCCATTTTCTGAGGTGACTGCAGACTGCAATTCGCAGCAGTGGGGCCCAGAAAGCTCAGGCCAACCTGTGCTGCGGATTCCAATCCCCAGCTGCCTAGTTGTACCTGGCTGGACACAAAAATGGGGCGAAGCCTACGTCATTTGTTTTCTAATTATTTCATGAAATTCATGAAATAATAAAAACAGGGCTTCCCTTTATTTTTGGTTCCCAGCCGGGTACAAATAGGCAACTGGGGGTTGGGGGCAGCCGTACCTGCCTGCTGTATCTGGCTAGCATACAAAAATATTGCGAAGCCCACATAATTTTTTCAGGGGGCAAAAAACTTCTGCATACAGTCCTGGATGGAGTATGCTGAGCCTTGTAGTTCTGCAGCTGCTGTCTGTCTGTATGGAGAAGAGCAGACAGCAGCTGCAGAACTACAAGGCTCAGCATACTCCATCCAGGACTGTATGCAGAATTTTTTTGCCCACCAAAAAAATGACGTGGGCTTCGCCATATTTATGTATGCTAGCCAGGTACAGCAGGCAGCCACGGGCTGCCTCCAACCCCCAGTTGCCTATTTGTACCCGGCTGGGAACCAAAAATATAGGGAAGCCCGTTTTTTTTTAATTATTTCACTTATTTCATGAAATAATTAAAAAACAAATGACGTGGGCTTCGCCCCATTTTTGTGTCCAGCCGGGTACAACTAGGCAGCTGGGGATTGGAATCCGCAGCACAGGTTAGCCCGAGGTTTCTGGGCGCCTCTGCTGCGGATTTCAGTCCGCAGCCGTCCCAGAAAATGGCGGTCTCATAGAAGCGCCATCATCTGGCGCTGTATCCAACTCTTCCAACAGCCCTGGAGCCGGGTGGCTTGTTGGGTAATCATGAGTTAATACTGGCTTTGTTTTACTAGCCAGTATTAAGCCAGAGATTCTTAATGTCAGGCACGTTTGACCCGACCATTAAGAATCTCCAATAAAGGGTTAAAAAAAACACCACACAGAGAAAAAATACTTTAATAGAAATAAATACACAGACACATTAGAGACTCCATCTTTATTACCCCCTGTCAGCCCTCCACGATCCTGCTCTTCTTTCTTCTTTCTTTCTAGTGTAGTAGTAGTGACGATTGTAGTGAGGATGAGGTTCCCCAGCTCATCACTTGATGAGCTGGGGAACCTCATCCTCACTACAATCCTCACTAGTGTAGTAGTAGTGACGATTGTAGTGAGGATGAGGTTCACCAGCTCATCACTTGGGGCTGGGGAACCTCATCCTCACTACAATCCTCACTAGTGTAGTAGTAGTGACGATTGTAGTGAGGATGAGGTTCACCAGCTCATCACTTGGGGCTGGGGAACCTCATCCTCACTACAATCCTCACTACAATCGGGAAGCAGCGTGCAGCCTTCACTCCGTGAGTGATCAGTGCTGGCTGTCAGCGGTAACAGCGGTAACGCTGACAGACGCGTTACCATAGCAACGGTGCTCTCGGAGCCGTGGTTAGCGGTGACGTCACCGCTAACTGCGTTGCTATGGCAACGGTGATCTCCGTTAATGACCGGCTGTGTCAGCCGGTCCCTAACAGAACGGGGAGTTGACCGTGTGCTAGAGCATGTCGCCGGTACACGGCGATACACATATGTGCACCGTGTACCGGAGAGATGCACTCGCAGGTCCTACATGACGCGTCATAGTCATGTGACCAGTCTGTAGCCAAGGAGATAATAGCCACGTGACTGGTCACATGGCTATTTTGACGTCACGATAGGTCCAGCATCTCTGCGGGCAGTGCCGTCACCGGGAGGATTCAGCGATCATCGGATGGAATAGCGGCAGGAGACAGAGTGCAGAAGGGATCGCGAGGACCGGTAAGTGTTATGGCAATGTTTATTAACTGTTTGTGTACATTTATAATGCATTTTTATGTGTTTGTGATTGCCTCCCATTATAGCCTATTGGTTCGAGTTCGGTTCGTCGAACGTTCGACGAACCGAACTCGAACGGGATCCCCGTTCGGCGAACCGACCTCGAGCCGAACCCCGACCGGTTCGCTCATCTCTAGTATTGAGCCCACCTTATTGGGTGCTTGAAAGACACGTGATTAAGCATGCTGGTGGTAGTAAAGCTAGCAGTGGTCTTGCCCCTGCTGTAATTGGTATGTAACAGGTTGAAAATTACATTTTCTTGTCTTCTGCACTATCCAAAAAAAGTGCCAGACTGGGGAACACCTAACCCTTGGTTTGAGATCAGACTGCATATGAGTGTTCTGGAAAACAATTGCTCGCTTTCTCCCTCTGGCTACCCCACTGCCTCTTCCTGCCTTTTGTGGTGCTGTGAATCTGCCCCCCTCTGCATAGCTGTGCTCACTCTTCATGCCAGCTTGCCTGTTTGGGTCAGCAACTTAATAATCTATAACCTTGTCTTTCACTTCCTCACTCCGATCCTCCTCTTGACTTTTTGACTTAACATGACTTGATGTCAACTGTATCTCATCTTGATCATCGACCTCTTGAGACAGTAATTGCCATGCTCCACCACAGGCTTCTACTTACCATAGCTGCTCAAATATTTGTCCATCATTGCACATGATTTCTTTATGTCCCTTTTGAAACATGCAAGATGAGAGGCAAGAAGAAGTCCTAAATGGAAAGATAAAGAGCTATTCGGAGTGTCCCAGTGTGGGATCACTTGTCTCCTGGGACCCACCATGGTGGTAGAAAGGAGGATTAGGGTGAGGATTATGTGGTCCAGACCCTTGGCAAGTGAGACTGGATCACGTGGAAGACATAGTGGTGCTGAAAAACACTGAAATAATTATCTGCCATCCAGGTCCACAACCTGCTCGCACTATTCTGGCTTCAACAGTCGGGTTCCGTGCCACCCTTCAAAGTGAGACCGGAAGCTAGTTCTAGTTTCTAGGTGAGTTTGCAGTGTTCCTGCAGTAGGCCTAGTTTGTCCTGGCCCATGACCACAGCCTCTGCATGCACCACTATCAACAGGACGTTCATTTCCATGTCCCCTGCTGCAGGCCTTGCGTATTTTAAATTGTGGCAGCATCAGCAGGTACTGCAAGGCAAAGAACCCCTTCTTAAATGACTCTTATACAATATCCCTACTCTAGGAACTTACCCTACATGCTTTCATTTTATGATACGTGGTCATCATCAGGTTAACTTAGTGACAGAGTCTGTGTCACTGACTTGTCAAGATACTGAAGACTACACAACATGTGTCCATATTTGAGAGGACTCCTGGCCCTGCTCACTACAGATTTTCAGCTATACTACTACCGGATCTGTCATACCAACATAATCAGCATATCTGTCCATACTTTTTGCAGCCCCCAGATAGGGCTTCACAAACCTACTGATTTCCTATAATTGATATTTTAACAGCTGTTGGTGCTGCCCAACTCATCTTTTCTCTTTTTTACATATACAGCGAACCAGATGCTTGACCCTCTTTTTATCAATGGAGAGCATGACCTCATTGGGATTATTCAGGGGTTCTACAATTTGTGACTTTTCTTTCTTACATTTAAATGCTTAAAGATTGTTTATAGTTTAGAAAGTAAAGAGATTATCTAAGCTACTATATATATATATATATATATATATATATAGTACACATTGTAGAGGGGGCATAATGTCAATAGAAGGGGAGATTTTACAGCAATCTAGGGGAATATGTCACGTTCATAACTAACATTCTGATCGTGGTACAATTGTGTAAAATATTGTTTGCACGTCAATCCTTTATTTTATACAGATCACATTTTCACATTCATAAAATAAATCTACAGGAATTGTTGCGTTCAACAAACTGATATAAAAAAGTAAAATGTCTTCCAAGACAAAAATAAATCACTGTTTTAGAGAAAAAGAAAAACTGATTTGTGTACACCATCATTTATTTCACTGCTTCTAACAGCAGCAAATGTTCATACATTTATGTTTAGCATTTATTATGGCGTGCCATCTTCTGTGGGTATAATTTGTTGTCTGCCCCATACATATGTCTTTAATATGTATTTGTGTGTGTTTTCAATATTTCTGTTTTGAGTAATGGAGCTGAATTTCACACATTTTTATTAGTATCCTTGATGGTGCTATGCTTCCAAAGCAGAATTGTTGCTGAAAGGCAATGTTTTACACTATCCCATTACATGCTGACATGTCCTTGGTTATCTTGTTGTGAGAAATGGATAACATATATGCAAATGTTTAATCCCCTTGGAGCAAAGAAAACAGTACAGCGTTGGAAGACATATGGCCTCTAGGAAAAAAGGACCTAAAACAATAAACCATACAGCAATATCAAACAGCGTGAATTACTTTTAGAATCAATCACAAGTTGCAGATATTCACTGAAGACTAGTTTATGAAAAGGCTGTAAACACTGTAGCTATTTGTCCGAAGGGATTAATAGTAGTTACGAGAAAATTATATTCAGATATATTCACACCATAGCTTGACCATGTCATGTCCAGATTTAATTATTTCAGATCAGATTAGTACTTTGATAAACTTTGTGTGCTGTCAATTATGGATATATTTTAAGAGCTAATTTATTAAAGGGATTGTTTGGCTTAGGAAACACATCTTCAAATATCTGATTAGAGTAATGAGTTAATGGAAGTGGGTCCTTAGTAGAGATGAGCGAACCGGTCCCGGTTCGGCTCGAGGCCGGTTCGCCGAACGGGGGTTCCGTTCGAGTTCGGCTCGTCGAACGTTCGACGAACCGAACTCGAACTGCATAGGAAACAATGGCAGGCAATCACAAACACAGAAAAACACCTAGAAAACACCCTCAAAGGTGTCCAAAAGGTGACAAACAACTCACAACACATGGGAAAGTGACAAGGACATATACTCATGTGAAAACAAAAGAGCTGGACAAGGAAAAAGAGGAGGACACACAGATATATGAGTATATGCAAGGAAACATCGATTCCATTATTGTGCAACTTGAGCCCTGCTCATTTTAGGCTTCCAATCTTGATAAATTGCCTGAGCTCGCCACGTACGCCTTGGGGATCTTGTCGTGTCCTGCAGCCAGCATTCTCTCGGAACCTGTCTTCAGTGCTGCTGGGGGTCTGCTGGCAGATAAGCACACATGTCTGTCCACTGACAATGTGGACATGGCTCTCAGAGGACTTTTCTTCCCCTGGGTCAGCCAGGGGACGGGAAAGGCACGCGTATTTTTGAGAGTGCTTCATGCAAAGCATCTTTTTCTTTTTCAAAAGGGGGCTCAACCGATGCCAGTCAAGTGGGGTGTGTGTGGCCCAGTTAGTGGCAACGAAGGAGACTGTGGTTGGAGTCCCCTCGCTGTGTCTCTAAAAGAACCAAGATGAACAAGTCATGGCTCTCAGAGGACTTTTCTTCCCCTGGGTCAGCCAGGGGACGGGAAAGGCACGCGTATTTTTGAGAGTGCTTCATGCAAAGCATCTGTTTCATTTTGAAAAGGGGGATCAAGTGATGCCAGTCAAGTGGGGTGTGTGTGGCCCAGTTAGTGGAAACGAGGGAGACTGTGGTTGGAGTCCCCTCGCTTTTGAAAAAAGAACCAAGATGAACAAGTCATGGCTCTCAGAGGACTTTTCTTCCCCTGGGTCATCCAGGGGAGGCGAAAGGCACGCGTATTTTTCAGAGTGCTTCATGCAAAGCATCTTTTTCTTTTTCAAAAGGGGGCTCAACCGATGCCAGTCAAGTGGGGTGTGTGTGGCCCAGTTAGTGGAAACGAGGGAGACTGTGGTTGGAGTCCCCTCGCTGTGTCTCTAAAAGAACCAAGATGAACAAGTCATGGCTCTCAGAGGACTTTTCTTCCCCTGGGTCAGCCAGGGGACGGGAAAGGCACGCATATTTTTGAGAGTGCTTCATGCAAAGCATCTTTTTCTTTTTCAAAAGGGGGCTCAACCGATGCCAGTCAAGTGGGGTGTGTGTGGCCCAGTTAGTGGAAACGAGGGAGACTGTGGTTGGAGTCCCCTCGCTGTGTCTCTAAAAGAACCAAGATGAACAAGTCATGGCTCTCAGAGGACTTTTCTTCCCCTGGGTCAGCCAGGGGACGGGAAAGGCACGCGTATTTTTGAGAGTGCTTCATGCAAAGCATCTTTTTCTTTTTCAAAAGGGGGCTCAACCGATGCCAGTCAAGTGGGGTGTGTGTGGCCCAGTTAGTGGAAACGAGGGAGACTGTGGTTGGAGTCCCCTCGCTGTGTCTCTAAAAGAACCAAGATGAACAAGTCATGGCTCTCAGAGGACTTTTCTTCCCCTGGGTCAGCCAGGGGACGGGAAAGGCACGCGTATTTTTGAGAGTGCTTCATGCAAAGCATCTTTTTCTTTTTCAAAAGGGGGCTCAACCGATGCCAGTCAAGTGGGGTGTGTGTGGCCCAGTTAGTGGAAACGAGGGAGACTGTGGTTGGAGTCCCCTCGCTGTGTCTCTAAAAGAACCAAGATGAACAAGTCATGGCTCTCAGACGACTTTTCTTCCCCTGGGTCAGCGAGGGGACGGGAAAGGCATGCGTATTTTTGAGAGTGCTTCATGCAAAGCATCTTTTTCTTTTTCAAAAGGGGGCTCAACCGATGCCAGTCAAGTGGGGTGTGTGTGGCCCAGTTAGTGGAAACGAGGGAGACTGTGGTTGGAGTCCCCTCGCTGTGTCTCTAAAAGAACCAAGATGAACAAGTCATGGCTCTCAGAGGACTTTTCTTCCCCTGGGTCAGCCAGGGGACGGGAAAGGCACGCGTATTTTTGAGAGTGCTTCATGCAAAGCATCTTTTTCTTTTTCAAAAGGGGGCTCAACCGATGCCAGTCAAGTGGGGTGTGTGTGGCCCAGTTAGTGGAAACGAGGGAGACTGTGGTTGGAGTCCCCTCGCTGTGTCTCTAAAAGAACCAAGATGAACAAGTCATGGCTCTCAGAGGACTTTTCTTCCCCTGGGTCAGCCAGGGGACGGGAAAGGCACGCGTATTTTTGAGAGTGCTTCATGCAAAGCATCTTTTTCTTTTTCAAAAGGGGGCTCAACCGATGCCAGTCAAGTGGGGTGTGTGTGGCCCAGTTAGTGGAAACGAGGGAGACTGTGGTTGGAGTCCCCTCGCTGTGTCTCTAAAAGAACCAAGATGAACAAGTCATGGCTCTCAGAGGACTTTTCTTCCCCTGGGTCAGCCAGGGGACGGGAAAGGCATGCGTATTTTTGAGAGTGCTTCATGCAAAGCATCTTTTTCTTTTTCAAAAGGGGGCTCAACCGATGCCAGTCAAGTGGGGTGTGTGTGGCCCAGTTAGTGGAAACGAGGGAGACTGTGGTTGGAGTCCCCTCGCTGTGTTTTACATGCTTCTAGAAGGGCATGACATGGCTTGGAGGTTGACTTTCATCATCTGCAAACTGTTGGCTACCAAAATGCTGCCTTTCCAACAACTGTGGTTATAGACAATGAGGAACATACTGATGAAGATGAGACGCAGATACCCGATTGGGATGACAACTGAAATATTCGGTCAGGGCAAGAAGAGGCTCGGTCTGAGGGGGAGGGGAGTGCAAACACAACAATTGATGATGAAGTTCTAGATCCCACCTACTGTCAACCCACAGTCAGACACTCGAGGAGGTCAACAGAGGCGGTGGAGGAGGATGCAACCGACGACGAAGTAACCTTGCGCCTTCCTGGACACAGTCGGAGCACTGGTAGCACGTCTACAACTGCATCCTCAGCCACCACTCTGCCTCTGAGCATTATTCGGGGTGGATCAACAGGTCGCATGGCCTCTAAGCCTTGCCTAGCCTGGTCCTTTTTTGACATAAAAAAAGATCGCCCAAATTATGTGATCTGTAACATTTGGCATGGTTATCTTAGTAGAGGTCAAAACCTCAGCAGTTTGACAACTTCTTCCATGAATCGTCACATGAATAAATATCATATGGCCTGGTGGGAAGCTCACCGTGCTGCAATGCGGCCTAGCGGAGCCAACCATCCACCGCCTGCCCCTTCCAGTGCATCCGCGCGCTCGTCATCTTCTAGGACTGTGGGGACAGCTGTCACACCTGTTTTTCCACCCACAACTTCCACCACTGTAACCGCAACAGGCAGTTTGCTTGGTAGGTCGTCAGTTGGTTTGGAAGGGGAAACAAGTGATTGTGTACAGCTCTCTCAAACATCGATAGCACCAACGTTGGATGAAGGCAACATCATGTCTCCGCCTGCACTTTCCTCACAAACCTGCATTTTTCCAGGGACACCCTACTCAACACCGTCTACACACAGCAGCCAGATCTCTGTCCCTCAGATGTGGTCAAATAAAAGGCCACTTCCTGCGACCCATGACAAAGCTAAGAGGTTGACTCTATCCCTCTGTAAGCTGTTGGCTACCGAAATGCTGCCTTTCCGCCTAGTGGACACACAGGATTTTAGAGACCTTATGTCTGTCGCTGTGCCCCAGTACCAGATGCCTAGTCGCCACTACTTCTCTAAGAAAGGTGTGCCCGCGCTACACCAACATGTCGCACACAACATCACCGCTTCCTTGAGAAACTCTGTGTGTGAACGGGTGCATTTCACCACCGATACTTGGACCAGTAAGCATGGACAGGGACGTTACATGTCGCTGACTGGCCACTGGGTAACTATGGTGATAGATGGTGAAGGGTCTGCTGCACAAGTCTTGCCGTCCCCACGACTTGTGTGTCAATCCTCTGTCTGTCCAAGTTCCGCCACTGCTTCTGCATCCTCCACCTCATCTGGGTCCTCCACCTCCGCCCCAAGCCTGCCTGGTCAGGCCACCAGCGTTCTCACTGCGCAGAAGGAATCACGCAACCCTCATTACTATGCTGGCAGCAGAGCGCAACGGCATCAGGCGGTCTTTAGCTTGACATGTCTTGGGAATAAGAGTCACAGAGCTGAGGAGTTGTGGTCAGCTCTGCGGTCCGAGATAAATAAATGGTTGTCTCCACTCAACCTGCAGCCTGGTAAGGCCGTGTGCGACAATGCTGCAAACCTGGGTGCGGCCCTTCGCCTGGGCAAGCTGGCACACGTGCCTTGTATGGCTCACGTGTTTAACCTTGTTGTCCAGCAATTTTAACCCACTATCACGGCCTAGATGGGCTTCTGCACAGGGCATGGTCACTCTCTGCTCACTTCTGCCGTTTAAACGCCGCAGCTGACTTGACTTGCATTGCTCCAGAAGTCTTTCAGCCTGCCGGTTCATCACCTGAAAGGCGATGTATCGACACGCTGGAATTCGACTCTCCACATGATACAGAGGCAGCACCAACGAGCCCTGGTGCATTACGTCATGACGTATAGCCTAGGCCAATGAGATGCAGAGGTGGGGCAGATTACACTGCTAGAGTGGTCTCAGATCAAGGACCTATGCACCTTTCTGCACAGTTTCGACATGGCGACGAATATGTTTAGCGCTGACAATGCCATTATCAGCATGACGATTCCAGTCATTTACATGCTGGAGCACACGCTAAACACTATTCGGAGTCAGGGGGTGGGACAACAGGAAGGGGATGAACTACAGGAGGATTCATATGCGCAAGACACAACAACATCACCAAGGTCCAGACGTTCATCATCACCAAGGCGACAGGCATGGGACTATGGGGGACAGGGATCAACAAGGGCGCATGGTAGCAGGCGAGATGTTGAGGAAGGTGCAGGAGGACATGAAGATATGGAGGACGAACTGTCCATGGACATGGAAGACTCAGCAGATGAGGGGGACCTTGCTCAAATTTCAGTTGAAAGAGGTTGGGGGGAGATGTCAGAGGAAGAAAGAACGGTTAGCACCTCTATGCCACAAACACAGCGTGGACTTGGTCCGCATGGCTGCGCAAGACACATGAGTGCCTTCTTGTTGCACTACCTCCAACATGACCCTCGTATTGTCAAAATTAGAAGTGATGATGACTACTGGCTTGCCACACTGTTAGATCCCCGGTACAAGTCCAAATTTTGTGACATAATTCCAGCCATAGAAAGGGACGCACTTATGCAGGAGTATCAGCAGAAGCTGTTACTCAATCTTAGATCCGCTTTTCCACCAAACAACCGTGCAGGTGCAGGGAGTGAATCTCCCAGTTTTAACTTGACAAACATGGGACGGTCTCGTCATCTTCAACAGTCTACACGTACCAGTAGGACCGTATCTGGTGCTGGTAACAGCAATTTAATGGAATCTTTTCATAATTTTTTTAGACCCTCCTTTGCAAGGCCACCAGAGACAACAAGTCTGACACATAGTCAACGGCTGGAGAGGATGATACAGGAGTATCTACAAATGAACATCGATGCCATGACTTTGCAAATAGAGCCTTGCTCATTTTGGGCTTCAAATCTAGAAAAATGGCCAGAGCTATCCAGTTACGCCTTGGAGATTTTGTTGTGTCCAGCTGCCAGCGTTGTCTCTGAACGTGTCTTCAGTGCTGCTGGGTGTGTGCTGACAGATAAGCGCACGCGTCTGTCCAGTGACAATGTGGACAGACTGACGTTCATCAAAATTAACAAGTCATGGATCCAGAATGAATTTACAACCCCTGTGTCATCATGGGGAGAGTAAATGTTGTGGATTTTGAATGTGCTTGATGCAAATCTAGCTGTGAAGTGTACAACTATGGCACAACTGCTGCCACTGAATGGGTGGGTGTGTGTGGGGCACAATTTTTGGAAAAAAGGAGGCTCCGCTTGGAGTAACCCTTGCTTACATTGTTTTTAAAAGGAGCCAAGATGACCAAGTCATGGTTCAGCAAAGACTTTATCTACCTACCCCGGTGTCATGCTGGGGACGGTTAATTATGCCGTATTTTTGAATGTGCTTGATGCAAATCAAAACATCCTGTTTGCAACTAGGGCACAAGTGCTGCCACTGATGGGGTTTCTGTGTGCCCAATTTTTGGAAAAAAGGGAGACTCCGCTTGGAGTAACCCTTGCTTGCTGTGTTTTTTAAAAATGATACAAGATGAACAGATCTGAAGGCAAGATTAAGGCAACATCATGTATCCGCCTGCACTTTCCTCACAAACCTGCATTTTTCCAGGGACACCCTACTCAACACCGTCTACAGACAGCAGCCAGATCTCTGTCCCTCAGATGTGGTCAAATAAAAGGCCACTTCCTGCGACCCATGACAAAGCTAAGTGGTTGACTCTATCCCTCTGTAAGCTGTTGGCTACCGAAATCTTGCCTTTCCGCCTAGTGGACACACAGGATTTTAGAGACCTTATGTCTGTCGCTGTGCCCCAGTACCAGATGCCCAATCACCACTGCTTCTCCAAGAAAAGCATGCCCGCGCTACACCAGCATGTCGCACACAACATCACCACTTCCTTGAGAAAATCTGTGTGCGACAGGGTGCATTTCAACACAGATACTTGGACCAGTAAGCATAGACAGGGTCATTACATGTCACTGACTGGGCACTGGCAAACTATGGTGAGAGATGGAGAAGGGTCTGCTGTACAAGTCTTGCCGTCCCCACGAGTTGTTTCAATCCTTCTTCTGTATGTAGAAGTTAATACACTGCTTCTGCCTCTTCAACCTCGTGTGGGTCCTCCACCTTGGCGCAAACCCTGTGTGGTCAGGCCACACTTCCTTGCAACTGCGCACAAGGACTACCACACACCTCCTTACTATGCTGGCAGCAGAGCTCAATGCCATCAGGCGGTCAAAGTTTTACTTTGAAATGTATGGGAAATGTGAGTCACACCGCTATTCCAGAGAATAGTAGTCAGGCAGGGTCAAAACATTAATTGAGGAACAGGAACAGAATGGGACGGCCAGGACTTAATCAGAAAACAAGCAGAGGTGAAATGCGGATCGGCCAACAAGGTACATAAACAGCAAGCAGGACAAGTAGTCAGGTAACAAGCACACAAAATCATAAAACTGAACTGGGGGTAAAATTAACTAGAGGTTCATAGCTATGGCTGGCAGTTGTCTGCAGACAGGATGGGCATAAAAAAGGGTGTGGTGTCTTCCCATTGGTTGTAGCTGAATGATGGTATTTCATCTGTGAGATACCCACCAGCTACATTCAGCCAGAGATTCTGCATCTGTCAAGGTAATGCAGCCCAGTGGGTGAGCATAACCTGCGTCCACCTGCGCCGCTGGCATCGACTACTCTCCCATCATCAGCACTATTCATGAAAGGAACACGTTGTCACCTGGCGACCGGAGTACAAATTGACGGAGCGGACTCCGTTGGTGACTTAACAGCCGTGTGCGGCAATGATGCAAACCTGGCTGCGGGCCATCCTCAGGGCAATGTGACACACGTGCCTTGTATGGCTCACGTGTTGAACCGAATTCTCCAGCAATTTTTAAAACACCATCACGGCCTACATGGACTTGTGCAGCGGGCACGCTCGCTATGTGCTCACTTCCATCGTGCGCACACAGCAGCTTAACAACTTTCATCACTCCGGAAGTCTTAGGGTCTGGCAGTTAAACGCCGGAAATGCGATGTTCCGACACGCAGGAATTGGAATCTGCACATGTTGCAGCGTGTGTGGCAGCACCGCAGAGCCCTGCTGAAATACGGTATGACATATAGCCTGGGATAACTTGATCAAGAGGTGGTGCAGATCACGCTGCTGGAGTGGTGTCAGATCAAGGACCTATGCACCCTGCTACACAGTTCACAAATGTCGACGAAGATGTTTAGCACTGGCAATGTCATTCTCAGCGTGACAATTCTGGTCATCTACATGATGGAGCACACTGTAATTATTATTCGGAGTCAGGTGTTGGGACAAGAGGAAGGGGAGGAAGTACAGGAGGAGTCATATGCGGAAGGGATAACAAGATCTACGAGGTCCAGATGGTCAGCGGCACCTATGCGGCATTCATGGTGAGGGAGAGGGATTAACAAGGGCGCATAGTATCAGCAAAAAGTGTTGATGAAAGTGCAGGAGCCCATGAAGAAATGGAGGACGAACTGGCGATGGGCATGGAAGACTCAGCAGATGAGTGAGAGCTTGCTCACATTTCGGTTGTGCGAGGTTGTGGGGAGAGGGCAGAGGAAGGATGCACGATTCTCACCTCTCTGCCACCAACACACCAAGGACTTGGTCCTCCTGGATGCACAAGACACATGAGCGCCTTCTTGCTGCACTACCTACTTGACCCTCGGATTGTATGAATTTGAAGTAATCCTGAATACTGGGTTGCCACACTGTTAGATCCCCGGTACAAGACAAAATTTGGCGAACTAATTCCTGCCATAGAAATGGACGCACGTATACAGGAGTATCTGCAGAATGGGGTACGCAATCTTAGATCTACTTTTCCACTAAACACCAGTGCTGCACAGAGTGAATCTCAACGCTTTGTCATGGATAGGAGGAAATGGTCTTTTCCTTGTCCACATCGGAGGGACCGAGGGATGGCTGCTGTGCTGAGATGGCGTTGAGTACGGTGTCCCTGCACAGTTGCACTTTTGGTCATATCCCAAAATGAGTTGAAAAAGGACAGATGCTGTTGGAAAGGGGAACAGGTGTGTTGGAAAGGGGAAAAAAGTTTTGGTCCGTGGATTTGGAGGTTAAGCAACTGTAACATTTGCTGAAGAAACACCATCTGTTACAGTGGGACTGGCAGATTTGGATAAAGTGGTATATAATCTGTGACCGCTATATAACGAAAATTAATAAGAAAAGAAAGAGAAAGGTATATATCCCCATCAGCAGTCAGTGTCCACCATGCTCACAGTTGGAAAAGGAGAGGTTGGCAACTGGAAGGTTTGGTGGAGGATACAGAGCTGTGTGGCTATGAAACTAATAGTAGCCTGAACCGAGTTAGACGCCATTCGGATCTGGAGACTGTGAGCCCTGTTAGCGTCACAGGGTCCACATGCCCGCCCAGCCTGGAACTCCCTGTTAACAACACAGGGGCCATTGAGTACGCTGACCGTGTGCGTAGGGGCACACCTGTGGACAGCAGGCGCATCAGCAGCAGCAGGCCTGTTAATGCCACTGGGCTGCACAAGCAGGACTGGTAGGACAGGAGCTGGTCTTAACCGTTCTGCGTTACCAACTGTGGTGGTGGCCTGCATCGACACCCTATCCCTGCCTACCTCTGGCCTAAAGCCGCAATGGGTTCAACACATGGAGGTGTGCTCTTTCGGAGCATAATAGAAGACTGCGCACCTCCTTGTTGGCTCCAGCCCCTTTTATAACCTGGGTCCGCCCCAAACCAGGGTGAACCACAATGCACCTCCTGGAGACAAAAGTAGAGTGACACGTCATGAGTGGCATAACTAGCGTCCTATTTGGAACCGCAACTTCAATGATGACCTCATGGCTGCCATGACCCAAACACCTCACCAGTCATCGTCTGACCATCAATAATGCGGTGACAAGTCATAGGTGTGGGCCTCTGCAAGCCATTTGGGAGGACACCTGATGCCCTGTGGTCTATATGTGCCCCCCACATCAGGGCCATGGCCAAAGAGTTCATTACCGGACCTAGTCTCTGATGCAGTAAGTGCCTGAGCATGCTCAGTAGCATGAAATACAGTCTCTGAAAAAAGACTATCAGCTTTAGCATGGTGTCTAGGCACAAAACAGGACTTAGACCCGGCACGGAATGCAAGCACCTGTGCAAAGAGGCTTTTCACACTTAGTGTGGGAGCATGCGCTGTATCCCGAAAAGAAGACTTAGCGTCAGGAATAACACATTCAGGCTGAGCATACTCACTAGGCGAAACACTGTAATTATGCTGCAGCTGGGGTACATCGGCACACGCATGCGCACTAGCTGCCTCTCCACACTTAGATGTGGAGGGGAAATTGCTCTTGGAGATGCTGTCTATGAACAGAAGGAAAAGCTAAAGGAAGCCTGACTTTCTATCCCTCCGAATTATGAAATGCAGCAATGAATTCCATGAGTTTGCTATAACATTAGCGTAGCAAAATGTGCATGAGGGTGTCATGTTGAGGTGCTAGAAATAGCTTGTCACCAGTGGGGCACTAATGGAATACAACAGCCAGTTCTATGATGCCACTAAATGGCAGTATTTTGTGCTATCATTATAGCTTATTAAAAACAGAGCAGGAGGGTGTCATGCAGAGGTGCTGCACATAGATTTGCAGTAGTGTGAATAGACAAAAGTACAATAGCCACGTTTAGGATGCCACTAGGTACACTGAGTGTTTGCTAGTATAATGGCTTAGTTTGAAAAAGGTGGAGTGTGCAATGCAGGCAGACGTGCTGCAAATATGTTTACAATAGTGTGAATAGACAAAAGTACAATAGTCACGTTTAGGATGCCACTAGGTACACTGAGTGTTTGCTAGTATAATGGCTTAGTTTGAAAAAGTTTGAGTGTGCAATGCAGGCAGACGTGCTGCAAATATGTTTACAATAGTGTGAATAGACAAAAGTACAATAGCCACGTTTAGGATGCCACTAGGTACACTGAGTGTTTGCTAGTATAATGGCTGAGTTAAAAAAAGTTTGAGTGTGCAATGCAGGCAGACGTGCTGCAAATATGTTTACAATAGTGTGAATAGACAAAAGTACAATAGTCACGTTTAGGATGCCACTAGGTACACTGAGTGTTTGCTAGTATAATGGCTTACTTTAAAAAAGTTTGAGTGTGCAATGCAGGCAGACGTGCTGCAAATATGTTTACAATAGTGTGAATAGACAAAAGTCCAATAGCCACGTTTAGGATGCCACTAGGTACACTGACTGTTTGCTAGTATAATGGCTTAGTTTAAAAAAGTTGGAGTGTGCAATGCAGGCAGACGTGCTCTGCAAATGTCTTTGCACTAGTGGGACTATAGCAAAGTCCAATAGCCACGTTTAGGATGCCACTAGGTACACTGAGTGTTTGCTAGTATAATGGCTGAGTTAAAAAAAGGTGGAGTGTGCAATGCAGGCAGACGTGCTGCAAATATCTTTACAATAGTGTAAATAGACAAAAGTCCAATAGCCACGTTTAGGATGCCACTAGGTACACTGACTGTTTGCTAGTATAATGGCTTAGTTTAAAAAAGTTGGAGTGTGCAATGCAGGCAGACGTGCTCTGCAAATGTCTTTGCACTAGTGGGACTATAGCAAAGTCCAATAGCCACGTTTAGGATGCCACTAGGTACACTGAGTGTTTGCTAGTATAATGGCTGAGTTAAAAAAAGGTGGAGTGTGCAATGCAGGCAGACGTGCTGCAAATATCTTTACAATAGTGTATATAGACAAAAGTCCAATAGCCACGTTTAGGATGCCACTAGGTACACTGACTGTTTGCTAGTATAATGGCTTAGTTATAATGAGTTGGAGTGTGCAATGCAGGCAGACGTGCTGCAAATATGTTTTCAATAGTGTGAATAGACAAAAGTACAATAGCCACGTTTGGGATGCCACTAGGTACACTGAGTGTTTGCTAGTATAATGACTTACTTTAAAAAAGTTTGAGTGTGCAATGCAGGCAGACGTGCTGCAAATATGTTTACAATAGTGTGAATAGACAAAAGTACAATAGCCACGTTTAGGATGCCACTAGGTACACTGAGTGTTTGCTAGTATAATGGCTTGGTTTGAAAAAGTTTGAGTGTGCAATGCAGGCAGATGTGCTGCAAATATCTTTACAATAGTGTGAATAGACAAAAGTACAATAGCCACGTTTAGGATGCCACTAGGTACACTGAGTGTTTGCTAGTATAATGGCTTAGTTTAAAAAAGTTTGAGTGTGCAATGCAGGCAGACGTGCTCTGCAAATGTCTTTGCACTAGTGGGACTATAGCAAAGTCCAATAGCCACGTTTAGGATGCCACTAGGTACACTGAGTGTTTGCTAGTAAAATGGCTTAGTTTAAAAAAGTTGGAGTGTGCAATGCAGGCAGACGTGCTCTGCAAATGTCTTTGCACTAGTGGGACTATAGCAAAGTCAAATAGCCTTGTTTAGGATGCCACTAGGTACACTGACTGTTTGCTAGTATAATGGCTTAGTTAAAAAGAGTTGGAGTCTGCAATGCAGGCAGACGTGCTCTGCAAATGTCTTTGCACTAGTGGGACTATAGCAAAGTCCAATAGCCACGTTTAGGATGCCACTAGGTTCACTGAGTGTTTGCTAGTAAAATGGCTTAGTTTAAAAAAGTTGGAGTGTGCAATGCAGGCAGACGTGCTCTGCAAATGTCTTTGCACTAGTGGGACTATAGCAAAGTCCAATAGCCACGTTTAGGATGCCACTAGGTACACTGACTGTTTGCTAGTATAATGGCTTAGTTTAAAAAAGTTGGAGTGTGCAATGCAGGCAGACGTGCTCTGCAAATGTCTTTGCACTAGTGGGACTATAGCAAAGTCCAATAGCCACGTTTAGGATGCCACTAGGTACACTGACTGTTTGCTAGTATAATGGCTTAGTTAAAAAGAGTTGGAGTCTGCAATGCAGGCAGACGTGCTCTGCAAATGTTTTTGCACTAGTGGGACTATAGCAAAGTCCAATAGCCACGTTTAGGATGCCACTAGGTACACTGAGTGTTTGCTAGTATAATGGCTTAGTTATAATGAGTTGGAGTGTGCAGAGGACAAGAGGGTACAGTGGCAGGATTGTGGGGCTCTGGGTAGAGGAATGGAAGCCTGCCTTTCTATTCCCTCCTAATGGTGAAATGCAGGGAGGAAATCCCTGACCTGGGCTACACAGACGCTGTTGCTGTTTGCAGGACCTGTCACCTATGGCTCTCTGACCCTGCCGGTTTGAGCCCTTAAAAGGACTGCTAGAATGTGCTCTCCCTAAGCTGTCTAACGCTGTGTATGCAGCGCATACAGCTGTATCGGCGATAGGACTCAGGAGGACGGAGCTGCGACAGTGATGTCTGACACCAAAGACGCAGAAGGCAGATAATGGCGTCCTGGAGGAAAATGTCCGTTTTTATAATGCAGGGACATGTGACATGGACATCCTATCAAACATGCCGTTGCTTCTCTGGCTAAAAGTCCACTTAGCTGTTTGTGTGTCTGGGATTGGCTGACATGCTGGCCCGCCCCACTACACGCGCGCGCTTAGGGAAGGAAGACAAGAAAAAAAAAAAAAATGGCGATTATAGAAACAGCAGTGATCTGAAGGCGCTGTTCACGCACACTATACACTGAAATGTCATAATAGTGTGATTCACAGAGTGACTTACACTATTACAGCAGAAACCAAGGTAGGATTTAGCTGGTTTTTTGCTGCTAGAACCGTTCTCGAACGTTTCTAGAACTATCGAGCTTTTTCAAAAAAGCTCGGGTTCTAGTTCGATCTAGAACATGCCCCAAAATCACTCGAGCCTAGAACTGGAGAACCACGAACCACGAACCGCGCTCAACTCTAGTCCTTAGATAATATATTTTATTAAGCAGATTGGAGCCTTAGGGTACCGTCACAGTTTAGCGACGCTCCAGCGATCCCACCAGCAATCTGACCTGGTCAGGATCGCTGGTGCGCCGCTACATGGTCGCTGGTGAGCTGTCAATCAGGCAGATCTCACCAGCGACCAGTGACCAGCCTCCAGCCCCCAGCAACGCGTGGAAGCGATGCTGCGCTTTGTAACTAAGGTAAATATCGGGTAACCAAGCGCTTGGTTACCCGATATTTACCTTGGTTACCAGCGCACACCGCTTAGCGCTGGCTCCCTGCACTCCTAGCCAGAGTACACATCGGGTTAATAAGCAAACCGATTCACCGAAACGGACATAATTTCAAAGAAGAAAAATCAAAAAAACTCACCACAAAAAAGCCACCAGCCAACTCAGGTCAAAAATGACAAATGCACTAGCAGGGTGCAGCCGGCCCCCCATGATAAAAGGTATGGGTAACACAGGTGCAGAATACCGATGAGACAGCCACTCTCAACCTACCAAGCCATGGAGGGAGTGGCTGCTGGTATTAAACTTGCACACTAATAGGTTTTAACATAGGGCACCAGTCACACAGATATGTGCAATGCACAGTGTCTGGTTCACAGCCTATTGATGACGCTCTTCTATTAGATCAGGCGAGCTGCCCAGCACTATAAGTGCACTAGCACACAGGACAGACACTCAGAGGGCCCGGCTGCATCCCGCAGAAATTGTGCAATAAAAAATTATATATAGTAAAATGATAAATTTATTACTTCTACAGACCTTCTACAGGTCTGATTGAACAAAGAGTGGTGGAAGACAGATATATCCAGCCCCTACAGGTGTACATTCACATATGATTAAACAAATCTAAATGACATATTCAGATCAATTCTTTAAAAAATGCAACACAAAAAATTTGCATAAACTAGAAAGAAAAGGAGGAGAGAGGGGAAAAACCCCAATAAAGATTATACAAATACAGAAAAATCATTTTTATCATTCAGTCAAAGCAGGGACCACTTGGCCTCGCTTTTGTTCTAATAATCCATTTAGCCTCCCTTTTAAGTAGTTCTGTAGGGCCATCACTTCCTCTCTGTAGAGGTTTTATTTCTTCCAAGCCCATAAAGCATACCACTCCAGCATCAGAACTATGGAATATCCTTATATGCTTGATTAGTCTGGATGACCCTTTGCCGGTAGTTATTGAGCAGCAATGTTCCCAACTTGAAGGAGGTGGAGATAATCTGCTTTCCACCACCCCTTGTTCAATGAGATCTGTAGAAGCGCAGTTGCGCAAAACGGTCCATTGTCTGACTTGTCTTGCACTTTGCCCCTCTCCCCCAGTTTCTGCCTTTGGCCTCCATTATGAGGAAAATTTTGATATGCTGCAATAAAAGATTTTATTCAATGAAAGTGAGTGCCTCTGATTTTCTTTCAAATTGAAGATTCTGTTATCCCATTATCTGGTAATTTTTCGCTGAGCACTGCTGCGATTTTGATTGTTTTTTGCTGGATTTCCTGACTGTGGAGTGTTGTCCTATGTGTGAATAGTGCCAGATGAGCAGTTTCCTTTTTCCTTGTACAATCTATTGTGTATTTGGTGCCTTGTGACTCTCCCCTGAAAAATGATATGAGGAAAAAAAAACATCCAGCCTGTTGACTTTCCATCCAATCCATTTACAATTCTCATCTGGGAGATAAGCCACTGCCAGAGTACTCTAGCAGTAGCTCCCTTAAAGAAAACACAGAATACTCGCCCATGTTGGAAGTCCTAGCTGTTGGCCGTGTGATCGTGGGGGACTTTCATCTGGAAGACTCTGCAAGAATATGAATTCCATCCACAGTCTATTAATAGGCAACTGTATTTCAAACAAGAGTATGTATTGCAAAGTGTGTTGTGCATTAATTGTGTGCATTGAGAGTAAAGAGATTGTGCCATCTGGTCCATTTATATCACAGTGCTAGAACAACGCTAGGTTATGCCTTATATAATGTAATAAATGCCAACAATGGGACCCTCATCTTATTCAAGAACAAGTCCTTGTATGGGTCTCTACTTCCATTTCTTTCTCTGCAAAAATGGTGCATGCTTTCTTGGCAATTTTAAACAACAGAAAATATTACAGGAGGGAGATATTAACATGTTCTTTACTCATAACATATAAGCATCTACAAACTACAGCCAAGGACATGGAACCACTGAGGCATGGTGGAAATTTCCTGGCTTTTATACTTGCAACTTTCATATCATCAAAGTTGAACTCTCTTTCTCCTGGTACTTAATGGTGATTTTAATTTAGGAGAAAAATATTTAATGCCATGTAAATGGCCGTAACAAAAGCTAGTTTAACTCTAATGTATGTATTTTGTTAAAAAGAATTGGCAGAAAAACTAAATAGTTCTACATAAAGGTGTTAGGCCTTTCCAATCTTTTTGGCCACTTATGTAATGTATGACCCTCACAATAGAATCTAAACAACTGTTGATTTTATTTGCTATTACATGAATGTACAGTATGTCTATACACAGGGCTTCGTCTGCCATGAGGTGAGTGAGATGAGCATCTTGCCTCAGGGGGCACACTGTGGTGACTCTCGGGCAGTGACATTTTGCAGCCTTCCTGGATCTGTGGCATGCCTTCCCATGGGCCACATAGACGTGCAACACTTTTAACAGTATTAGCGTCATTAGAATGTGGAGACTGTTAATAGATGTTGCAAAACAGAAAACCATTGGCTCCCTGCTCTGCCATTCACCCTGGCAGGCTGATAGTTACTTCTGGCCTTAGGCCTGTTGGAGTCTGATGCCATGCAGTGAATTTCAGGGTGAGGCATTATATTGTGTATAGGAGACAATGCAGTATTAAACTGTTTATTAAGAGCAATTGATTATCATACTGTGTATAGGAGGCTATGAAGGCATTATACTGTGTATAGGGGCTATAGATAATCTGTGTATATGGGTTATGGAAGCATCATACTGTGTATAAGGGCTGCGGGGACATCACACTAGGAATATGAGGGCTAAGGGGGATTATACTGTGTATTGGGGCAATTAGCATTATACTGGATATAGGTAGCTATGTGGGTATTATACTGTGTAGGGAATTGTGGGGGCATTATTAAGTAAATGGAGGCATTTTACTACATAAGGGGAGACCACTGCACAACTAGCTCTGTCCTCACCTATCGTACCCTCACCCATTCCCTGTAGACTGTGAGCCCTCGAGGGCAGGGTCCTCTCTCCTCCTATACCAGTCTGTTTTGTACTGTTAATAATTGCTGTACATATACCCTCATTCAGTTGTAAAGCGCCATGGAATAAATGGCGCTATAATAATAAATAATAATAATAATAATATGGGAACTTTGTATTGTGCATTAGGGGCTATGGCGCCACCAGTTAAGGAATATGTCACCAATAATCTACTTGGGTGTAAATGTCTTTGTGATACTGCCTGCATCTCCCCAGCACTGTAATTATTCTATGGTCCACATTCTGAGAATGATGGATAACTTTAAATATTATTTCCTTATCAGTGTTTAATGCATACTATAAATTGTAGGTTCATGTGACAAAAAATTATGTTGCAGGGTCTGACCTGACATTACAATTAATCTCTACTAATGCTTGGTAAGGTATTGATGTATTGGTGTTGGTGCTGGGGATGTATTCATGTACTGATGGTGGTTCTTGTGTCGTGTTGCTGTAGTGATGATGGTTTTGGTGATATATTCATGTACTGAGGATGGTTCTGATAATGCAATCCTGTTCTATGCAATGGATTCCTGTATTGATGGGGGATCTGGTCTTGTAATCATCCATACATTACAATACTATGGTATTGCATTATACCATAAAGCAATATTATTTTTGCTGATTCAAGTCCCCTAAAGGAACAAAATAATTAAAAATGAATACTGTAAAAGCAAGCTAAAGAAAACAGTAACAAAATTGCATTTTGTTTACAGTAGGTTTAAATTGCACTGCAGAGAGGGGCACTATTATAATTTTCACAAGAAATCCCAGTATTGGCCTTGAAATATATTTGTATATAAGTAGTAAAATTAACAAATTTGTGTTTGTAATTGTTTAAGGAAAACACCATTCACTCCCCTTTCTGGGACCCATCTTAATAGATACAGTCAGGGCCAGAAATATTTGGACAGTGACACAAGTTTTGTTATTTTAGCTGTTTACAAAAACATGTTCAGAAATACAATTATATATATAATATGGGCTGAAAGTGCACACTCCCAGCTGCAATATGAGAGTTTTCACATCCAAATCGGAGAAAGGGTTTAGGAATCATAGCTCTGTAATGCATAGCCTCCTCTTTTTCAAGGGACCAAAAGTAATTGGACAAGGGACTCTAAGGGCTGCAATTAACTCTGAAGGCGTCTCCCTCGTTAACCTGTAATCAATGAAGTAGTTAAAATGTCTGGTGTTGATTACAGGTGTGTGGTTTTGCATTTGGAAGCTGTTGCTGTGACCAGACAACATGCGGTCTAAGGAACTCTCAATTGAGGTGAAGCAGAACATCCTGAGGCTGAAAAAAAGAAAAAATCCATCAGAGAGATAGCAGACATGCTTGGAGTAGCAAAATCAACAGTCGGGTACATTTTGAGAAAAAAGGAATTGACTGGTGAGCTTGGGAACTCAAAAAGGCCTGGGCGTCCACGGATGACAACAGTGGTGGATGATCGCCGCATACTTTCTTTGGTGAAGAAGAACCCGTTCACAACATCAACTGAAGTCCAGAACACTCTCAGTGAAGTAGGTGTATCTGTCTCTAAGTCAACAGTAAAGAGAAGACTCCATGAAAGTAAATACAAAGGGTTCACATCTAGATGCAAACCATTCATCAATTCCAAAAAAAGACAGGCCAGAGTTAAATTTGCTGAAAAACACCTCATGAAGCCAGCTCAGTTCTGGAAAAGTATTCTATGGACAGATGAGACAAAGATCAACCTGTACCAGAATGATGGGAAGAAAAAAGTTTGGAGAAGAAAGGAAACGGCACATGATGCAAGGCACACCACATCCTCTGTAAAACATGGTGGAGGCAACGTGATGGCATGGGCATGCATGGCTTTCAATGGCACTGGGTCACTTGTGTTTATTGATCACATAACAGCAGACAAGAGTAGCCGGATGAATTCTGTAGTGTACCGGGATATACTTTCAGCCCAGATTCAGCCAAATGCCGCAAAGTTGATCGGACGGCGCTTCATAGTACAGATGGACAATGACCCCATGCATACAGCCAAAGCTACCCAGGAGTTCATGAGTGCAAAAAAGTGGAACATTCTGCAATGGCCAAGTCAATCACCAGATCTTAACCCAATTGAGCATGCATTTCACTTGCTCAAATCCAGACTTAAGACGGAAAGGCCCACAAACAAGCAAGACCTGAAGGCTGCGGCTGTAAAGGCCTGGCAAAGCATTAAGAAGGAGGAAACCCAGCATTTGGTGATGTCCATGGGTTCCAGACTTAAGACAGTGATTGCCTCCAAAGGATTCGCAACAAAATATTGAAAATAAAAATATTTTGTTTGGGTTTGGTTTATTTGTCCAATTACTTTTGACCTCCTAAAATGTGGAGTGTTTGTAAAGAAATGTGTACAATTCCTACAATTTCTATCAGATATTTTTGTTCAAACCTTCAAATTAAATGTTACAATCTGCACTTGAATTCTGTTGTAGAGGTTTCATTTCAAATCCAATGTGGTGGCATGCAGAGCCCAACTCGCGAAAATTGTGTCACTGTCGAAATATTTCTGGACCTAACTGTATTATTAGAAAATAAAACATCAAAACACTTCATAGACCCTGTCCTATCGCTATCATGAAAAATACCAGTAGACTTAAAAGGATTATTCAAGACTTATATTATTTTGCAATATGGGGCTAGGAGCTAAAAGGCAGGCAGTTACCTGCCTGTTTTGCCCGGTGATGAATTCTGTGGGCTCAGAGCAGTCACAAACCATTCATGCCAGCAATTCCCCTGTTTCCACTGATTTCACGGCAACAGAGTAGCTTCTTCTCTTCTGTTCTGCTCAGTTGACAGGTTATTTGCCTCTGATGTTATACTGATTGACAGCCGACTTCCCGCTACCTAACTGTGGGGAGCCAACTGTTAATTAGCATGACATCTGCAGTGATGATCCATTGACAGAGCAGATCAGAAGAGAAGGTGCTGCTCTTTTTATGAGAGGTGAAATGAAGCAAGAAAGTCACTCCCTGATATGACAGTGTCATCCTCATGAAAAGCAGGCAGGTAGTTAGCAACAACCTGCCTTTTTGCTCTTGGCCCCATAAACAAAAATAAAAAAAAGTCCTTGCTATCTTTAAGTTTGCCTCTTTGGGAAATGTCTCCTAATAAAAGCTACCAAATGAAGCACAGAATTATTTTTTTTTATACACAATACATGTTACATCATATACCACATATATCAGGAACAGATATTATTTGTTTATATCTAACATACATTAAGTACTGTATCAATGAATAATGCCCTATAGTAAAATAGCAAGAATGCTAAAATATTGTATAAATTCTCCAGCTTTGCTAGAATATTTCGATATATCACTAGAAATTTTCCAACTCACTTTCCCAATGGAAATCAATCCAACAATTGTCTATATCTATATCCAAGAGTGTGAACTAATGTCATAAAACATAATAGTTTTTAGTTTTATTATGTTTTCTGTAATATCATTTTTCCAACTTTCTGACCTCTTTTAAATATACTTCTATTCTGCTGTGGAATTGGCAATTCCATCACTGTCTTACCTCAATCCTGGGAGAACAGACATTAGCCTGCCATACTCAAAATAATATGCAATAGAAAAAGAATTCATACTTTAGTAACATAGCTCCAGAACCTTAACTAAAAACAAGATTGGTTTTTTTTTGCCGGGAAGTCTAAATCAGCCACTTTATTGATAATATTTTAGGATGCTTCATAATGTATGTATGTTAGGTTTGATATATCAAATTATATTGTTTGCCTTGTATTATTCAGCTGAGTTTACAATTTAGAACAGAACTGTAATAGCTTCTATGGGTATTTATTGAGAATTCAATGAGGTATAAAAAGCAATAAACTGCATGGACTAAGTCCAAATATTTGGATTGCCTTACGCTGCATGTATTGGTCGCTTTCACAATATACAATTGTTTATGAAATGAAGCTGTTAATACAATTATCCCATTTAACTAAGGATATATATTTGGAACATGGATCTTAAATGTTACAATGTGACCAATATCATGATATTTACGATAAATGGTTTATACAGTATTCTTCAGACTAAAGGCCCATTTACACACAACGATATCGTTAACGAGATATCGTCGGGGTCACAGTGTTGGTGACGCACATCCAGCCTCATTAGTGATGTCGTTGTGTGTGTGACACCTTTTTGCGATCAGTAACGATTGCAAAAAGGTGTCAAATCATTCGTCGTTTACACGTCGTTCATTTTAAAAAAATCGTTCCTCATTTGGAACGCAGGTTGTTTGTCGTTCCTGCGGCAGCACACATCGCTATGTTTGACACCGCAGGAACGAGGAACAACGTCTTACCTGCGGCCACCGGCAATGAGTAATGAAGGAGGTTGGCGGGCTTTTCCGGCCGCTCATCTCCGCCCCTCCTCTTCTATTGGGCGGCTGCTTAGTGAGGCCGCTGTGACGCTGAACGAACCTCCCCTTAAAGGAGAGATTGTTCAGTGGCCACAGCGACATCGGTGAACAGGTAATTGCGTGTGACGTTGCCATAGCGATATTGTTCGCTACGGCAGCGATCACCCCGTGATGCGCCACTGACATGGGCGGGTGCTATCGCTCACAACATCGCTAGCAATGTCGCAGCGTGTAAAGCCCGCTTAAGATGAGCCTGAATATAAGAAGCACCCAGGCTTGGATAACAGAAAATAGGAAAAAAAAATAGTATTCAAACTACTCTGATGATATAAAGATGTGGATTGGGTAATGTTGGAGGTATACTGTTGTGCTCTTTTCTTGGTGCTCTAGGGTAGAGAAGGATGGTAATGATTTATTCTAAAGTGGTAGAAATATGTTAGGAAGATTGTACCATAAAATAAAGGGCATTATATACTGTCCCCAAGAGTGACATAAGGTCCTAATACAGTTTACTTTGTTTTGCATCAAACCATAAAGAGCACAAGTACATTTCTTTGTAGAACCAGCTACGTGTCTGATGCCTTTCATGTGTAATGTCTTTCATTTATGCCATTTCCACTCCTTCTGCACAATTTTGCCACATGTACAATTAAGTAGAAGGTATTCTAATTTGCGAACGACAAAGGATGCCTATTGCAGATATTATATCAAGCAGTCCTACACTGATATTCTGTGTCCATCACGACCGCATATAAATGTGAGCAAACAAGGATGGCATCACATACAGATGAAACTACAAGTTTACATACACTATTAAAAAGACACACATGTTTTTTTTTTCACTATCTGACATGAAATCAAAATAAACCTTTCCCATTTTAGGTCAATAAGGAACCAAGATTATTTATATTTGCCAAATGCCAGAATAATGAGAGAGAGAAAGAGAGAGAGAGAATGTTTTCAGGCATTTTTTTATTAATTTCTGCAAAGTCAAAAGTTTCTATACATTTCATTATTATTTGGTACCGTTGCTCTTAAATTGTATGACTTGGGTGAAACATTTTAGATACCCTCCCACATGCTTCTCACAATAGTTCGTAGGAAATTGGGCCCATTCCTCCTAACAGAACACGTGTAACTGAGACATGTTTGTAGGTCACCTTGCTCGTACCTGCCTTTTTAGCTTTGCCTATAAATTTTCAATGGGATTGATATTGGGGTTTTATGATGGCCACTCCAAAACATTGACTTGGTTATCCTTAAGCCACTGTGTAACGAGTTTGGCAGTATGCTTCTGGTCATTGTCCATTTGGAAGACCCCTTGCCACCCAAGCTTCAAGTTCCTGGCTGATGTCTTGACATGTTGCTTCCGTTTTGACAAACGTGTTTCCCCTTGCTTTTGGGGTTCATCAGGGGAAGTTCAGTGGACAAGTAATAGGTCCAGAAAGCATTAAGGCCATCTTAAAGACTATGCTCTTATATTCAATAGGGTACTATCAGTGGCCCAATGTACAGTCCCCAGATAGAGACTGCCTGCCTGTAGTACAATGACAGGACACCTCCAGGTGATCAGCATATGTGGGGAGTGTATATCTTTGTTTGCAAGGCGTCCCGTCATTGTGCTGTGGGCTTGTTTAATCTACAGTACATGGGCTGAATTGTTCATCATAAGTAGAATTACAATTTAATGTTTGATGGATATTGAAACTTTCACAGGTAACCGTGGAAGAAATTCAAGTACTACCATGCATTATAATTATACAACATAGACACTTGCCACTGCCACACTTATAATTCCTAAATGAATGATCTGGCACTGAACTTTGTTGTACTATTCTTTGAATTGTCTATATGGCCAATATTATTGCTAAGAGCTATCAGATTCTTTAGATTGCAATTTTTTCTAAATATGATGAGGTGATTTTGGGGTAAATGATTGCCCAAAACTGGGTCATTTCCTAATATAAACTAGTATTTTCGAACAAGTTGTTTAATGGCTTGATGAGAATTTCTGAACGTGGTGACTAAACTACAGTACATTTAAATTTTCCAGAATTATGTTCAAATTCTTTTCTACTGGATGAAATATTTGTACTGGATGAATTGTTTAGTTTGGGGAGACCATAATTTTGTTCAAGGACCCTGCTCTATTGAATGCATAATTGAGAAGTTCCTTTGGTAAATCCTTCTCACAAAATCTATTTATAAGGAGCCTAGATTCCTTAATAAAGTCACTGTCTTGACTGTAATATTTTTGTAACCCACGAATACTGGCTGTATATTAGATATATTAGATTATATATTTTATATATTCTGTATAAAGGGATATTCAGAATCCATATTGGGAGATGGTCACTAGTGAAACCACCCAAATAGCTGTTAACATCTACTGATTTATAATAAGTTGATGTGGTGATTGATCCCATTGAATCCATTGAGATACAGAAATCTAGAAATTGGATGCATTTATCAGATATGGTAGTTGCAAAGGTAATACCCAAGGGATTGTGGTTAAATTCATCAACAAATTGACCAATTTTTTCCAGTGTGCCTCTCCATATCAAAAAGAGGTCATTAATGAACCTTTGATAAAGAACAATGAGGTACATAGACAAGAAGGACAGAGATGAAGATGGACTCTAACGTCTTAATTAATAAATTTGCTTAGCTTAGTACGAATCTCGTCCCCATCGCAAAGCCCCTCAATGATAGGTTGATAGGTTGCACCCTCGAAGGTGAACACATTGTGCTTCAAAATAAATGAGATACTGCCAATAATGGAGGGTTTTTTGTGAACTGGGTAAAGAATTGTCCCCAGAAAGTAAATGTCCTACTGCCTGCATTCCTAACATATGGGTAATATTAGAATGAAGGGCACTGACGTGTAATGTGATGAACATATAGTCTGAGGGTAGGGAGGAGGTTGAGAACATTGATCAAGTGGGAGGAGTCATAAAAATAGGAGTCTAATGTAAGCACATACTTTTGTAAACACAAGTCCACATAGTGTGATAAATTGGCTGAAACTGATTCTGTTCCTGATATAATGGGACGTCCAGGTAAATGAGTTGTACTTTTATGAATTTTGGGTAAAAAAATAAAAATAGAGTGTCTGAACTGAAGACTTTTCATATCCAAAAACCTTTTTTTCTTTATTGTTCTAAGTATTGGTATATATGATGAGTCTCTTGATGAGACTTTTATATGCCAAAAAATATTTTATCAACTGATTCACAGATTTCTGGTGCTACCACCATATATAATCTCAAAATAATTCCAAAAATAAACCATTATCCGCCTCTGGTTACCCTCTGTGGTCTTTTTTAGCAACAGGTTTGCAATCTGATCCTAATCAGATAGATCCCATCAGCATTACTCAAACACACCAAACTCCAAAAACACCAAATAATTTTTTTCTGGTAATACTAAGTTGACTATCCACAAGAAAAGAAAATCCTGGGGATGTTGAGGAGGGAGAAGTATTTTCAAATGCAAAGACCTCCCCTAGGGGCCAAACATCTAAAAAAACAAAATCTAGGTATTTTTAATTTATCTGACCACAAATTGTCGAAAGGCACCTAGAAATATTTTCATACTATTCTTGGATATCAATGAATTCGCTAGAAAACTAACATTGCATAGACATTTTTATATATAACAAAAAAGAATACAGATCAGTAACTTCTTCCAACTACCATCCAAGAGATCACTCATCCTCAAATGATTGATAACATTAAATCAGAGTCACACCATTTCCTAGTAAGTGGAAAATCCAACTTTTACCCTTACACGTAAAGTCAGTTACCTCGATAAAGTTCATCATTTAATTTGGAAAAAAATTAGATATTTCTGGAGATGAGCAAACCTGTTTGATAAAGGTTTGCCAAATTCAGTACGAGAATTAGCCTGTTCAGCTAAGGCTTGGTATCTCGAACACTTTTCCCAAAAGTCAGCAATGTTCGGTTTTGTTTGATTACTGATTGCGTTTTTCAAAAATACATTTATTTGAGGATGTTTCTGCAGCCAATCACTGATCAGCAAACCTATACAAGGTGCAGACAAAAAAAACCTTGTGTCTTTGGCTGCCTAAGTCACATGTTCTCGTGCATATAAAATGTGGACATGTGGTGTCGGCACCATTTTGGGACTGTTGAACATTAGGGAAGGTGGTGCTGAACAGTTAGCTTAGCTAGGCATTTAATTATAGGTAGTTGAAATAGACATAAGAGCGATAGTGTATAATAGGGACGGGCAGTGTAGGCAAAGGTGTGCCACGAATTGGCATTTCATGATAGAAATAGGGATTGCTATTTGTGAGTGCCTGCTGAAGATATACCATTGAATGATCTAAATAGGTATTGCTACTTATTACTGGCTGCTCCAAATTACGCAGTCATCCACATTTCTAGATATTGTTAGTTAGTTGTAATAGTAGCAACAGACATAGCTCCCTATTTCTGTATCCACTCTCTGTTTAGAGCCCGAATAAAGGCCCTGCCACATCCTGATAATAAGCCATTATAGCGGTTTACTTTTTAAATTTAATTTAAATTTTGCTGTCACGTGTACTTGAAATTCTCAAGAAATCAAGAAGAGACTGTTTATTTGAGCTAGAATTTCCTGTTTTAGTTGTTCGTTAGTAGTGCCTGCTGTAAATTTGCTAGTGAACCAGCTAAAAAGGTCTTGGCACTTTTCATTGCCTGCTCAAACTTACGTTGTCAACCACATTTTTAGGTATTGTTAGTTAGTAGTGCCTGCTGTAAGTTTTCTACTGAACTAACTAAAAAGTTCTTGGCAATTTCATAGCCTGCTCAAAATTACGCAGTGAACCACATTTCTAGGTATTGTTATTAGTGACTGCTGTAAATTTGCTAGTGAAATAGCTAAAAGATCTTGGCCCTTTTTAATGCCTGCTCAAATATATGCAGTCAAACACATTTCTAGGTATTGTCAGTTAGTAGCACCTGCTGTTAATTTGCTACTGAACAAACTAACAAGGTATTGGCACTTTTGAGTGTCTGCTACAAATTACGTATTGATCCACATTTCAAGGTATTGTTAGTTATTAGTGCCTGCTGTAAATTTGCTAATGAAGTAGCTAAAAAGGTCTTGGCACTTTTCATTGCGTGCTCAAAATTACCCAGTCAACCACATTTCTAGTTATTGTTAGTAGTGCCTGCTGTAAATTTTAGTGAACTAGCTAACAAGGTATTGACACTTTTGAGTGTGTGCTACAAATTACGCATTGACCCACATTTCTAGATATTGTTAGGTATTAGCGCCTGCTATAAATTTGCTAGTGAACTAGCTAAAAAGGTTTTGGTACTTTTCATATCCTGCTGAAAATGACACCCTCAACCACATTTATAGGTACTTTATTGTTAGTAGTGCCTACTGAAAATTTGCTAGTGAACTAGCTAAATGGGTCTTGGCACTTTTCAGTATCTGCTCCAAATTAGGCAGTGAACCACATTTCTAGTTATTGGTACTTTTTAGTGCCTTCACAATATTGCCAACTGTGACGTTCAGTCCAGAGGAGAATCCACAGGACTGCGCACCGGACTCCCCCAGGGAGACAACCAGGTGCGAGCCACTATACAGGGACTGTCTGGCGGCCGCCCCAGAGGGCTTAGATGCACAGCAGCCGGGACACAAGTGAATACGGGTTAGCGTCCTTAAGATGTCCATGCGGGAGATGGCTGTTGGTCCAATGGTAGATGTGGGCCGAAGGGGATCAGGATGGATGACTGGAATCGGGTACATGTGCCAACTGGTGGTATCAGATGGAGTCCAGAAGCGGCGACAGGTACAGGCTGGCGGGAGATAATGGGATCCACAGCTGACTGTCAACGGGGAGTCTCCTGGGAAACTGGAAGGCTGGACGCACTCAGGCTGGCAGTCGGGATCTGTGGGCAGAGACAGGGTTAACCTGGGTACGAGACACAGAGGGACCTAAACACCTAGCGCAAGTGACAAAGCTACAAGAACACATTGAACAGGCACCGCCCAAATGGAAAAGGAAGTTTTATATATTCTGTACCTGTTATCAGCCATATCCTGTTTCAGAGACGCTGGCCCTTTAAGAAGAGGTGAGAGAGTGTGCCCGCACCCTAGTGCGCAAACGCAAAGCCCGAGAGCCAGAGATCAGCACAGGATGCCGAGGAACGAATGCAGGAGACCTGGAGGTAGAGTCCTGGACCACAGGGAGACGGCAGGACCAAGGAGCAAGGGGCACGGAGGACGCAGAGGAGGGGAAGCGGGAGCAGCGGCCGTGGTCAGAACGTACGGGGACCGGATCGGTGAGTAACAAGCGGTGCCGTGGCCTCGGGAGCGTGACAGTACCCCCCTCTCACACCCCTCTCCCTGCAACCTGCACAAACATTTGCGAAGAAGAAGAGGATCAATGTTCTCCTAGCATTCCCAGGACCGTTCCTCGGGACCAAAACCTTTCCAATCAACTAGAAAGAACGGCCTACCCCTCACCCTCTTCATGGCCAAGATGTCTCTTACTTCGAACAGGTCATCAGAGGCAAGAGGAGGAGGAGAAATTCCGGTATCAGAGAAGTAGGGATTGAGGATGACTGGCTTGAGCAGGGATACGTGAAAGGAGTTAGGAATGCGCATCGTGGCTGAGATCTGCAGTTTTTACGAGACCTCATTGATCCGTTTGATGATCTTGAAAGGACCGATGTATCGAGGACCCAACTTGTAAGATGGGATCTTCAGCCGGACGTACTTGGAGGAAAGCCACACCATATCCCCAGGAGAAAAGTGAGGAGGATTTAGGTGTTTCTTGTCAGCATGTTTCTTCATCCAAGCAGAAGCATGTTCAAGAGATGTCTTGACGTCCCTCCATAATTTGGAGAAATCTCTGGACAGGGCATCTGCAGCGGAAACACCAGAGGTAGCGGGTACCGGTGGCATGGAAGGCTGAAGGCCGTAGACAATATGGAAGGGAAAGCTGGAGGAGGACTCACTGATGTGATGGGTGTATGAGAACTCAGCCCAAGGAAGTTACTTGGACCAGTCGTCATGATGGGCATTGACGAAGTGTCAAAGAAAGGAAGTCAGGATCTCGTTGACCCATTCAACCTGGCCATTTGACTGGGGATGGCATGCTGAGGAAAAGTCTAGAGACACTCCTAGAAGTTTTCAGAGCGTCCTCCAGAAGCGTGAAGTGAATTGAGTTCCCCTGTCGGACCCTATGTGCAGGGGAAAGCCATGAAGCCAGAAGATGTGTTGGATAAAGGCATCAGCGAGTTCCGGAGCAGAGGGTAATCCAACCAAGGGAACGAAATGGGCCATTTTTGAGAAAAAGTCCACCACGACCCAAATGACGGAACAGCCAGAAGATGAGGGCAAGTCCATGATGAAGTCCATGGTGATGTGTTGCCGTGGGATGGAGGGAATGGGCAGAGGCAAGAGACGACCGGAGGGCAGGTGCTTAGGAGTCTTGTTGCAGGCACAGGATAGAAAAGCGGAAACAAAAGAGATGACATCCTTATGAAGCGACGGCCACCAATAGTGACGGGAGATAATGCACAAAGTCTTCTTCTGACCCGCATGTCCGGCCACCTTCGAGGAATGGCCCCATTGAAGGACCTTTTGTCTGTCGGCCTCCGCAACAAAGGTCTTCTCAGGGGGTATCTGCGACAGAGTGACTGGGGCCACTGGGATGATCTCACAGGGACAAATGATGGACTGGTCCTTCTCTTCCTCCTGCTCTGCAGGTACAAAGGACTGGGACAAGGCATCAGCCCGCACATTCTTGTCAGCAGGCCAGAAATGTAGTTGGAAGTCGAATCGGGCAAAAAACAGGGACCATCGACCTTGTCGCGGGTTGAATCTCCGGGCCAAGTGCAGGTATGCCAGGTTTTTCTGATCAGTGTAGATTATGACCAGATATACTGCCCCCTCCAGCAAGTATCGCCATTCCTCCAAGGCTAACTTAACAGCCAAGAGCTCCCGATCTCTGATGGTGTAATTCCGTTCTGGAAAAGAGAAGGCTTTGGAGAAGAATCCGCAGGTAACCATTCTTCCAGAGGATGACTTCTGCATGAGCACAGTTCCAGCACACGAGGAGGAGGCATCCACCTCCAACGTAAATTGTCTATTCATCTCCGGTCTATGGAGAATGGGAGCGGAAGCAAACCCCTGTTTCAGGGTGCGGAAGGCATCTTTGGCCTCAAGAGACC
Source organism: Anomaloglossus baeobatrachus (assembly GCF_048569485.1). Classification (NCBI taxonomy): domain Eukaryota; kingdom Metazoa; phylum Chordata; class Amphibia; order Anura; family Aromobatidae; genus Anomaloglossus; species Anomaloglossus baeobatrachus. The sequence continues at coordinate 550,382,302 of NC_134353.1, read as the reverse complement.
ATTCTTTTGGATTCACCCCCTTACTTGTCATGGCAGAGAGGGGAGCCGTCTGGGCAGAAAAGTGGGGAATAAATTGACGATAATAATTAGCGAATTCCAGGAAGCATTGGATGGCTTTTAGTCTGGAGGGGGGAAGCCATTTGAGAATGGAAGACACTTTCTCAGGATCCATTTTTAGGCCCGTGTCGGAAATAACGTAGCCAAGAAAGGGAACGGATGTTTGTTCAAACAAGCATTTCTCGTACTTGGCGTACAGGCGGTTCTCTCTAAGCCTTTGCAGGACGAGTCGTACGTTTCTTCTGTGGGTCGGTAAGTCCGGAGAGAAGACCAAGATTTCGTCCAGGTAGATGACCACACAGACGTACAGTAGATCCCTGAACACCTAGCGCAAGTGACAAAGCTACAAAAACACGTTGAACAGGCACCGCCCTAATGGAAAAGGAAGTCTTATATATTCTGAACCTGTTATCAGCCATATCCTGTTTCAGATTTGCTGGCCCTTTAAGAAGAGGTGAGAGAGCGTGCCCGTGCCCTAGTGCGCATGCGTGAAGCCCAAGAGCCAGAGATCAGCACAGGACGCTGAGGAACGAATGCAGGAGACCTGGAGGCAGAGTCCCGGACCGCAGCGAGATGGCGAGATGGCAGATGGCAAGATGGCAGGACTGAGGAGCAGGGGGCACGGAAAATGCAGAGGAGGGGAAGCGGGAGCAGTGGCCTTGGTCAGAGCATATGGGGACCAGATCAGTGAGTAACGAGCGGCACCGTGGCACTGGGAGCGTGACACCAACTCAGGCAAGAAATAAATAATTTATTTTTTGTTTCAGGTGTCTGACAGGAGTGGGCACAGGGTTGTGACATATCTCTTTAAAAGGTTAAGGGTATATCAACCATGAGTGGTTAATCATGGCGAGGTTGTGGTGTAAGGGTGAATAGGTGCGGTGTTGGAGGTGTAAATGTGGAAAGTTCTGTTAGTCAAAGATCTATTGAACAAACATTGGCTCATCCTATCCCAAGAGAAATGAGAACAACTTCTGTTACTAGACAGCCTGCTGTAAAGTATGCAAACACAATCATAGGCCTTGCTACTTGTTAGTGCCTGGCCTAAAAAAAATAGCAAGGGAAGTATCTAAAAAATGGTTCTTGGCAATTGTAATTGCCTAGTTAAAAATCTGTAAATAAGGTTACAGGTATTGTTACTTGTTAATGGCTGGCCTAAAAAGTTTGTAGTGAAGTATGTAAAAAGTAGTTTTTGACAATTTTAATTGGCTGGTCAAAATTCTGCAAACACAGTTATAGGTATTGTTACATGTTACTGCCTGGCATAAAAAAATTTACAAGGGAAGTATCTAAAAAGTGGCTGTTGGCAATTTTAATTGCCTGCTGAAAATTACGCATACACATTTATAGAAATTGGTAGTTAGACGTTTGTGGCCAAAAAAGTTGCTAGGAAAGAATCTAAAAAGTAGAGATGAGCGAACCAGCCGTGGTTCGGCTCGAGTTCGGTTCGTCGAATGGAGGTCTCATTCGAGTTCAGTTCGGCGAACGTTCGACGAACCGAACTCGAACCAATAGGATATAATGGGAGGCAATCACAAACACATAAAAACGCATTATAAATGTACACATACAGTTAATAAACATTGCCATAACACTTACCGGTCCTGCACTCTGTCTCCTGCCGCTATTCCATCCGATGATCACTGAATCCTCCTGGTGACCAGCACTGCCAGCAGTGATGCAGGACCTATCGTGATGTCAAAATAGCCATGTGACCAGTCACGTGGCTATTATCTCATTGGCTACAGACTGGTCACATGACTATGACGCGTCATGTAGGACCTGTCATTCCACTCTCCGGTACACGGTGCACATTTGTGTATCGCCGTGTACCGGCGACATGCTCTAGCACACGGTCGACTCCCCATTCCGTTAGGGACCGGCTGACACAGCCGGTCATTAACGGAGATCACCGTTGCCATAGCAACGCAGTTAGCGGTGATGTCACCACTAAGCACAGCTCCGGGAATCACATGATTGGAGCCCTGTTGCTATGGTAACGCGTCTGTCACCGCCAGCAGCCAGCAGCACTGATCTCTCACAGAGTGAAGGCTGCACAGGAAGCAGCGTCTTCCCTCATGCAGCAGTGATGGAGCAGAGCTGCATTTGTTGAACGAGAAAGACAGAAGACCATGGCTCGTGGAGGGCTGACAGGGGGTAATAAAGATGGAGTCTCTAATGTGTCTGTGTATTTATTTCTATTAAAGTATTTTTTCTCTGTGTGGTGTCTTTTTTTTAACCCTTTATTGGAGATTCATAATGGCCGGGTCAAACGTGCCTGACATTAAGAATCTCTGGCTTAATACTGGCTAGTAAAACAAAGCCAGTATTAACTCATGATTACCCAACAAGCCACCCGGCTCCAGGGCTGTTGAAGAGTTGGATACAGCGCCAGATGATGGCGCTTCTATGAGAGCGCCATTTTCTGGGGCGGCTGCGGACTGCAATTCGCAGCAGAGGTGCCCAGAAATCTCGGGCTAACCTGTGCTGCGGATTCCAATCCCCAGCTGCCTAGTTGTACCTGGCTGGACACAAAAATGGGGTGAAGCCCACGTCATTTGTTTTTTAATTATTTCATGAAATAAGTGAAATAATTAAAAAAAACGGGCTTCCCTATATTTTTGGTTCCCAGCCGGGTACAAATAGGCAACTGGGGGTTGGAGGCAGCCCGTGGCTGCCTGCTGTGCCTGGCTAGCATACAAAAATATGGTGAAGCCCACGTCATTTTTTTGGTGGGCAAAAAACTTCTGCATACAGTCCTGGATGGAGTATGCTGAGCCCTGTAGTTCTGCAGCTGCTGTCTGCTCTTCTCCATACAGACAGACAGCAGCTGCAGAACTACAAGGCTCAGCATACTCCATCCAGGACTGTATGCAGAAGTTTTTTGTCCCCTGAAAAAATTATGTGGGCTTCGCCATATTTTTGTATGCTAGCCAGGTACAGCAGGCAGCTGGGAACCAAAAACAAAAGGGAAGCCCTTTTTTTATTATTTCATGAATTTCATGAAATAATTAGAAAACAAATGACGTAGGCTTCGCCCCATTTTTGTGTCCAGCCAGATACAACTAGGCAGCTGGGGATTGGAATCCGCAGCACAGGTTGGCCTGAGCTTTCTGGGCCCTACTGCTGCGAATTGCAGTCTGCAGCCGCCTCATAAAATGGCACTTTCATAGAAGCGCCATCTTCTGGCGCTGTATCCAACTCTTCCAGCACCTGCCTGCTATACCTGGCTAGCATACAAAAATATGGCGAAGCTCACGTCCTTTTTTTGTAGTTTTTTGGCAAAAAAAATAAAAAATGCTTCCCTGGATTTTCCATTGCCAGTGAAGGTAACACCAAGCAGTGGGGGTTAGCAGCCAGTAGCTGCTTGGATTACCCTTAGCTAACAATACAAAAAATGCAGCGGGAGCCCATATATATTTTTTTAATTATTTATTTAAATAACTAAAAACAAAATGGGCTTCCCTGTATTTTGATTGCTGGACATCACAGTGCTGTAAAAATAAATCTTTAAAAAAAATGATGTAGCGCTCCACGGTATTTTTGATTCTCAGCGCAGATAAAGCAGACAGCTATGGGTTGCCACCCCCATCTGCCTGCCGTTACCTTGGTTGGCAATCAAAATACAGGGAAGCCCATTAATTTTTTCTATTTAAAAAATAGTTAAAAAAAAAATGACGTTTTTTTTGATAGCCAGGTAAAGCAGATGGCTGTAGCCTGAAAACCACAGCTGGCAGCTTTACCGTGGTTGGGGATCCAATGTGGAGGTCCCCCCAGGCTCTTTTTTTATAATTATTTTATAAATATTAATAATTATACAAAACAAGTAGGGTCCCCCCCAAATTGGATCACCAGCCAAGGTAAAGCGGACAGCTGTGGTCTGTTATTCTCAGGGTGGGAAGGTCCATAGTTATTGGGCCTTCACAGCCTAAAAATAGCAGGCTGCAGGCACCCCAGACGTGGCGCATCCACTAGATGCGCCAATCCTGGCGCTTCACCCCAGCTCATCCCGTGCCCTGGTGCAGTGGCAAACGGGGTAATAAATCAGGTTGATACTAGCTGTAAAGTCACCTGAGATCAAGTCCAGCAGTTTGTGGTGTCATGTTTGTTCATGCCAGATGGGAGATAAATAATTTTTTACCGGCGCTGTCATTTACTGTAACGTGATCATCGGTATACGGTGTATACCTGTGATCACGTGAGCGAGGACCGGAAAAACCGCACTGAATCATGATCTCCAGGGTCTCAGCTAGCCCTGAAACCCCGGAGATTTTCTGACGCTGGGGGGCGTTATTCACTTATTTCTCCCTGCTGTTTATAAACGGCAGATCAGAATAAGGCTACATTCACACGACCGATCCATTTTTGTTGTCTGCAAAAAACAGTCCGTTTTTTTTCACGGGTGCATCCGTGTGGCATCCATTTCCATTCCGTAGACGGTCCGTGTCATCTGTTTGTCATCCGTGTGCCTTCCGTTTTTTTGTGTACTGCACTCCAGTGCCATTTTCTACTGCTTTTCACAGCATAGAGCGCTCTGGTGATTTTCTGTGCTTGTACACTTCATATCAGTCTTTTCTGTCATTATAATGGCAGAAAGACACATAATGTCCCACTCTCCTGCATTTTGTAATTTTGCACCCTTTGGTGCCTTTCATGTGGCACTAAGGGGAGCTTAGCTTTGTATTTAGCCAAAAAAATGAAAAAAAAAAATTACGTAGGGTTCCCCCTATTTTTGTAGCCAGCTAGGGTAAAGCAGACGGCTGCAGCCTGCAGACCACAGCTGGCAGCCTCACCTTGGCTGGTAATCCAAAACTGAGGGCACCCCACGCTGTTATTTTAAATTAAATAAATAATTAAAAAAAAAACACGTAGGGGTCCCCCCAAAATTGGATCACCAGCCAAGGTAAAGCAGACAGCTGGGATCTGATATTCTCAGACTAGGGAGGTCCATGGTTATTGGACTCTCCCCAGCCTAAAAATAGCAGGCCGCAGCCGCCCCAGAAGTGGCGCATCCATTAGATACGCCAATCCTAGTGCTTCGCCCCAGCTCATCCCGTGTCCTGGTGCGGTGGCAAACGGGGTAATATATGGGGTTAATACCAGATGTGTAATGTCACCTGGCATCAAGCCCTGGGGTTGGTGAGGTCAGGCATCTATCAGATACTCGACATCACCAACCCAGTAAGTAATAAAAAAAATAGACGACAAACACATTTTTATTTGAAAAAACACTCCCCAATACATTCCCTTTTTAACCAATTTATTAGAAAGAAAAACAAATCCAGGTCTGGTGTAATCCAAGGGGTTTCCATGACGATCCACACTGTCCCAGTCAATGAAGAGCAGGATGTTCCCCATTGGCTGGGAGAGCAGTGAAGTGACCTGAGCTAACATCAATGGGTCAGCCCAGGTCACTGCAGGGGGATGACAAGTGCTGCTGTCAGCGAGGTACATTACCTGCGCTGATCTCCTGCACTGCTGACAGCACCTGTCACTGAGTTCAATGACCGCCGCCTTCACAGCCAAGTATTGCGAGCAGCCCGTGATGTCACCGCTAGTCAGTCTCGGGTCGGAAGCGAGAGAAGGTGATGTGACAAGCGGCGCCATGGAGGACAGTGACAGCGCTGAGGTCGGGACTTCATCACCGCAGGTAAGCCGAGCGGGACCATGTGTGCAGAGTGCCAGGATGACATCAGTGTCGTGGAATGCATGGCTGGGGACGTGTGTGTGTGTGTGGGTGTGTGTGTACATGCCGCATGCAAGAGGGGGCGGAGTGAGCTGAGCGGGGAAGTGTGGGCTTCCTGCATGTAACTAGGATAAACATCGGGTTACTAACCAAAGCGCTTTGCTTGGATACCCGATGTTTATCTTGGTTACCAGCTTCTGGCAGGCTGCCAGCGATGGCTCCTGCACACTGTAGCTGTAAAAAGCCCTGCTTTTTGCTGCTAGAACCGTTCTCGAACGTATCTAGAACTATCGAGCTTTAGCAAAAAGCTCGAGTTGCAGTTCGATCTAGAACAGCCCCCAAAATCACTCGAACCGCGAACTGGAGAACCTCAAACCGCGCTCAACTCTACTAAAAAGTGGTTCTTGCCAATTTTAATTTCCTGGTCAAATTTCTGCAAACACAGTTATAGGTATTGTTACTTGTTACTGCCTGGCTTAAAAAGTTTCCTAGGGAAGTATCTAAAAATTGGTTCTTGACAATTTTAATTGCCTGCTATAAATTATGCAAACACAGTTACAGGTATTGGTAATTACCCATGCATGTCCGAAAATTTGCTAGGGAAGTATCTAAAAAGTGGTTCATGTCAATTTTAATTGCCTGGTTCAAATATGCAAACACATTTACACTGTGTGCAGAATTATTAGGCAAATGAGTATTTTGATCACATGATAATTTTTATGCATGTTGTCCTACTCCAAGCTTTATAGGCTTGAGAGCCAACTACCAATTAAGTAAATCAGGTAATGTGCATCTCTGTAATGAGGAGGGGTGTGGTGTAATGACATCAACACCCTATATAAGGTGTGCTTAATTATTAGGCAACTTCCTTTCCTTTGACAAAATGGGTCAGAAGAGAGATTGGACGGGCTCTGAAAAGTCCAAAATTGTGAGATGTCTTCCAAAGGGATGCAGCAGTCTTGAAATTGCCAAACTTTTGAAGCGTGATCACCAAACAATCAAGCGTTTTATGGCAAATAGCCAACAGGGTCGCAAGAAGCGTATTGGGCAAAAAAGGCACAAAATTACTGCCCATGATTTGACGAAAATCAAGCGTGAAGCTGCCAAGATGCCATTTGCCACCAGTTTGGCTATATTTCAGAGCTGCAATGTTACTGGAGTATCAAAAAGCACAAGGTGCGCCATACTCAGGGACATGGCCAAGGTAAGGAAGGCTGAAAAACGACCACCTTTAAACAAGAAACATAAGATAAAACGTCAAGGCGGGCAAAGAAATATCGTAAGACTGATTTTTCAAAGGTTTTATGGATTGATGAAATGAGAGTGACTTTTGATGGGCCAGATGGATAGGCAAGAGACTGGATTAGTAATGGGCAGAGAGCTCCACTCTAACTCAGACGCCAGCAAGGTGGAGGTGGGGTACTGGTATTGGCTGGTATTATCAAAGATGAACTTGTGGGACCTTTTCGGGTTGAGTATGGAGTGAAGCTCAATTACCAAACCTACTGCCAGTTTCTGGAAGACAACTTCTTCAAGCAGTGGTACAGGAAGAAGTAAACCTGTAAAATACAACATGCCTAATAATTCTGCACACAGTGTATAGGTATTGGTAGTTAGTCGTGCATGGCCGAAAAATGTGTTAGGGTAGTATCTAAAAAGTGGTTCATGCCAATTTAAATTGCCTGGACAAAAATCTGCTAACAGAGGTATAGGTATTGTTGCTTGTTAGACCCTGGCCTAAAAAAGGTGGTAAGGAAGTATCTGAAAAGTGTTTATTTGCAATTTAAATTGCTAGCTCTAAATTATGCAGTGAAATACATGTATAAGTATTGTTAGTGGTGCCTCCTGAAAATTTACTATTTTATTACTATCTTGGCACTTTACAATGTCTGCTCCAAATTACGCAGAAAACCACATTTGTAGGTAGTGGTAGTTTTTAGTGCCTCCACAATATTGCGAACTCAAGCAGGAAATAAATATTTTTTATTTTGTGTCAGGTAAGTGACAGGTGTGGGCGTAGTGTTTTGAAACATCTGTCACAAAGGGGAAGGGTACATTATCCACAAGTCGTAAATCACGACGATGTTGTCGTGGAAGGGAGAATAGGCGGAGTGCTGGAGGTGTATGTGTGGGAAGTTCTGTTAGTCAAAGGTCTAGTGTGCAAATACCGGCTCACCCTATCCCAACAGACAACTCCCATTACTGGTAGACAGTCTAGTTCACTAGATTTATTTGGCAGCCACACATTGCTTCAACTTTGAAATGAGGCTGATAAACAGCAGGTGCTAGAGTGGATGGCAAGCACTGCATCAAGAGGCCTCTCCTTCTCTTCCTCCAGCTCAACATCACACACACTTCATTCCCCAAAGGTGCCGCCCCAATTAAACTTGGGGCTCAGCCCCTCTGCCCCTGTGATCGCCAGAACGTACTTATACATCCTAGGTTGGTAAGTACTTCCAATGTAGGTCATGAAGGGGTTAATGTCATTGGTGATTTTGTTTTTTGGTAACTAACTTTGCTGCCTTTATTTCTCTTGTGTCTTTCATAATTTACCTTATTTGTGGCCGACACAAAAATTATTTCCATGATTGTGGCCTACCTGATTTGTATAGTTTTTTTTCTGAGGTATGCAAAATACTCGCTATTATGAATCATTGTTTTGACAAAGTTCTTCATCAGCCCAAGTTTTCTGTGGACCGACGGAAGGAAAATGTTTCTGGAGCTACCAGAGGCTGATGCAGGACAATCTTTCTTCCATGAGTCAAGCTGTTACTTGATGGCCATTGTTTTTGAGATTTTTTTTGTGGTCTCTGCTGTTCCATTTTCAGAGAAAACAACAAAGCATTTTACCTTCAGTTCCCCACAAATATCACACTCAAATTTTTTACAGCAGAAAGCGAATATTTTCATATTTTTCTTTCAGATTTGCTGCATAAGAAAGAGGAACAGATGGATTTCCTTTGCCATTATGCAGAAGTACCACTTTTAAACTGTTTTTTGAAGAGTCTATAAAAGCCTCCGTTTTTAAGGTTTGTGGTCTTGCCCCACTGTAAGTAGGAAAGAGTTCACATTGTTGCAGTAAACTAGCTTCCTTTCCATTAAAAATAATGTTCAAGCTCCTGCTGACTAGAGATAAGCGAACCGGTCGCGGTTCGACTCGAGCTTGGTTTGTCGAATGGAGGTCTTGTTCAAGTTCGGTTCAGCGATCCACTCGAACCCCATAGGAAACAATGGGAGGCAATCACAAACACATAAAAACACCTAGAAAACACCCACAAAGATGTTCAAAAGGTGACAAACAACTCACAACACAACACAAACACATGGGAAAGTGACAAGAACAAATTCTCAAGCGAAAACAAAACAGCGTTACGAGGAAAAAGAGGATGAGACACAGATATAGGCATGGCATGCCCTTCTAAAATCATGTAAAACACCGCAAGGTGACTAAAAGCGGAGTCTCCCTTTTTTCCAAATATTGGGCCACACAGACACCCCTTCAGTAGCAGCACTTGTGCCCCAGTTGTACACTTGACAGCTAAATTTGCATCAAGCACATTCAAAAATACGCCATACTTATCCATCCCCAGGATGACACCGGGGTAGGTAGCAAAGTTTTTGCTGATCCCCGATCTGCTCATCTTGGATCATTTTTAGAAACACTGCAAGCAAGGGATACTCCAAGTGTAGTCTCCCTTTTTTCCAAAAATTGGGCCACACCCACCCCTTCAGTGGCAGCACTTGTGCCCCAGTTGTACACTTCACAGGTAGATTTGCATCAAGCACATTCAAAAATACGCCATCCTTAACGTCCCCAGGATGACACCGGGGTAGGTAGCAAAGTCTTTGCTGAACCATGAATTGTTCATCTTGGCTCCTTTTTAAAAACACAGCAAGGGTTACTCCAAGCGGAGTCTCCCTTTTTTCCAAAAATTGGGCCACACAGACACCCCTTCAGTGGCAGCACTTGTGCCCCAGTTGTACACTTCACAGGTAGATTTGCATCAAGCACATTCCAAATCCACAAGCATTTACTCTACCCAGGATGACACAGGGGTAGTAAATTCCTTGTGGATCCATGACTTGTTCATTTTGATGAACGTTAGTCTGTCCACATTGTCACTGGACAGACGCGTGCATTTATCTGTCAGCACACACCCTGCAGCACTGAAGACACGTTCAGACACAATGCTGGCAGCTGGACACGGAAAGATCTCCAAAGCGTAAGTGGAGAGCTCTGGCCATTTTTCAAGATTTGAAGCCCAAAATGAGCAAGGCTCCATTTGCAAAGTCATGGCATCGATGTTCATTTGGAGATACTCCTGTATTATCCTCTCCAGCCGTTGACTATGTGTCAGACTTGTTGTCTCTGGTGGCCTTGCAAAGGATAGTCTAAAAAAATTATGAAAAGATTCAATAAAATTGCTGTTACCAGCACCAGATACGGTGCTGCTAGTACGGGTAGACTGTTGAAGATGACGAGACCGTCCCCTGTTTGTCAAGTTACAACTGGGAGATTCACTCCGTGCACCACGGTTGTTTGGTAGAAAAGCCGAGCTAAGATCGACTAACAGCTTTTGCTGATACTCCTGCATACGTGCGTCCCTTTCTATGGCTGGAATTATGTCACAAAATTTGGACTTGTACTGGGAATCTAATAGTGTGGCAAGCCAGTACTCATCATCACTTCTAATTTTGACAATACGAGGGTCATGTTGGAGGTAGTGCAGCAAGAAGGTGCTTATGTGTCTTGCGCAGCCATGCGGACCAAGTCCACGCTGTGTATGTGGCATAGAGGTGCTAACCGTTCTTTCTTCCTCTGACATCTACCCCCAACCTCTTTCAACTGAAATTTGACCAAGGTCTCCCTCATCCGCTGAGTTTTCCATGTCCATGAACAGTTCGTCCTCCATTTCTTCATGTTCTCCTGCACCTTCCTTAACAGTTCGCCTGCTACCATGTGCCCTTGTTGATCCCTGTCCCCCATGGTCCCATGCCTGCCGCCTTGGTGATGATGAACGTCTGGACGTTGGTGATGTTGTTGCCCCTTGCGCATATACAGTGCCTACAAGTAGTATTCAACCCCCTGCAGATTTAGCAGGTTTACACATTCGGAATTAACTTGGCATTGTGACATTTGGACTGTAGATCAGCCTGGAAGTGTGAAATGCACTGCAGCCAAAAATAATGTTATTTCTTTTTCTATTTTTTTTTTTAAATTGTGGAAAGTTTATTCAGAGGGTCATTTATTATTCAACCCCTCAAACCACAAGAATTCTGTTTGGTTCCCCTAAAGTATTAAGAAGTATTTCAGGCACAAAGAACAATGAGCTTCACATGTTTGGATTAATTATCTCTTTTTGCAGCCTTTTTTGACTAATTAAGACCCTCCTCAAACTTGTGAACAGCACTCACACTTGGTCAACATGGGAAAGACAAAGGAGCATTCCAAGGCCATCAGAGACAAGATCGTGGAGGGTCACAAGGCTGGCAAGGGGTACAAAACCCTTTCCAAGGAGTTGGGCCTACCTGTCTCTACTGTTGGGAGCATCATCCGGAAGTGGAAGGCTTATGGAACTACTGTTAGCCTTCCACGGCCTGGACAGCCTTTGAAAGTTTCCACCCGTGCCGAGGCCAGGCTTGTCCGAAGAGTCAAGGCTAACCCAAGGACAACAAGGAAGGAGCTCCGGGAAGATCTCATGGCAGTGGGGACATTGGTTTCAGTCAATACCATAAGTAACGTACTCCACCGCAATGGTCTCCGTTCCAGACGAGCCCGTAAGGTACCTTTACTTTCAAAGCGTAATGTCAAGGCTCGTCTACAGTTTGCTCATGATCACTTGGAGGACTCTGAGACAGACTGGTTCAAGGTTCTCTGGTCTGATGAGACCAAGATCGAGATCTTTGGTGCCAACCACACACGTGATGTTTGGAGAGGGGATGGCACTGCATACGACCCCAAGAATACCATCCCTACAGTGAAGCATGGTGGTGGCAGCATCATGCTGTGGGGCTGTTTCTCAGCCACTGGGCCTGGCCATCTGGTCCGCATCCATGGGAAGATGGATAGCACGGCCTACCTGGTGATTTTGGCCAAGAACCTCTGCTCCTCCATCAAGGATCTTAAGATGGGTCGTCATTTCATCTTCCAACAAGACAACGACTAGAGTTGAGCGCGGCTTGCGGTTCGAGGTTCTCCAGTTCGTGGCTCGAGTGATTTTGGGGGCTGTTCTAGATCGAACTAGAACTCGAGCTTTTTTGCTAAAGCTCGATAGTTCTAGATACGTTCAAGAACGGTTCTAGCAGCAAAAAAAACAGCTAATTCCCAGCTGGCTTTGACATTTCAGTGTATAGTGTGCGGGAACAGCGCATTCAGATCACTGCTGTATGTATAATGGCGATCGCCTTTTTTTTTTTTTCCTTGTTCTCCTTCCCTAAGCGCGCGCGTGTAGTGGGGCGGGCCAGCATGTCAGCCAATCCCAGACACACACACAGCTAAGTGGACTTTTAGCCAGAGAAGCAACGGCATGTGTGATAGGATGTCCATGTCACATGTCCCTGCATTATAAAACCGGCCATTTTCCTCCAGCACGCCATTATCTGCCTTCTGCGTCCTTGGTGTCAGACATCACTGGCGCAGCTCCTATCGCCGATAATGCTGTATACGCTCCATACACAGCGCTGGACAGCTTAGGGATAGCACTTTCTATCAGTCCTTTTAAGGGCTCATACCGGCAGGGTCAGAGCCATAGGTGACAGGTCTGTGAAAACAGAGTTTAACAGCTACACAAGATGACAGCGTCTGTGTAGCTAAGGTCAGGGATTTCCTCGCTGCATTTCCCCATTAGGAGGGATAGAAAGGCAGGCTTCCTTTCCTCTACCCAGAGACTCACAACCCTGCCACTGTACCCTCCTGCCCTTTGCACACTCCAACTCATTGTTACTAAGCCATTATACTAGCAAACCCTGAGTGAACTTAGTGGCATCCTAAACGTGGCTATTGGACTTCTTTATAGTCCCACTAGTGCCAAGATATTTGCAGCACGTCTGCCTGCATTGCACACTCAAACTCATTGTTACTAAGCCATTATACTAGCAAACACTGAGTGAACCTAGTTGCATCCTAAACGTGGCTATTGGACTTCTGTATAGTCCCACTAGTGCAAAGATATTTGCAGCACGTCTGCCTGCATTGCACACTCAAACTCATTGTTACTAAGCCATTATACTAGCAAACACTGAGTGAACCTAGTGGCATCCTAAACGTGGCTATTGGACTTCTGTATAGTCCCACTAGTGCAAAGATATTTGCAGCACGTCTGCCTGCATTGCACACTCCAACACATTGTTACTAAGCCATTATACTAGCAAACACTGAGTGAACTTAGTGGCATCCTAAACGTGGCTAATGGACTTCTGTATAGCCCCACTAGTGCAAAGATATTTGCAGCACGTCTGCCTGCATTGCACACTCAAGCTCATTGTTACTAAGCCATTATAATAGCAAAAACAGCTGCAACTTAGTGGCATACAAAAGGTGGCTGTTGTACTCCATTTGTGCCCCACAGGTGCCAAGCTATTTACAGCACCTCTGCATGACACCCTCCTGCTCTGTTTTTAAAAGCTATAATAATAGCAAAAACTGCTGCAACTTAGTGGCATACAAAAAGTGGCTGTTGTACTCCATTTGTGCCCCACAGGTGCCAAGCTATTTACAGCACCTCTGCATGACACCCTCCTGCTATGTTTTTAAAAGCTATAATAATAGCCAAAACTGCTGCAACTTAGTGGCATACAAGAAGTGGCTGTTGTACTCCATTTGTCCCACAGGTGCCAAGCTATTGTCACGCTCCCCGGCTCCTCTGCCATGCTCCTTGGCTCCTCTGCCAAGCTCCCCGGCTCCCCTGCCTTGCTCACCGGCTCCCCTGCCACGCTTCCCCGCTCTCAGGTCATGCTCCGCCGCTCCCGTGCCAGGCTTCCCGGTCCCCCGCTCCACAGCCTTAATGCCCCATCACCTGCGGTCTCCAGGCAGCCCGGTCCCCGCTCCCGGCGCCCATCGGCAACGCTGAGCCAGCCCGGCACTCCTGCCTCCTGTGCACCGCTCCCTGCTCTAGCTTCTGGCACCCGGGCCTCGCGCATGCGCATTAGGGCGCGCGTGCGGTCATTGACCCTCTCTTAAAGGGCCAGTGTCCTCCAAGAGGATATTGAAGAATCAGGTACAGTGTATATAGGGGGATCCTTTCCAAGTGGGCGGGGCCTGTTCTTCGTGTTTGCTAAGCTAGGAGTCAGGTCTCCCTGTGTCTTGTGCCATACTTACCTATCTCTCTTGTAGAGTCGCTCCTGTCACGCCAACCGGTCCTGACGATTCCCGAACCCCGAACAGTGACTGTCTGCCATCCCGTCAGTCCCTACCATCTCCGATCCCCGGATCCGTGTGGTGACCCACCTCCTCGCTCCGCTGGTTCCGGACTCTGCCTAACATCATCTCGGCCTCCGAACCTGAGCCCCGTCACCCGGACTACCTTCAGAGACTCCGTAGTCCCAGGGACTTCTTCACTCCACTCCTCTGAACGGACTGTCCTGCTACCCGTAGTGCTCCGGCTACCGGGCACCTTGCCCTCGGTGAGGTGTTCAGCCCAGTGGATCCACCTCCTGGGCTTACCCGTCCACCTGGTCCTAACAGCTATTTACAGCACCTCTGCATGACACCCTCCTGCTCTGTTTTTAAAAGCTATAATAATAGCAAAAACTGCTGCAACTTAGTGGCATACAAAAAGTGGCTGTTGGACTTCTGTATTGTCCCACTAGTGCAAAGATATTTGCAGCACCTCTGCCTGCATTGCACACTCAAACTCATTGTTACTTACTAAGACATTAGAATACCAAAAATTGAGTAAACTTAGTGGCATACAAGAAGTGGCTGTTGTACTCCATTAGTGCCCCACTGGTGCAAATCTATGTGCAGCACCTCTGCATGACACCTTCCTGCTCTGTTTTTAAAAGCTATAATAATAGCAAAAACTGCTGCAACTTAGTGGCATACAAAAAGTGGCTGTTGTACTCCATTTGTGCCCCACAGGGGCCAAGCTATTTACAGCACCTCTGCATGACACCCTCCTGCTCTGTTTTTAAAAGCTATAATAATAGCAAAAACTGCTGCAACTTAGTGGCATACAAAAAGTGGCTGTTGTACTCCATTTGTGCCCCACAGGTGCCAAGCTATTTACAGCACCTCTGCATGACACCCTCCTGCTATGTTTTTAAAAGCTATAATAATAGAAAAAAATGCTGCAACTTAGTGGCATACAAGAAGTGGCTGTTGTACTCCATTTGTGCCCCACAGGTGCCAAGCTATTGTCACGCTCCCCGGCTCCTCTGCCATGCTCCTTGGCTCCTCTGCCAAGCTCCCCGGCTCCCCTGCCTTGCTCACCGGCTCCCCTGCCACGCTTCCCCGCTCTCAGGTCATGCTCCGCCGCTCCCGTGCCAGGCTTCCCGGTCCCCCGCTCCACAGTCTTAATGCCCCATCACCTGCGGTCTCCAGGCAGCCCGGTCCCTGCTCCCGGCGCCCATCGGCAACACTGAGCCAGCCCGGCACTCCTGCCTCCTGTGCACCGCTCCCTGCTCTAGCTTCTGGCACCCGGGCCTCGCGCATGCGCATTAGGGCGCGCGCGCGGTCATTGACCCTCTCTTAAAGGGCCAGTGTCCTCCAAGAGGATATTGAAGAATCAGGTACAGTGTATATAGGGGGATCCTTTCCAAGTGGGCGGGGCCTGTTCTTCGTGTTTGCTAAGCTAGGAGTCAGGTCTCCCTGTGTCTTGTGCCATACTTACCTATCTCTCTTGTAGAGTCGCTCCTGTCACGCCAACCGGTCCTGACGATTCCCGAACCCCGAACGGTGACTGTCTGCCATCCCGTCAGTCCCTACCATCTCCGATCCCCGGATCCGTGTGGTGACCCACCTCCTCGCTCCGCTGGTTCCGGACTCTGCCTAACATCATCTCGGCCTCCGAACCTGAGCCCCGTCACCCGGACTACCTTCAGAGACTCCGTAGTCCCAGAGACTTCTTCACTCCACTCCTCTGAACGGACTGTCCTGCTACCCGTAGTGCTCCGGCTACCGGGCACCTTGCCCTCGGTGAGGTGTTCAGCCCAGTGGATCCACCTCCTGGGCCTACCCGTCCACCTGGTCCTAACAGCTATTTACAGCACCTCTGCATGACACCCTCCTGCTCTGTTTTTAAAAGCTATAATAATAGCAAAAACTGCTGCAACTTAGTGGCATACAAAAAGTGGCTGTTGGACTTCTGTATTGTCCCACTAGTGCAAAGATATTTGCAGCACCTCTGCCTGCATTGCACACTCAAACTCATTGTTACTTACTAAGACATTAGAATACCAAAAATTGAGTAAACTTAGTGGCATACAAGAAGTGGCTGTTGTACTCCATTAGTGCCCCACTGGTGCAAATCTATGTGCAGCACCTCTGCATGACACCCTCCTGCTCTGTTTTTAAAAGCTATAATAATAGCAAAAACTGCTGCAACTTAGTGGCATAAAAGAAGTGGCTGTTGTACTCCATTTGTGCCCCACAGGTGCCAAGCTATTTACAGCACCTCTGCATGACACCCTCCTGCTCTGTTTTTAAAAGCTATAATAATAGCAAAAACTGCTGCAACTTAGTGGCATACAAAAAGTGGCTGTTGTACTCCATTTGTGCCCCACAGGTGCCAAGCTATTTACAGCACCTCTGCATGACACCCTCCTGCTCTGTTTTTAAAAGCTATAATAATAGCAAAAACTGCTGCAACTTAGTGGGATACAAAAAGTGGCTGTTGTACTCCATTTGTGCCCCATAGATGCCAAGCTATTTACAGCACCTCTGCATGACACCCTCCTGCTCTGTTTTTAATAAGCTATAATGATAGCAAAAAATACTGCCATTTAGTGGCATCATAGAACTGGCTGTTGTATTTCATTATTGTCCCACTGGTGCCAAGCTATTTCTAGCACCTGTGCAGGACACCCTCCTGCTCTGTTTTTAATAAGCTATAATGATAGCAAAAAATACTGCCATTTAGTGGCATCATAGAACTGGCTGTTGTATTTCATTATTGTCCCACTGGTGCCAAGCTATTTCTAGCACCTGTGCAGGACACCCTCCTGCTCTGTTTTTAATAAGCTATAATGATAGCAAAAAATACTGCCATTTAGTGGCATCATAGAACTGCGCACAAGGAATCCCGCACACTTCCTTACTATGCTGGCAGCAGAGCTCAACGGCATCAGGCGGTCTTTACCTTGAAATGTCTGGGAATGAAGAGTCACACAGCTGAGGAGTTGTGGTCAGCTCTTGCGAGCGAGTTTAGTAAATGGATGTCTCCTCTCAACCTGCAGCCAGGGACGGCCTTGTGTGACAATGCTGCAAACCTGGGTGTGGCCCTACACCGGGGCAAGGTGACACACGTGCCTTGTATGGCTCACGTGTTGAACCTTGTTGTCCAGCAATTTTTAACCCACTATCCCGGCCTAGATGGGCTTCTGCACAGGGCACGGTCACTCTCTGCTCACTTCCGCCGTTCAACCGGTGCAGTTGACCAACTTGCATCGCTCCAGAAGGCTTTCGGCCTGCCGGTTCATCGCCTGAAATGTGATATGCCGACATGCTAGAATTCGACTCTCCACATGTTGCAGCAACTGTGGCAGCACCGCAGAGCCCTGGTGCAATATGTTATGATGTATAGCCTGGCCCAACAAGTTGCAGAGGTGGCGCAGATCACGCTGCTGGAGTGGTCTCAGATCAAGGACCTATGCACCCTTCTGCACAGTTTCGACATGGCGACGAATATGTTTAGCGCTGACAGTGCCATTATCAACATGACAATTCCAGTCATTTACATGCTGGAGCACACTCTAAACACTATTCGGAGTCAGGGGCTGGGACAAGAGGAAGGGGAGGAAGTACAGGAGGAGTCATGGGATACCAACATCTACAAGGTCTAGACGTTAAACATCACCAAGGCGGCAGGCATGGGACAGTGGGGGAGAGGGATTAACAAGGGCACATGGTAGCAGCTAAAATGTTGAGGAAGGTGCAGGAGACCAGGAAGAAATGGAGGACGAACTGTCGATGGGCATGGAGCAGATGAGTGAGACCTTGGTCAAATTTCGGTTGAATGAGGTTGGCGGAAGATGTCAGAGGAAGGAAGCACGGTTATCACCTTGCCGCCACAAACACAGCAAAGACTTGGTCTGCATGGATGCGCAAGACACATGAGCACCTTCTTGCTGCACTACCTACAACATGACCTTCGGATTGTCCGAATTAGAAGTAATGATGACTACTGGGTTGCCACATTATTAGATCTCCGGTACAAGTCCAGATTTGGTGAAATAATTCCAGCCATAGAAAGGGACGCACGTATGCAGGAGTATAAGCAGAAGCTGTTACTTAATCTTAGCTCGGCTTTTCCATCAAACACTAGTGGTGCACGGAGAGAATCTCCCAGTTGTAACTTGCCAAGCATGGGACTGTTGCAGTGTCGAGTCATCATCAGTTAAACCGTACCAGCAACACCGTATCTGGTGCTGGTAACAGCAATTTTATGGAATCATTTCATAATTTTTTTAGACCATCCAATGCAAGGCCACAAGAGACAAGACGTCTGACACAACACAACGTCTGCAGAGGATGATACAGGAGTATCTCCAAATGAACATCGATGCCATGACTTTGCAACTGGAGCCTTACTCATTTTGGGCTTCAAATCTTGAAAAATGGCCTGAGCTCGCCACTTACGCCTTGGAGATCTTGTGTCCGGCAGCCAGCGTTGTCTCTGAATGTGTCTTCAGTGCTGCTGGGTGTGTGCTGACAGATAAGCGCACGCGTCTGTCCAGTGACAATGTGGACAGACTAACGTTTATCAAGATGAACAAGTCATGGATCCACAAGGACTTTACTAACCCTGAGTCATCCTGGGGAGAGTAAAGGCTGGCGTATTTTTGAATGTGCTTGATGCTAATCAACACATCTAGTTTGCAACTGGGGCACAAGAGAGTGTGTGGCCCAATTTTTGGAAAAAAGGGAGACTTTGCTTGGAGTCCCCTTGCGGTGTTTTTAACAATGAGCCAAGATGAACAAGTCATGGTTCAGCAAGGACTTTGCTACCTACCCGGGTGTCATCCTGGGGACAGTTAAGGCTGGCGTATTTTTTAATGTACTTGATGCTAATCAACACATCCAGTTTGCAACTGGGGCACAAGTGATACCACTGAAGTGGTGTGTGTGGCATAATTTTTGGAAAAAAGGGAGACTGTGCTTGGAGTCCTCTTGCGGTGTTTTTAAAAATGAGCCAAGATGAACAAGTCATGGTTCAGCAAAGACTTTGCTACCTACTCTGGTGTCATCCTGGGGACAGTTAAGGCTGCCGTATTTTTGAATGTGCTTGATGCTAATCAACACATCCAGTTTGCAACTGGGGCACAAGTGATGCCCCTGAAGTGGTGTGTGTGGCCCAATTTTTGGAAAAAAGGGAGACTCTGCTTGGAGTCTCCTTGCGGTGTTTTTAAAAATGAGCCAAGATGAACAAGTCATGGTTCAGCAAAGACTTTGCGACCTACCCCGGTATCATAATGGGGACAGTTAAGGCTGGCGTGTTTTTGAATGTGCTTGATGCTAATCAACACATCCAGTTTGCAACTGGGGCACAAGTGATGCCACTAAAGTGGTGTGTGTGGCCCAATGTTTGGAAAAATGGGCGACTCTACTTGGGGTCCCCTTGAGGTGTTTTACATGATTTTAGAGGGGCATGACATGCCTATATCTGTGTCTCCTCCTCTTTTTACTCATCCAGCTCTTTTGTTTTCGCATGAGTATATGTCCTTGTTACTTTCCCATGTGTTTGTGGTGTCTTGGAAGTTGTTTGTCACCTTTTGGACACCTTTGAAAGTGTTTTCTATGTGTTTTTATGTGTTTGTGTTTGCCTTCCATTGTTTTCAATGTAGTTCGAGTGATTCGTCGAATGGTTTGTCGAACGTTCGACTAACCGAACTTGAACGCCAGGGGTGTGGCTCATCTCTAGTTATATGTAGTGAAAGAAATAATATTACATTTAAGAAACAAAACAATAAATTGTAAAGTATTTTTTGCAGGTAAGTAGACTAAAATTTAAAAATACTTTGGTAATAAAATAGTTATATATGTCACATCTTCAAATTTGTTATCATAGTTAGAGTTGAGCGCGGTTCGAGGTTCGAGGTTCTCCAGTTCTAGGCTCGAGTGATTTTGGGGCCTGTTCTAGATCGAACTAGAACTCGAGCTTTTTGCAAAAGCTCGATAGTTCTAGAAACGTTCGAGAACGGTTCTAGCAGCAAAAAAACAGCTAATTCCTAGCTGGCTTTCCGCTGTAATAGTGTAAGTCACTCTGTGACTCACACTATTATGACATTTCAGTGTATAGTGTGCGTGAACAGCGCCTTCAGATCACTCCTGTTTGTATAATGGCGATCGACATTTTTTTTTTTTTTTCCTTGTCTTCCTTCCCTAAGCGCGCGCGTGTAGTGGGGAGGGCCATTATGTCAGCCAATCCCAGACACACACACAGCTAAGTGGACTTTTAGCCAGAGAATCAACGGCATGTATGATAGGATGTCCATGTCACATGTCCCTGCATTATAAAACCGGACATTTTCCTCCAGGACGCCATTATCTGCCTTCTGCGTCCTTGGTGTCAGACATCACTGGCGCAGCTCCGTCCTGAGTCCTATCGCTGATACAGCTGTATGCGCTCCATACACAGCGCTGGACAGCATAGGGATAGCACTTTCCATCAGTCCTTTTAAGGGCTCGTACCGGCAGGGTCAGAGCCATAGGTGACAGGTCCTGAAAACAGAGACAGCGTCTGTGTAGCTAAGGTCAGGGATTTCGTCGCTGCATTTCCCCATTAGGAGGGAATAGAAAGGCAGGCTTCCATTCCTCTACCCAGAGCCCCACAATCCTGGCACTGTACCCTCCTGTCCTCTGCACACTCCAACTCATTATAACTAAGCCATTATACTAGCAAACACTCAGTGTACCTAGTGGCATCCTAAACGTGGCTATTGGACTTTGCTATAGTCCCACTAGTGCAAAGATATTTGCAGCACCTCTGCCTGCATTGCACACTCCAACTCATTATAACTAAGCCATTATACTAGCAAACACTCAGTGTACCTAGTGGCATCCTAAACGTGGCTATTGGACTTTTGTCTAGTCACACTAGTGCAAAGACATTTGCAGCACCTCTGCCTGCATTGCACACTCCAACTCATTATAACTAAGCCATTATACTAGCAAACACTCAGTGTACCTAGTGGCATCCTAAACGTGGCTATTGGACTTTTGTCTAGTCACACTAGTGCAAAGACATTTGCAGCACCTCTGCCTGCATTGCACACTCCAACTCATTATAACTAAGCCATTATACTAGCAATTGATGCTGCCAGTTTAAGGGCCGTAGTTGCATTGTCAGGGATATTTATTCTTTATTATTCTGCTGTTAATAAAGCTAGACCACCGCTGCAATCTACACCACCTCTCAATTTTTACTACCACATTTTCAGTGCACAATCTTGTCGCAATCAACATGAGTGGCAAAATGACAGATGCTGGTGGAAAGGGGAAGAGGCGTGGTGGAAAAGGAAAAAAAGGGTTTGTCCGTGGGGATGGTGGCAAAGCTCCATTATCATCTGCTGAAGAGAGACCATCTACCAGCAAAAGTAAGATGTCTACTACTTACCGTGGACAATCCAATGTGCTCCCTTTTTTACGGACACGAACAACAGGAACAAAGGTAGATGATGGCCAAAAAAGGAAAATGCTTGAATGGATCTCAAGTGGTCCAACAAGTGCCCTCTCAGCCACTTCAAGTACCGCATCCAAAAAACACCAGTCCTCTGAGTTGTCATCCCAATCAAACTTGCTTTCTCCCAGCTCTGAAGTCTCCATCAGCCCTGCACAGTATGGTGGAACTGAGATGGCTGAGTCTGCAGAGCTGTTCAGTCACACTATAGCCTGGGAATCAGAGGTCTGCTCCCAAGCTACAGTGAGTACAGAACAGGAAATGGTCTGCAGTGATGCCCAGAACCTTTGTGACTCTGATTCAGGCCGTGAGGACCAAGTTTCTGAGCATAATGTTGACCCTTTGTCACAAGCTGTAACACCTGTGGTTATAGACAATGAGGAACATACTGATGAAGATGAGACGCAGATACCCGATTGGGATGACAACTTAAATATTCGGTCAGGGCAAGAAGAGGCTCGGTCTGAGGGGGAGGGGAGTGCAAACACAACAATTGATGATGAAGTTCTAGATCCCACCTACTGTCAACCCACAGTCAGGCACTCGAGGAGGTCAACAGAGGTGGTGGAGGAGGATGCAACTGATGACGAAGTTACCTTGCGCCTTCCTGGACAGAGTCGGAGTACTGGTAGCACGTCTACAACTGCATCCTCGGCCACCACTCTGCCTCTGAGCATTATTCGGGGTGGATCAACAGGTCGCATGGCCTCTAAGCCTTGCCTAGCCTGGTCCTTTTTTGACATAGAAAAAGATCGCCCAAATTATGTGATCTGTAAAATTTGTCATGGCTCTCTTAGTAGAGGTCAAAACCTCAGCAGTTTGACAACGTCTTCCATGAATTGTCACATGAATAAATATCATATGTCCCGGTGGGAAGCTCACCGTGCTGCAATGCGGCCTAGCGGAGCGAACCATCCACCGCCTGCCCCTTCCAGTGCATCCGCGCGCTCGTCATCTTCTAGGACTGTGGGGACAGCTGTCACACCTGTTTTTCCACCCACAACTTCCACCACTGTAACCGCAACAGGCAGTTTGCTTGGTAGGTCGTCAGTTGGTTTGGAAGGGGAAACAAGTGAGTGTGTACAGCTCTCTCAGACATCGATAGCACCAACGTTGGATGAAGGCAACATCATGTCTCCGCCTGCACTTTCCTCACAAACCTGCATTTTTCCAGGGACACCCTACTCAACACCGTCTACACACAGCAGCCAGATCTCTGTCCCTCAGATGTGGTCAAATAAAAGGCCACTTCCTGCGACCCATGACAAAGCTAAGAGATTGACTCTATCCCTCTGTAAGCTGTTGGCTACCGAAATGCTGCCTTTCCGCCTAGTGGACACACAGGATTTTAGAGACCTTATGTCTGTCGCTGTGCCCCAGTACCAGATGCCTAGTCGCCACTACTTCTCTAAGAAAGGTGTGCCCGCGCTACACCAGCATGTCGCACACAACATCACCGCTTCCTTGAGAAACTCTGTGTGTGAACGGGTGCATTTCACCACTGATACTTGGACCAGAAAGCATGGACAGGGACGTTACATGTCGCTGACTGGGCACTGGGTAACTATGGTGATAGATGGTGAAGGGTCTGCTGCACAAGTCTTGCCGTCCCCACGACTTGTGTGTCAATCCTCTGTCTGTCCAAGTTCCGCCACTGCTTCTGCATCCTCCACCTCATCTGGGTCCTCCACCTCCGCCCCAAGCCTGCCTGGTCAGGCCACCAGCGTTCTCACTGCGCAGAAGGAATCACGCACCCCTCATTACTATGCTGGCAGCAGAGCGCAACGGCATCAGGCGGTCTTTAGTTTGACATGTCTTGGGAATAAGAGTCACACAGCTAAGGAGTTGTGGTCAGCTCTGCGGTCCGAGTTTAATAAATGGTTGTCTCCACTCAACCTGCAGCCTGGTAAGGCCGTGTGCGACAATGCTGCAAACCTGGGTGCGGCCCTTCGCCTGGGCAAGGTGACACACGTACCTTGTATGGCTCACGTGTTGAACCTTGTCGTCCAGCAATTTTTAACACACTATCCCGGCCTAGATGGCCTTCTGAACAGGGCACCAAAACTGTCTGCTCACTTCCGCCGTTCAAGCGCCGCAGCTGAGCGACTTGCATCGCTCCAGAAGTCTTTCGGCCTGCCGGTTCATCGCCTGAAATGCGATGTGGCGACACGCTGGAATTCAACTCTCCACATGTTACAGCGACTGTGGCAGCACCGCCGAGCCCTGGTGCAATACGTCATGACGTATAGCCTGGGCCAACGAGATGCAGAGGTGGGTCAGATCACCCTGATGGAGTGGTCTCAGATCAAGGACCTATGCACCCTTCTGCACAGTTTTGACATGGCGAAGAATATGTTTAGCGCTAACAATGCCATTATCAGCATGACGATTCCAGTCATTTACATGCTGGAGCACATGCTAAACACTATTCGGAGTCAGGGGGTGGGACAACAGGAAGGGGATGAACTACAGGAGGATTCATATGCGCAAGACACAACAACATCACCAAGGTCCAGACGTTCATCATCACCAGGCATGGGACCATGGGGGACAGGGATCAACAAGGGCGCATAGTAGCAGGCTAAATGTTGAGGAAGGTGCAGGAGAACATGAAGAAATGGAGGACGAACTGTCCATGGACATGGAAGACTCAGCAGATGAGGGAGACCTTGGTCAAATTTCAGTTGAAAGAGGTTGGGGGGAGATGTCAGAGGAAGAAAGAACGGTTAGCACCTCTATGCCACAAACACAGCGTGGACTTGGTCCGCATGGCTGCGCAAGACACATGAGTGCCTTCTTGTTGCACTACCTCCAACATGACCCTCGTATTGTCAAAATTAGAAGTGATGATGACTACTGGCTTGCCACACTATTAGATCCCCGGTACAAGTCCAAATTTTGTGACATAATTCTAGCCATAGAAAGGGACGCACGTATGCAGGAGTATCAGCAGAAGCTGTTACTCGATCTTAGCTCGGCTTTTCCACCAAACAACCGTGCAGGTGTAGGGAGTGATTCTCCCAGTTGTAACTTGCCAAACATGGGACTGTCTCGTCATCTTCAACAGTCTACCCGTACCAGTAGGACCGTATCTGGTGCTGGTAACAGCAATTTTATGGAATCTTTTCATAATTTTTTTAGACCCTCTTTTGCAAGGCCACCAGAGACAACAAGTCTGACAAATAGTCAACGGCTGGAGAGGATGATACAGGAGTATCTACAAATGAACATCGATGCCATGACTTTGCAAATGGAGCCTTGCTCCTTTTGGGCTTCAAATCTAGAAAAATGGCCAGAGCTCTCCAGTTACGCCTTGGGGATTTTGTCGTGTCCAGCTGCCAGCGTTGTCTCTGAACGTGTCTTCAGTGCTGCTGGGTGTGTGCTGACAGATAAGCGCACGCGTCTGTCCAGTGACAATGTGGACAGACTGACGTTCATCAAAATGAACAAGTCATGGATCTAGAAGGAATTTACTACCCCTGTGTCATCCTGGGGAGAGTAAATGCTTGTGGATTTGGAATGTGCTTGATGCAAATCTAGCTGTGAAGTGTACAACTGGGGCACAACTACTGCCACTAAAGGGGTGGGTGTGTGTGGGGCCCAATTTTTGGAAAAAAGGGAGACTCCGCTTTGAGTAACCCTTGCTTGCTGTGTTTTTTAAAAGGAGCCAAGATGAACAGAGCTGGGATCAGGAAAGACTTTGCTACCTACCCTGGTGTCATCCTGGGGACGGTTAATTATGGCGTATTTTTGAATGTGCTTGATGCAAATCTAGCTGTGAAGTGTACAACTGGGGCACAACTGCTGCCACTAAAGGGGTGGGTGTGTGTGCGGCCCAATTTTTGGAAAAAAGGGAGACTCCGCTTGGAGTAACCCTTGCTTGCTGTGTTTTTTAAAAGGAGCCAAGATGAACAGAGCTGGGATCAGGAAAGACTTTGCTACCTACCCTGGTGTCATCCTGGGGACGGTTAATTATGGCGTATTTTTGAATGTGCTTGATGCAAATCTAGCTGTGAAGTGTACAACTGGGGCACAACTGCTGCCACTGAAGGGGTGGGTGTGTGTGGGGCCCAATTTTTGGAAAAAAGGGAGACTCCGCTTGGAGAAACCCTTGCTTGCTGTGTTTTTTAAAAGGAGCCAAGATGAACAGAGCTTGGATCAGGAAAGACTTTGCTACCTACCCTGGTGTCATCCTGGGGACAGTTAATTATGGCGTATTTTTGAATGTGCTTGATGCAAATCTAGCTGTGAAGTGTACAACTGGGGCACAACTGCTGCCACTGAAGGGGTGGGTGTGTGTGGGGCCCAATTTTTGGAAAAAAGGGAGACTCCGCTTGGAGTAACCCTTGCTTGCTGTGTTTTTTAAAAGGAGCCAAGATGAACAGAGCTGGGATCAGGAAAGACTTTGCTACCTACCCTGGTGTCATCCTGGGGACGGTTAATTATGGCGTATTTTTGAATGTGCTTGATGCAAATCTAGCTGTGAAGTGTACAACTGGGGCACAACTGCTGCCACTGAAGGGGTGGGTGTGTGTGGGGCCCAATTTTTGGAAAAAAGGGAGACTCCGCTTGGAGTAACCCTTGCTTGCTGTGTTTTTTAAAAGGAGCCAAGATGAACAGAGCTGGGATCAGGAAAGACTTTGCTACCTACCCTGGTGTCATCCTGGGGACGGTTAATTATGGCGTATTTTTGAATGTGCTTGATGCAAATCTAGCTGTGAAGTGTACAACTGGGGCACAACTGCTGCCACTGAAGGGGTGGGTGTGTGTGGGGCCCAATTTTTGAAAAAAAGGGAGACTCCGCTTGGAGTAACCCTTGCTTGCTGTGTTTTTTAAAAGGAGCCAAGATGAACAGAGCTGGGATCAGGAAAGACTTTGCTACCTACCCTGGTGTCATCCTGGGGACGGTTAATTATGGCGTATTTTTGAATGTGCTTGATGCAAATCTAGCTGTGAAGTGTACAACTGGGGCACAACTGCTGCCACTGAAGGGGTGGGTGTGTGTGGGGCCCAATTTTTGGAAAAAAGGGAGACTCCGCTTGGAGTAACCCTTGCTTGCTGTGTTTTTTAAAAGGAGCCAAGATGAACAGAGCTGGGATCAGGAAAGACTTTGCTACCTACCCTGGTGTCATCCTGGGGACGGTTAATTATGGCGTATTTTTGAATGTGCTTGATGCAAATCTAGCTGTGAAGTGTACAACTGGGGCACAACTGCTGCCACTGAAGGGGTGGGTGTGTGTGGGGCCCAATTTTTGGAAAAAAGGGAGACTCCGCTTGGAGTAACCATTGCTTGCTGTGTTTTTTAAAAGGAGCCAAGATGAACAGAGCTGGGATCAGGAAAGACTTTGCTACCTACCCTGGTGTCATCCTGGGGACGGTTAATTATGGCGTATTTTTGAATGTGCTTGATGCAAATCTAGCTGTGAAGTGTACAACTGGGGCACAACTGCTGCCACTGAAGGGGAGGGTGTGTGTGGGGCCCAATTTTTGGAAAAAAGGGAGACTCCGCTCGGAGTAACCCTTGCTTGCTGTGTTTTTTAAAAGGAGCCAAGATGAACAGAGCTGGGATCAGGAAAGACTTTGCTACCTACCCTGGTGTCATCCTGGGGACGGTTAATTATGGCGTATTTTTGAATGTGCTTGATGCAAATCTAGCTGTGAAGTGTACAACTGGGGCACAACTGCTGCCACTGAAGGGGTGGGTGTGTGTGGGGCCCAATTTTTGAAAAAAAGGGAGACTCCGCTTGGAGTAACCCTTGCTTGCTGTGTTTTTTAAAAGGAGCCAAGATGAACAGAGCTGGGATCAGGAAAGACTTTGCTACCTACCCTGGTGTCATCCTGGGGACGGTTAATTATGGCGTATTTTTGAATGTGCTTGATGCAAATCTAGCTGTGAAGTGTACAACTGGGGCACAACTGCTGCCACTGAAGGGGTGGGTGTGTGTGGGGCCCAATTTTTGGAAAAAAGGGAGACTCCGCTTGGAGTAACCCTTGCTTGCTGTGTTTTTTAAAAGGAGCCAAGATGAACAGAGCTGGGATCAGGAAAGACTTTGCTACCTACCCTGGTGTCATCCTGGGGACGGTTAATTATGGCGTATTTTTGAATGTGCTTGATGCAAATCTAGCTGTGAAGTGTACAACTGGGGCACAACTGCTGCCACTGAAGGGGTGGGTGTGTGTGGGGCCCAATTTTTGGAAAAAAGGGAGACTCCGCTCGGAGTAACCCTTGCTTGCTGTGTTTTTTAAAAGGAGCCAAGATGAACAGAGCTGGGATCAGGAAAGACTTTGCTACCTACCCTGGTGTCATCCTGGGGACGGTTAATTATGGCGTATTTTTGAATGTGCTTGATGCAAATCTAGCTGTGAAGTGTACAACTGGGGCACAACTGCTGCCACTGAAGGGGTGGGTGTGTGTGGGGCCCAATTTTTGGAAAAAAGGGAGACTCCGCTTGGAGTAACCCTTGCTTGCTGTGTTTTTTAAAAGGAGCCAAGATGAACAGAGCTGGGATCAGGAAAGACTTTGCTACCTACCCTGGTGTCATCCTGGGGACGGTTAATTATGGCGTATTTTTGAATGTGCTTGATGCAAATCTAGCTGTGAAGTGTACAACTGGGGCACAACTGCTGCCACTGAAGGGGTGGGTGTGTGTGGGGCCCAATTTTTGGAAAAAAGGGAGACTCCGCTTGGAGTAACCCTTGCTTGCTGTGTTTTTTAAAAGGAGCCAAGATGAACAGAGCTGGGATCAGGAAAGACTTTGCTACCTACCCTGGTGTCATCCTGGGGACGGTTAATTATGGCGTATTTTTGAATGTGCTTGATGCAAATCTAGCTGTGAAGTGTACAACTGGGGCACAACTGCTGCCACTGAAGGGGTGGGTGTGTGTGGGGCCCAATTTTTGGAAAAAAGGGAGACTCCGCTTGGAGTAACCCTTGCTTGCTGTGTTTTTTAAAAGGAGCCAAGATGAACAGAGCTGGGATCAGGAAAGACTTTGCTACCTACCCCGGTGTCATCCTGGGGACGGTTAATTATGGCGTATTTTTGAATGTGCTTGATGCAAATCTAGCTGTGAAGTGTACAACTGGGGCACAACTGCTGCCACTGAAGGGGTGGGTGTGTGTGGGGCCCAATTTTTGGAAAAAAGGGAGACTCCGCTTGGAGTAACCCTTGCTTGCTGTGTTTTTTAAAAGGAGCCAAGATGAACAGAGCTGGGATCAGGAAAGACTTTGCTACCTACCCTGGTGTAATCCTGGGGACGGTTAATTATGGCGTATTTTTGAATGTGCTTGATGCAAATCTAGCTGTGAAGTGTACAACTGGGGCACAACTGCTGCCACTGAAGGGGTGGGTGTGTGTGGGGCCCAATTTTTGGAAAAAAGGGAGACTCCGCTTGGAGTAACCCTTGCTTGCTGTGTTTTTTAAAAGGAGCCAAGATGAACAGAGCTGGGATCAGGAAAGACTTTGCTACCTACTGTTAGGGCCAGTGGGACGGGCAGACCCAGGAGGTGGATCCACTGGGCCGAACACCTTACTGAAGGCAAGGGGTCCGGTAGCCAGAGCACTACAGGTAGCAGGACAGTCCGTTCAAAAGAGTGGAGTGGAGAAGTCCCTGGGACCACGGAGTCACTGATGGTAGTCCGGGTGACGGAGCTCAGGTTCGGAGGCCGAGATGTTGTCAGGCAGATTCCGGAACCGATGGAGCGAGAGGACGGGTCACCACAGGGATCAGAGATGGTACGGACTGACGGGATGGCAGACAGTCAGCGTTCGGGGTTCGGGAATCGTCAGGACCGGATGGCGAGGCAGGAGCGGCTCTAGAAGAGAGATAGGTAAGTATACCAGCAGACGCAAGGAGACCTGACTCCTAGCTTAGGAAAACACGAAGAACAGGCCCCGCCCACTTGGACACTAAACCCCTTTATACCCTGTACCTGTGTGTTCAATATCCTGTCAGAGGGCGCTGGCCCTTTAAGAGAGGGTCAATGACCGCACGCGCGCCCTAATGCGCATGCGCGAGGCCCGGGTGCCAGAAGCCAGGGCAGGGAGCGGTGAATAGGAAGCAGGGGATCCGGCCTGGAGCAGAGCTGCCGACGGGCGCCGGGAGCCGGGACCGGGCCGCCTGGGGACCGCAGGTGATAGGGGCTGGAGGCTGTGGAGCGGGGGACGCCTAACAGAGGAGCCGGGGAGCGTGGCAGGTGAGCCGGGGAACGAGGCAGGGGAGCCGGGAAGCAGGGCAGGGGACCCGGGGAGCGTGACAGTACCCCCCCATGCCCTACTCCCCGCAACCGGGACAGGAAGGCACGTATCAGAGGAGTACCCACATTCTCCCGGGGTTCCCAGGACCTATCCTCAGGACCATTCCCTGCCTAATCCACCAAGAAGAACTGCCGGCCCCTTACGGTTTTCATGGCCACGATATCCCTTACCGCATAGATGTCATCATCAGCAATAGGAGGAGGAGCCGAACTGGCAGCAGCGGAGAAGGGACCAAGGACAACCGGCTTGAGCAGGGAGACATGGAAGGAGTTGGGTATCCTCATCGTGGCCGGGAGCTGCAGCTTGTAGGAGACCTCATTTATTTTGCTGAGGACTTTAAACGGCCCGATGTAGCGAGGGCCCAGCTTGTATGATGGTAGCTTCAATCGGACGTACTTGGAAGCAAGCCAGACCAGATCTCCTGGAGAGAAATGCGGAGGATCCAGACACCTCTTGTCTGCGTGTCTCTTCATCCGCAGGGAAGCACGTCCAAGGGACGCCTTGACAGAGTCCCAAATTGTTGCAAAGTCACGGGCTACAGCATCAGCAGCAGGGACATCCGAGGAAGAGGATACAGGTAACGGGATGGAAGGCTGAAGTCCGTAAACGACATGGAAGGGAGAGCTGGAGGAGGACTCACTGACGTGGTGGTTATGGGAGAATTCAGCCCAAGGAAGAAGCGTGGACCAGTCGTCGTGATGGGCGTTGATGTAGTGACGTAAGAAGGAGGTCAAGATCTGATTGACTCGTTCCACTTGGCCATTCGACTGAGGATTGTAGGCTGAAGAAAAGTCCAGAGTCACTCCCAGATGTTTGCAGAGAGCCCTCCAGAAGCGGGAGGTAAACTGAGTTCCTCTGTCAGACACAATGTGAGATGGAAAGCCATGCAACCGGAAGATGTGCTGTATGTAAGCGTCAGCGAGTTCCTGGGCAGAGGGCAGTCCAGCCATAGGGACGAAATGAGCCATTTTGGAGAACCGATCCACCACGACCCATATGACTGTGTGTCCGGAGGACAGGGGCAAGTCCGTAATAAAGTCCATTGCAATGTGTTGCCACAGAACGGAGGGTATAGGCAGAGGCAGAAGACGGCCATATGGCAGATGTTTGGGCGTCTTGTTCCTGGCACAAGAGGAGCAGGCTGAGACAAAAGAAGCGACGTCCGTGCGAAGGGATGGCCACCAGTAGTGACGTACAATTGTACTCCATGTTCTCTTCTGACCAGCATGGCCGGCTGTTTTCGAGGCATGGCCCCAGTGCAACACTTTTTGCCTGTCAGTCTCAGAGACATAGGTCTTCCCGGGCGGTATCTGGGCCAGGGTGACAGGGGCCACCGGAATGATTTTACTAGGGCAGATGATGGGCTGGGATGTCTCCTCCTCCTGCTCCATGGGCATGAATGACCTGGACAAGGCATCTGCACGTACATTCTTGTCCGCTGGTCGGAAATGGAGCTGGAAATCAAACCTGGCAAAGAACAAGGACCACCTGGCTTGCCGTGGGTTCAGTCGCTGAGCGGACCGCAGGTATTCCAGGTTCTTGTGGTCCGTGTAAATGATCACGGGGTACACTGCTCCCTCCAGAAGGTAGCGCCATTCCTCTAGAGCCAGTTTGACTGCCAATAGCTCTCGGTCACCGATGGTGTAGTTGCGTTCAGGCGCTGAGAAGCTCTTGGAGAAGAAACCGCAAGTAACCATCTTCCCGGAGGAGGACTTCTGCATGAGCACTGCTCAGGCTCCCGAGGAGGAGGCATCCACCTCCAAGGTGAACTGTCGGTTTAACTCCGGACGGTGGAGCACAGGGGAGGAAGCAAATGCCCGCTTCAGGGAGCCAAACGCGGTGTCGGCCGCAGGTGACCAGTCCTTTGGATTAGCCCCCTTCTTGGTCAAGGCAGAGAGAGGTGCAGTCAGAGCAGAGAAGTGAGGGATGAACTGACGGTAATAGTTTGCGAATCCCAGAAAGCGTTGGATTGCCTTCAGTCCAGAAGGAGGGGGCCAGTTGAGAATGGAAGAGACTTTCTCCGGATCCATCTGCAGGCCGGTATCGGAGATTACGTAACCCAGGAAGGGAAGAGAAGACTGCTCGAAGACACACTTCTCGTACTTGGCGTACAGACGATTCTCCCTCAGTCTTTGTAGTACCAGCTGCACGTTCTCTCTGTGGGTCTGGAGGTCCGGAGAAAAGACCAGGATATCATCAAGATACACACAGACGTAGAGAAGGTCCCGGAACACGTCGTTCACCAATTCCTGAAAGACTGCTGGTGCGTTACACAGGCCGAAGGACATCACACAGTATTCATAGTGCCCATCGCGAGTATTGAACGCGGTCTTCCATTCGTCCCCAGAGCGGATGCGGACCAGGTTGTAGGCACCCCGAAGATCCAACTTGGTGAACACACGAGCTCCTCTAAGCCGATCAAACAATTCGGGGATGAGCGGCAGAGGGTATTTATTTTTCACGGTGATTTGGTTCAATCCCCGGTAGCCAATGCATGGGCGTAGGTCGTCCTCTTTCTTCTTAACGAAGAAGAAGCCTGCTCCAACAGGAGAGGAGGATCTCCGAATAAATCCCCTTGCCAGGTTCTCTGTGATGTAGGTAGACATAGACCTTGTTTTGGCAGGAGACAGCGGATATATCCGTCCTCGAGGTGGTGTAATTCCCGGGAGCAGGTCGATGGCACAATCGTAAGGACGATGTGGCGGCAGTACCTCTGACTCCTTTTTATCAAAGACGTCCGCGAAGGACCAATAGGCCGAAGGCAGTCCCGGTAGGGACTCTGGAACTGGAGGTCGTCGGATGGGTTGTATAGCCTTCAGACAGTTCTCGTGGCAAGAGGAGCCCCATCGGGTGATTTCACCAGTACCCCAGCTGACTGACGGTTCGTGTGTCCGTAACCAAGGGAGTCCCAGCAGGATTTGATGAGACATGTGTGGGAGGACGTAGAGAGCGATGTTCTCGGTGTGCAGGGCAACGATACGTAGTTCCACCGGCTTGGTGATCCACGAGATGGTGTCAGAGAGGGGTCTCCCATCTATTGAGGCAATCACGAGGGGTTTGTCGAGTGGAGTAACAGGCACCTGGTACTTGTCCACCGTGGCCTGCTGGATGAAATTGCCTGCTGCCCCAGAATCAAGGTACGCCTCGGCCGTGAACCGCGTCTCTCCCGTTGTCACTTGAACAGTCCACGTAACCGGGTCTGAGAGAGTCCCAGCACCTAGGGTGGCCTCTCCTACCAACCCTAGGCTTTGGAGTTTCCCGGCCTCTCTGGACAGGAGCGTAGAAGGTGTGTACCCTCTCCGCAGTAGAAGCAGAGACCCTTGGCGAGCCGTTCTGCTCGGCGTTGTTCGGACTGCCGCAAACGGTCGATCTGCATGGGCTCGTGGACGGAGACACAAGACGACGTTGACTGAAGTACGGCGGGCTTCTGCGGAGGAGAGGAATGCCGTATCGGACGTCTCTCACGGGACACCTCTTTGGATCGTTCCTGAAAGCGAAGATCCACTCGAGTCGCTAGGGCAATCAGGGCATCCAGGGTGGACGGCACGTCACGACCAGCCAGCTCATCTTTAATTCGACCCGAGAGTCCTTCCCAGAAGGCGGCGGTTAGAGCCTCATTGTTCCACCCGAGTTCCGAAGCCAAGGTGCGAAAACGGATGGCATATTGGCCCACCGTCAGAGTCCCCTGACGTAGCCGGAGGAGAGATGAGGCAGACGCGGAGGTCCGGGCTCGTCAAAGGTGCCACGAAATGCCTGCAGGAATTCCTGGATGTTGGTGGTCACCGGATCCTCCTTCTCCCACAAGGGGTTCATCCAGGCCAGTGCCTCTCCCTCCGGATGGGACATCATGAACGCGACCTTGGCTTGGTCGGAGGCAAACAAGTGCGGCAGCAGCTTGAAATGGAGAGAGCATTGATTGATGAATCCCCTGCAGGTCTTGGGATCTCCGGCGTACCGGGGTGGTGAGGCCAAACGAAGACTGGAGGCATCCGAAGAGGCTGCCACGGGAGCAGTGGCCGTGGATGACTCCTAGCTTAGGAAAACACGAAGAACAGGCCCCGCCCACTTGGACACTAAACCCCTTTATACCCTGTACCTGTGTGTTCAATATCCTGTCAGTGGGCGCTGGCCCTTTAAGAGAGGGTCATTGACCATGCGCGCGCCCTAATGCGCATGCGCGAGGCCCGGGTGCCAGAAGCCAGGGCAGGGAGCGGTGAATAGGAATCAGGGGAGCCAGCCTGGATCAGAGCTGCCGACGGGCGCCGGGAGCGGGGACCGGGCCGCCTGGGGACCGCAGATGATGGGGGCTGGAGGCTGTGGAGCGGGGGACGCCTAACAGAGGAGCCGGGGAGCGTGGCAGGTGAGCCGGGGAGCAAGGCAGGGGAGCCGGGAAGCAGGGCAGGGGACCCGGGGAGCGTGACACCTACCCTGGTGTCATCCTGGGGACGGTTAATTATGGCGTATTTTTGAACGTGCTTGATGCAAACCTAGCTGTGAATTGTACAACTGGGGCACAACTGCTGCCACTGAATGGGTGGATGTGTGTGTGGCCCAATTTTTGGAAAAAAGGAAGACTCCGCTTGGAGTCACCTTGCGGTGTTTTACATGATTTTAGAAGGGCGTGCCATGCCTATATCTGTGTCTCCTCCTCTTTTTCCTTGTCCTGCTCTTTTGTTTTCACATGAGTATATGTCCTTGTCACTTTCTCATGTGTTTGTGTTGTGTTGTGAGTTGTTTGTCACCTTTTGGACACCTTTGAGGGTGTTTTCTATGTGTTTTTATGTGTTTGTGAATGCCTGCCATTTTTTCCTATGCGGTTCGAGTTCGGTTCGTCGAACGTTCGACGAACCGAACTCGAACGGGACCTCCATTCGGCGAACCGACCTCGAGCCGAACCGGGACCGGTTCGCTCATCTCTAATCATAGTTATGAGACAATTACAGTCTCATTTTCTGGATCTTGCTAAATAACTTCATATTCCTTATCTGCTACTTAACTCTTGTAAGCATACACTACCACTCATTCCACTGAATTTATCATGCATTTTAGGGCACTGATATAGACAGCATTTACCATAATCAATTTTGACAAAACAAACAAATCGAAAAGCTTGATGCACTTTGCTCAGGAAAGTGGAATTTAAATTTAGGATGACCTCAGGGACACATGATATCTGAAGGAAGGTTACAACTGATGATGACCCGGGCTGACTAGACTTATTCTTTTCTAGGCCAGTCTGATCTAAAGCAGCAAGACAGCTGTGAAATATGCCAGAGATGCCCAGGCAAGGAGAAGTGATGATACACACCTATCCAGCATCTAGAATAACTGTCTTTAGAGAAATTTTGTGACATAACATTTCTAATCTAAACAAATGTTTAAAGAAGCACTCCAATTAATGGTTTTTGTCCTTTTAATATACTGCCATTATAGAATATATAATACAGTATAGCACTGTGGGCTTACAATTGCTCATTTTGCACTTCTACCCAGTGGATTTGTCTCTTTTCATTAGGACTTTGATATCACATGTTTAAAAACAGACCAGCTGAATTCTTCTAAACTCTATTTAGAAACTAAAAGTCTCCTTTCCATGCCTGAAAATCCAGATGGGTTTCTTTTTTTTTGGGGGGGGGTGGGGGGGAGGGGCAGGGACATAGCACTTTTCATTAGACCTTGTGTTACAAGTAACGTGGAAACCAGCATCTGTTTTTTCAGAGGTGCACAAAACTGTGGTCACCCTTGATTTTGTGCACTTTTAAAAAGATGGTCACTGCCGGATTATAGGCCAGAGAGATTCAAAAATATGCCCTCGGTCTAATTTTAATGAATGAATCACGTATTTCAAAGACATACATGTAAACCCAGATGTTACTGTTCAGCGTAGCATGTAGGAAAGATGTGAGTTGAGCCTTAGGCTACTTTCACGCTTGCGTTGGATGGCTTCCGTTGCTATCCGCAGCCTTGAGGAATTACGGTAACCGTTGCAGGAAACCGTTTGATTCGTCATAGACTTCTATTAGCTACGGATAGCAACGGATGGCCTTGCATTGCGTCCGCCCCGCTGTGCATCAGTTCTTTTGACGCTGACCGTCAGTGACCGTTGGGCGGATGGAACGCTGCATGTAGCGTTTTTCTGCACTTGGCGGAGTGTCAAAAAAACGCAATCTGCAGGAATCCGTTGGCGTCCGTTGTTTTTATAATGGACGCCTATGGTGGCGGATTCCGTTAGAATCCGTCATTTTGACGGATTCCGTTAACGCATCCGTCTTTACACAACTGCGCATGCCCAGATGTGTAAAGTCAAGGAAAAAATCCTATAACGGATTGCGTTATTTTGTACGATCCATAGCATCCGTTGTGCCACTATATGCAATGCATCCGTTACATGCGTCACACAACGCAATGCTACGAATGCCGTTCAACGCAAGTGTGAAAGTAGCCTTACTGTGATCTTTAGAAGGAAGAATTAACAAATCAACAGTGGAACAATAATTAATTTTATTTATTTTTTACTTAACTTTACTTCATTCACAATGCGGTATAACTGATAAACGGTTAATTTGTTTGAGTTAATGTCATTAAAGTGATAGATTTATATATTTTTTATGTTTGGCTACTAACACACACACAAAAACACAAGTTTTTGCATCACCACATGTGAGAGCTATAATTTTACTATAATTATGCCAACAGAGTAAGGTGTCATGATCCAGGCCGGCTTTTTCCTGCTGCTGGTTACACCCAGCTCTGGCCTGGCCATGTCAGGGGTTAACTTCCCTTGCCTCGTTCTGGATCCCTGGATGCTATATATTGTCTCTCTACCTATGGCTCAGTGCCAGTGATATTTCTGCCTTGCAGCTTGTATACTGGTTCTGGTGAGTGTTCCTGATCTGTCCTGCCTCCCTGCTACTGTGTCCTGACTTTGACCCTCCCCTGTTTGTCTGCCTGTTCTAGTCCCTGACTTCCCTCTCCTGTCTGTTGTTTGTGTTTCCCTCTGCATACCTGATCTCCTAGCTTCTGATTTGGTTCTGCTTTCTGACTTTGATATTGATCCTCCCTTTGCAGTGACTTGACTTTCCTAGCTAGACCCTGACTGTTTGACTACTCTTTTGCCCCCTGGTGATTCGCCTGTTAACATTGCTGAAGTTACTCTGCTGTACTTCAGCTGCTTTTCCGTTAGTGTTTCTTTGTCTCTCATTCACTACTCTGCTGCCACCTAGTGGGATTATGCTGTACTATGTCTTACTAGCCTTTGTACAGCGTGACATAAGGCTTTTATTTTCCAGGATGAATTGACCCTTTTACTGGTACCATTTTTGGGCACATAACATTTTTTGATCGTTTTCTATTCCGAATTTTTAGAAGCAAAATGAACAGGAAACAACAATTCTGCAATTGTTATCTGGGTTTTTTTAGACTTTGTCATGGGGTGAAAGTGATAAGAAAGGTTTATTCTTCGAGTCAGTATGACTACAGCCATATCACAATTAAATAATTTTCTAATGTTTTGCTGCTATTACACAATAAAAAGTTTTATAGAAAAAATAATTGTTTTTGCAATGCTATATTGTAAAAGGTATAGCTTTTTTAGTCTTCTGCCAATGGAGCTGCATGGGGGTTTGATTTTTGAGGGATAAGAAGATGTTTTCAGCAATACAATTTATATTTGTTTGAATTTGATGGGCACATAACATTTTTTGATCTTTCTATTCTGAATTTTGAGAGACAGAGTGAACGGGAAACAGCAATTTGGCAGTTGTTGTTTGTTTGCTTGTTTATTTTATACTGTTCACCATGGGGTAAAAGTGATAAGACAGGTTTATTCTGCGGGTCAGTACGACTACAGCGATAACGCCTATATATGTTTGTTTTGTTTTTTCCGCTTTTACACAATAACAAAAGATCTTTATAAAAAAGAATTGTTTTTCCATTGCTACATTGTAAAATCATTAGCTTTTTTATTTTTCCATTGACAGAGTTGCATGAGAGTTTGATTTTTGAAGGAAAATAGGATGTTTTCATTAATACAATTTTTATTTATATTTCACTTTTTGATCATGTTCTTTTGACTTTTTAAGTAGTAAGATTTGCCACATTTTTTTTCTTTTTTTACAATGTTTACTGAATGGATTAAACAGTGTTACAGTTTTATAGATCGTGTCATTCCAGATACAGTGATACCAAATATGTGTAAATTTTAGCATTTTATTGTTTGTACATAAATATATGTATTTATTGGTATAACATATATTTTTTTATTTATTCATTATTTTGTGATTTTTTTTTTTGTAAATATTGTTACAATTTTTTTCACTTTTTTACATATCCTCTATATTGGAAATTAACTTCATTACTCTGATTGCATGTGTAATGCATATACACATGTAAAAACATATGCACTGCAATGCATTACACCTGTCAGTGTTACACTGGCAGAATGCCTTTTAGACCATGCTCCTGACATGGTCTAATAGGACACAGTAGCTGGCAGCTGCAGAGGTTATTCTTTGACCTTGGGTTGCCATTGCAATGATCGGCAGCCCAAGATTACGTTGCGGAGGTGCCGATCACATGAGAGATGGTGTCCCCTCCCTCGTATAGCTTCCTAAACTCTTCAACTGCTATTGATAGCATTTAGGTGGTTAAACAACTCATAGGTAGCACAGGCACTGGCCCTAGCTGTGACAGCTGGAGCTCGGCTATCACTTAGGCCCCCTTCACACATTCGTGAAAAAGACGCACGTGTGTTACGTTACGTTTTTTGGGTCTGTGTTCCGTTTTAATGTCCGTTTTTATGGTAAGTGTGGCATCCTTGTGAATGGCGTATGCTAGCCGTGTGTGCGTGTGGAATGTCCGTGTGTGCGTAAGATACGTAAGTGACATGTCCGTGTGTTGCCCATGTGAAATGTTCCATGTGTGATGCACAATGTCGTTGATACATACCCGCTGACAGGAAACAGCGTCGCGCGATGAGAATGAACTCGGGTGAATTTCACCCGACTTCATTGTCATCCCGCAGCTCTGTCTGTGTCGCGTACTGATTAGCGGTCACCCGTGAAGGACTCACCAGTGACCGCTAATCCCCTGAGTGACTGAAGTGAGCAGCGCGATTAGCGCTGCTGTCACTCAGGCTACCCGCAGCCAGCTGGAGTCCTCCACCCGAGACCACAACTCACCTGTGACTTCATCGCTGTCACTTGGGCAACTTGCTGTCACAGTTGGAGGATCCAGCAGTGGCTGCGAGTAACCTGAGTGACGTTATCGCTGATTGCGCGACTCGCTTCAGTTGCTGTGTGGAGCTGACTGGAGCAGCGGTGTTCTTCTGCAGCTCCTGTCAGCTTCATGTAGCAGAGCTGGAAGCGACGCAGGACCTCCGTGGATTACGCCAGACAGGGATGGGTTTTGTGGGGCTTAATAAAGTGGTGAACGAGGGTATTTGTTAGTGTTTATTATTGCAAATAAAGGATTTTTTCCCTGTGTGTGTTTATTAACTTTAAATTACAGGTTAATCATTGGGAATGTCTCATAGATGCCTACAATGATTAATCTAGGACTTAGTGGCAGCTATGGGCTGCTGCCATTAACTCCTTATTACCCCGATTGCCAACGCACCAGGGCAAATCGGGAAGAGCCGGGTAGAGTCCCAGAACTGTAGCATTTAATGGATGCGGCAATTCTGGGTGGCTGCTGGCTGATATTGTTGGGGGCTTCCCATAATGTGGGGCTCCCCATCCTGAGAATACCAGCCTTCTGCCGTATGGCTTTATCTTGGCTGGTATAAAAATTGGGGGGGACCACACGCCATTTTTTTTTAATTATTTATTTATTTTACTGCACAGTATAGACCCGTCCACCGGCGGCTGTGATTGGTTGCAGTCAGACAGCTGTCACTCAGCGTGGGGGCGTGTCTCACTGCAACCAATCATAGACGCCGGTGGGTGGGGAAAGCAGGGAATACTAGATTGAATAATGAGCGGCCGGCTTTTTCAAAATGGTAAAAGCCGCTGAAGTTTTTTAACAGCCGTGCAGCGCTGCGGCAGTGATCGGGGAATGGTGAGTATGAGAGAGGGGGGATACTGACCCACAGACTGAGAGAACGACAGGCAAGACAGAGACCGACCAACAGACAGAGAGAGAGACCGACTGACAGACTGAGGGAGATTGACTGACATACACAGAAAAAAAAAAGACCGACATTGCTAGAAAAAAGCACAAAACATACACGGAGCATACGGAGATGCATCCGTGTCACGTACGTGTGCTCACGGACCCATAGACTTTCATTGGGTGCGTGTTCCATGCAGAAAACGGACATGCATCCGTGCAATATGGATACACATACGTTTCATGCACACGGACACACACACCATACAAAATAACGCACGTGTAACTACAAACATTAAATAACATTAAGCCCGTGTGTCCGTGTCTCCGGTACATACGGAAATGGACCAAACGCGCACGTGTTTCACGGACGTGTGAAGGGGGCCTTAAGCTGAGCTCCTGGCAGCAATTCTGTAGTCATAGATTATGTGCCTGCATGATCACCATGACAAACCTATGTCATCATTCAGAAACCCCCATCCAACCATGGAATATAGGTACATCAAATGTCGCGAAGGAGTTAAAGTAGGAAAACAGAAATTAGTAATTATCTTATATTTCTGTTTAAATGTTTTGGTACCATTATATGATCACTCCTCTGACTCTTATCCAAATGTAAATACAGGAGATTACTGTTTAAAGGACTCTGTTCAGGCACAATCAGATCAATGAGATTCCTCTCATGCAATACTGAAAAAAAAGGTTAGATGGTTCCTCTAAGGCCCCATTCACACATCAGTTTTTTGTCATCAGTCACAATCTGTATTGTGAAGAAAAAACAAATTTGCATTTGCTTGGACCTGTCCCGCCCACAGCCATGACTCAGTCATGGGTACGGAATTGAAATAGACCAGGTGAGTGCTGCTAAGAGCAGTTCTACTATTCATATGTGAGGCCGTATGGCATATTTTATAAAAATATTTTAGTGTAGGACTGCCCCAACAGAGATTTGAAGTGGCAGGGTGGCTCAAGAAATCGTAATTTTTTGCCAAAAATCTCATATTTATAACAAGTACAGTTGGAATTTTTTAGTGCTGTAGTGCACATTTGGTGCTAGCTTTTTTGTTTTTTCTTCACAATCTGTTTTGTGACTGATGCGGGAAACTGATGCAACGGATCCAGTAAAAAAAAAATTCATCCGTCATACCACTTTTTTCATGCCAAAAGTTATGACCAGAATGGAATTTACACATCTGAGCATGCTCAGTTACCAAAAACGGATCCGGTGCAGGAATCCATCAGTTCATGGATTGTGACGGATCCACACGCCCATAGGCTTCCATTATAAGAAACGACGGATGCGTTGCGGTTCATTTTTTCGACGCACACAAAAAACGTTCATGTGGACGTCAGCTCTGTCGGCCGGACAAACATTTTCCGACGGATCCGTCGCACGACAGATGAAATGTGACGCCATCCGTCGCAATCCGTTGCTAATACAAGTCAATGAGAAAAAAACTAATCCAGCGCTGGATCCATTTTTTTCACAAAACGACGGATTGTGACTGATGGCAAAAAACTGATGTGTGAAAGAGGGCTAATAGTGAAGACCTATAAACAATTCCTTTCCACTGTGGAATTCACAAGTTAAAACTCACATATAAAACCAAGTCAGAACGTTTTGCTTTCAGCTAGTTTATATATGTACATTTAGAACTCCATTAAAATATTACTCTTACGTTCCTTATTAATACATACATAACATCCACACATCCAAAAATATTACATTATATTTCACAGCAGAACCATGGAGTCATACAATACATTTGTATAAACATTACCAGATTTTTGATTGTTTGGAAGCACACCAAACGCAAACGTCATTTTACATGCTATTGAAGCACTTGGTTCAGTTTATTTATTAATAGTGCTAAAAAATGTTTTAGATCTTAAAAACGCTGCTATGTTGCATTGTTCCCGCTGCCCCAAGACATCAAAGCGTGGGGCAGCTGGGACATTGCAACATAGAGATGTTTTTCCGTAAGTGCTGTCTACTGTTAAATACTATTATTTATATCACTTATATTCTGAAAAATTGCACTTTATATTGAACTATTTAGTAATCTATACTATATTACCTTTAGACTTTGTTCATATTATGTACTCAAGCAACTGATATCCATATGGTCTTGTTTACTTGTTAGCACTGGTTTGCAAATTTTCACTTATGAATTTATAACACTTTTTACATAGCAAACTGTTAGTTTATATGTACATCCAAATTGTAGTTACTATACATACGTAGGTGCTGAACACTTTAACAGCACTTTATATGGCATTCTTAACAAGTAATTTATTTAACCCCACTATGCGTATAGATTTTAGTTATTCAGCAACCTTTATTTATAATTTGTTAGTGTTTTAATTATATTAAATAAAAATGTGATTTTATTTAACATAATTCCCTTGTCCGTGCTCTTTTTGGTCAACATGGTACTGTAAAAGGCAGCTTTTAATTAAAAAAGCAACATGTGAACATATCCTTACTGTGCAGAGTAGCGCTATATCACTTTTTTTGTTCATCTGGCACAGCTTAGTATGAAGTTGGGGAAAAAGTGGGGAATGTGCCCTAGAAGTGATAAGCTATAAATGTCTGTGTTATTTTTTACAGAGTTGAGTCATGGCTTGAAGAAATGATAGCGGTCTGCACCAAATGAAGAAGAAAAGCAAACATGAGTGACTTTATCTAGAGACATCACAGGTAAGTCAGGGAGAACCAGTTATACACCGTTATTCAGTGGCACCTGTGAGGATTTATAGGGTTATAGGAACCCGATTCACATGATATTAAAGGTGATGGACATGGTTTATAACCCAAAAAACTAGTGATAGGTTCCCTTTAAATTATGCCAGCAGGTCGTCTTTATTATAGATGAGCGAACCGGTCGCGGTTCGGCTCGAGGTCGGTTCGCCGAACGGTGGTCCCGTTCGAGTTCGGTTCGTCGAACGTTCGACGAACCGAACTCGAACCAATAGGCTATAATGGGAGGCAATCACAAACACATAAAAATGCATGATAAATGTACACAAACAGTTAATAAACATTGCCATAACACTTACCGGTCCCCGCGATCCCTCCTGCACTCTGTCTCCTGCCGCTATTCCATCCGATGATCGCTGAATCCTCCCGGTGACCGGCACTGCCAGCAGAGAAGCAGGACCTATCGTGACGTCAAAATAGCCATGTGACCAGTCACGTGGCTATTATCTCATTGGCTACAGACTGGTCACATGACTATGACACGTCATGTAGGACCTGCGAGTGCATCTCTCCGGTACATGGTGCACATTTATGTATCGCCGTGTACCGACGATATGCTCTAGCACACGGTTGACTCCCCGTTCCGTTAGGGACCGGCTGACACAGCCGGTCATTAGCGGAGATTACTGTTGCCATAGCAACGCAGTTAGCGGTGACGTCACCG
Organism: Anomaloglossus baeobatrachus; assembly: GCF_048569485.1. Classification (NCBI taxonomy): domain Eukaryota; kingdom Metazoa; phylum Chordata; class Amphibia; order Anura; family Aromobatidae; genus Anomaloglossus; species Anomaloglossus baeobatrachus. The sequence continues at coordinate 550,338,936 of NC_134353.1, read as the reverse complement.
CTAACCGCGGCTCCGGGAGCACCAATGCTATGGTAACGCGTCTGTCAGCGTTACCGCTGTTACCGCTAGCAGCACTGATCACTCACGGAGTGAAGGCTGCACGCTGCTTCCCGATTGTAGTGAGGATGAGGTGCCCCAGCCCATCAAGTAATGGGCTGGGGCACCTCATCCTCACTACAATCCTCACTACAATCCTGAAGTGCAGTTTCTTCAAATTCATTTAAAGGCACTTGGAACGCTGAAATTGCTGCTTATAATTTAAGCCTCTATTAAAAACCTTTTATTGGGGATTTATTGGGCTGACAGGGGGTAATGAAGATGGAGTCTCTAATGTGTCTGTGTATTTATTTCTATTAAAGTATTTTTTTCTCTGTGTGGTGTCTTTTTTTTAACCCTTTATTGGAGATTCTTATTGGCCGGATAAAACGTGCCTGACATTAAGAATCTCTGGCTTAATACTGGCTAGTAAAACAAAGCCAGAATTAACTCATGATTACCCAACAAGCCACCCGGCTCCAGGGCTGTTGGAAGAGTTGGATACAGCGCCAGATGATGGCGCTTCTATTAGAGCGCCATTTTCTGGGACGGCTGCGGACTGAAATTCGCAGCAGAGGCGCCCAGAAACCTCGGGCTAACCTGTGCTGTGGATTCCAATCCCCAGCTGCCAAGTTGTACCCGGCTGGACACAAAAATGGGGCGAAGCCCACGTCATTTGTTTTTTAATTATTTCATGAAATAAGTGAAATAATTAAAAAAAAAAAGGGCTTCCCTATATTTTTGGTTCCCAGCCGGGTACAAATAGGCAACTGGGGGTTGGAGGCAGCCCGTGGCTGCATGCTGTACCTGGCTAGCATGCAAAAATATGGGAAGCCCATGTCATTTTTTTGGTGGGCAAAAATCTTCTGCATACAGTCCTGGATGGATAGTGAAAAAGGTTTTTTGCCCAGCTCACCTGTGCAATGGAAGCCAGAAATCCTGGGCTGTGCACGGGGAAAAGGTTTGGAGAGCCAGTCCATATACATAGAAAGTGATTAAGGGAATTCACCAGCACAAAACTCCAGGCATCTTGTTCTTTAGAATAAAAACTTCTTTATTTTGTTGTCATTAAAAAGTCCATGCTATAGTGGTTAAGCCCATGTCAGAGAGGACGCGTTTCGAACATCCAGTTCTTATTCAGTCTCTAAACCATCTAGTCACAGAACTGTTTAAAAAGGGCTAAACCCAAACATGTGATCAAATGGAAGGAGAGAGCAAGATAATTACAAAAACATTAACCCATTGCGTTGGATCACTCCATATAGTGCCATAACACTTATATACATACATAGTATTTAAGCAAGATTAATATGCAAACATCAATTCATTTCTTTTATTTAAACCCTTAGGAAATCTTGGGCCCATTAAAAACATCCATTTTATTTCTCTCTGAAAAAGGATATCTTTCAAATTTCCACCTCTTCTAGGTAATTTGATTTTTTCAATGGCATTAACTTTCATGCCCTTCAAATCACCTGCATGTGCGTCGCGAAAATGTTGAGACGCTCCTGATAATTTTCTCGTGGTGGCATTATTCACATCATAGATGTGTTCAGATATCCTTTTTCTGAGTGAACGACAAGTGCTGCCTATATATTGTAGCTGACAAATGGTACAAGATATTAGATAAACTACATGGTCTGAACTGCAGTTTATTAGTGACATTATTTTATAAGTTTTTTTTATCTGTGAATGAAGAAAATTCCTTTACATTCAACATATAACCGCATAGTCCACACGATCTGTGGCCACATTTAAACGAACCTGTACTAGGTAACCAATTGCCGGTATTTTTTTCCCCATTAGTGGAACCGCACCTGTTCATGTGATCACTTGGTGATAACATGGATCCCAATGTAATGTTCCTTTTTGAAACAAATTTAACTCCATTTTTTAGAATTTGATATAACGTGTCATCTGTAGATAAAATGGGTAAATATTTTTTAATAATTTTAATTACATCATAATAGTTCTTACTATGTTGTTGAAAAAACAACTGACAATTCCTTCTGGGGACTATCTTTGATTTTATTCATGTCCAAATATTGTGACCTACTCACTTTAGTCGCCTTGATTTTGGCTTTTTGAAGATTTTTCAATTTATAACCTCTTGCTAAAAACCTTTTTTCAATAATGTCGCATTCCACCTCAAAACCATTTTGGGTGTTGCAACATCTCCTGGCACGGACATATTCACCTGTAGGGATGTTATCTATGACATGTTTTGGATGGCAACTTCCCGCATGTAGTAGCGAGTTGCCTGATATGGGTTTTCTATAGAGGCTGCAATTAATTTCTCCATTATCACCCTTCCCATGAAATTGTATGTCCAAAAAATTAATTTTTGATACATCATGAAAAAAAGTGAAAAAAAGGTTATGGCATTATTATTGATGTAAAAAATAAAATCCTCAATTTTTTTATTTGGATTTTGCCATACAATAAGTACATCATCTATAAATCTCAGATATAATGCTATATCCGAGAAAAAAGGATTACATTGATTGAAAATATATTGTTCTTCCCACCAAAACATAAATATGCCCGCTAATGAAGGGGAAAATCGTGCGCCCATTGAACATCCCTGCAACTGAACATAACCTTTATTTAAAAAGGTAAAATAGTTGTTTTTAAGTAGAAATTCAGTCACATCCACCAAATAATTTTGAAGTTCAAGTGAGTAGTCAGAATATTTGTTGAGCAAATCTCTCAAAGCCAAAATGGCAAGAGAATGTGGAATGGATGTATACAGTGATTGCACATCACAAGTTAACCAACTATAATTATCCTGCCATTTCATTTGAGAGATAATATTCAACATATGTTTACTATCCAATACATAGCCAGGAGACATTTTAGGAAGAAATTGGAGGTGGTTGTCCAACCACTCTGCCAGATGTTCAGTGTAAGAATCGATACCTGAAACAATTGGTCTCATTTTTGGGGGAAACTGATTTTTGTGTGACTTGGGTAAGGCATGCAATAATGGTATTAGACAAAAAGAGGGATTAAGATAATCTCCCAATTTTTCATCCATTAAGCCCAATTGTAAGCCTTCCTCTAAAATTTTCTCCAGGGATTTTTTTATGCCTGCAGAGGGGTCATAATCGACTCTCCTGTAGGTATCACAATCCTGTAACATAATTAATATCTCCCTTTCATAAAGTCCTGTGTCCAAAACTACGACTGTTCCCCCCTTATCAGAATTTTTTATTATGATGTTCAAATTTTTTTGTAAGGAAATAACCGCATCCTTCTCAGTTTTAGACAAATTTTGAACCATAGGTTCTTGTAAATGAGAAAGAGCAGTTAATTCTTTTTCTACTATATTCTGGAAGTCAGTCATCTGGTCACACCTCGAGGGGATGGGATCGATTTTTCTGGAAAAACAGCTGATTTTTCAAGTTTTTTGACACGCTTGATGAAGTAGATGGAGTGTCTACTTCATCAAGCGTGTCAAAAAACTTGAAAAATCAGCCGTTTTTCCAGAAAAATCGAAAAAAACAAGGAGGAGCGGCCGCAAACATAGAAAGTCATGTGTATCAACACAATCATTATACGAGGGGGAAGAGGAAATGAATATTGATAACAATAATTTTTCTGTCATAAATATGTCGGCATGCATTTTAAACAGTAGTGAAATAAGTGTTTTAAAAAGGGGTTTAAATTTTGTTCCCAATAAGAGGTTTGATCTTTTCAAAACAATATTAGATGTTAATAAGTTCATCCGAAAATTAACAGTAAAAAAACACTTTTTTCAAAATGAAAATGGGTCTAATGTTCCTAATGTTTCAAATGCATTAGCCGACACATATTTCTCTCCTATGTCATTTAAAGAACAAATGGCTTTACAAAATTTGCATGATTTATCAAGCGATAGTGGTACCAAATCTAATTCACATTGTGCGGTTTCCCATTTTAATGTTCCTAATCCACGTTTCTATCCCATCCCCTCGAGGTGTGACCAGATGACTGACTTCCAGAATATAGTAGAAAAAGAATTAACTGCTCTTTCTCATTTACAAGAACCTATGGTTCAAAATTTGTCTAAAACTGAGAAGGATGCGGTTATTTCCTTACAAAAAAATTTGAACATCATAATAAAAAATTCTGATAAGGGGGGAACAGTCGTAGTTTTGGACACAGGACTTTATGAAAGGGAGATATTAATTATGTTACAGGATTGTGATACCTACAGGAGAGTCGATTATGACCCCTCTGCAGGCATAAAAAAATCCCTGGAGAAAATTTTAGAGGAAGGCTTACAATTGGGCTTAATGGATGAAAAATTGGGAGATTATCTTAATCCCTCTTTTTGTCTAATACCATTATTGCATGCCTTACCCAAGTCACACAAAAATCAGTTTCCCCCAAAAATGAGACCAATTGTTTCAGGTATCGATTCTTACACTGAACATCTGGCAGAGTGGTTGGACAACCACCTCCAATTTCTTCCTAAAATGTCTCCTGGCTATGTATTGGATAGTAAACATGTGTTGAATATTATCTCTCAAATGAAATGGCAGGATAATTATAGTTGGTTAACTTGTGATGTGCAATCACTGTATACATCCATCCCACATTCTCTTGCCATTTTGGCTTTGAGAGATTTGCTCAACAAATATTCTGACTACTCACTTGAACTTCAAAATTATTTGGTGGATGTGACTGAATTTCTACTTAAAAACAACTATTTTACCTTTTTAAATAAAGGTTATGTTCAGTTGCAGGGATGTTCAATGGGCGCACGATTTTCCCCTTCATTAGCGGGCATATTTATGTTTTGGTGGGAAGAACAATATATTTTCAATCAATGTAACCCTTTCTTCTCGGATATAGCATTATATCTGAGATTTATAGATGTACTTATTGTATGGCAAAATCCAAATAAAAAAATTGAGGATTTTATTTTTTACATCAATAATAATGCCCATAACCTTTTTTTCACTTTTTTTCATGATGTATCAAAAATTAATTTTTTGGACATACAATTTTATGGGAAGGGTGATAATGGAGAAATTAATTGCAGCCTCTATAGAAAACCCATATCAGGCAACTCGCTACTACATGCGGGAAGTTGCCATCCAAAACATGTCATAGATAACATCCCTACAGGTGAATATGTCCGTGCCAGGAGATGTTGCAACACCCAAAATGGTTTTGAGGTGGAATGCGACATTATTGAAAAAAGGTTTTTAGCAAGAGGTTATAAATTGAAAAATCTTCAAAAAGCCAAAATCAAGGCGACTAAAGTGAGTAGGTCACAATATTTGGACATGAATAAAATCAAAGATAGTCCCCAGAAGGAATTGTCAGTTGTTTTTTCAACAACATATAGTAAGAACTATTATGATGTAATTAAAATTATTAAAAAATATTTACCCATTTTATCTACAGATGACACGTTATATCAAATTCTAAAAAATGGAGTTAAATTTGTTTCAAAAAGGAACATTACATTGGGATCCATGTTATCACCAAGTGATCACATGAACAGGTGCGGTTCCACTAATGGGGAAAAAAATACCGGCAATTGGTTACCTAGTACAGGTTCGTTTAAATGTGGCCACAGATCGTGTGGACTATGCGGTTATATGTTGAATGTAAAGGAATTTTCTTCATTCACAGATAAAAAAACTTATAAAATAATGTCACTAATAAACTGCAGTTCAGACCATGTAGTTTATCTAATATCTTGTACCATTTGTCAGCTACAATATATAGGCAGCACTTGTCGTTCACTCAGAAAAAGGATATCTGAACACATCTATGATGTGAATAATGCCACCACGAGAAAATTATCAGGAGCGTCTCAACATTTTCGCGACGCACATGCAGGTGATTTGAAGGGCATGAAAGTTAATGCCATTGAAAAAATCAAATTACCTAGAAGAGGTGGAAATTTGAAAGATATCCTTTTTCAGAGAGAAATAAAATGGATGTTTTTAATGGGCCCAAGATTTCCTAAGGGTTTAAATAAAAGAAATGAATTGATGTTTGCATATTAATCTTGCTTAAATACTATGTATGTATATAAGTGTTATGGCACTATATGGAGTGATCCAACGCAATGGGTTAATGTTTTTGTAATTATCTTGCTCTCTCCTTCCATTTGATCACATGTTTGGGTTTAGCCCTTTTTAAACAGTTCTGTGACTAGATGGTTTAGAGACTGAATAAGAACTGGATGTTCGAAACGCGTCCTCTCTGACATGGGCTTAACCACTATAGCATGGACTTTTTAATGACAACAAAATAAAGAAGTTTTTATTCTAAAGAACAAGATGCCTGGAGTTTTGTGCTGGTGAATTCCCTTAATCAAGTCCTGGATGGAGTATGCTGAGCCTTGTAGTTCTGCAGCTGCTGTCTGCTCTTCTCCATACAGACACACAGCAGCTGCAGAACTACAAGGCTCAGCATACTCAGCATACTCCATCCAGGACTGTATGCAGAAGTTTTTTGCTGAAAAAATTATGTGGGCTTCGCCATATTTTTGTATGCTAGCCAGGTACAGCAGGCAGGTACGCCTGCCCCCAACCCCCAGTTGCCTATTTGTACCCGGCTGGGAACCAAAAATAAAGGGAAGCCCTTTTTTTATTTCATGAATTTCATGAAATAATTAGAAAACAAATGACGTAGGCTTCGCTCCATTTTTTTGTCCAGCCAGGTACATCTAGGCAGCTGGGGATTGGAATAAGCAGCACAGGTTGGCCTGAGCTTTCTGGGCCCCACTGCTGCGAATTGCAGTCTGCAGCCGCCTCAGAAAATGGCACTTTCATAGAAGCGCCATCTTCTGGCGCTGTATCCAACTCTTCCAGCACCTGCCTGCTATACCTGGCTAGCATACAAAAATATGGCGAAGCTCACGTCCTTTTTTTGTAGTTTTTTGGCCAAAAAATTAAAGAATGCTTCCCTGGATTTTCCATTGCCAGTGAAGGTAACACCAAGCAGTGGGGGTTAGCAGCCAGTAGCTACTTGGATTACCCTTAGCTAGCAATACAAAAAAATGCAGCGGGAGCCCATATATATATTTTTTTTAATTATTTATTGAAATAACTAAAAACAAAATGGGCTTCCCTGTATTTTGATTGCTGGACATCACAGTGCTGTAAAAATAAATCTTTAAAAAAATGACATAGCGCTCCGCGGTATTTTTGATTCTCAGCGCAGATAAAGCAGACAGCTATGGGTTGCCACCCCCATCTGCCTGCCGTTACCTTGGTTGGCAATCAAAATACAGGGAAGCCCATTAATTATTTCTATTTAAAAAATAGTTAAAAAAAATGACGTTGGGTCCCCCCATTTTTGATAGCCAGCTAGGGTAAAGCAGACGTCTGTAGCCTGAAAACCACAGCTGGCAGCTTTACCGTGGTTGGGGATCCAATGTGGAGGTCCCCCCAGGCTCTTTTTTTAAAATGATTTTATAAATATTAATAATTACACAAAAAAAGTAGGGTCCCCTCCAAATTGGATCACCAGCCAAGGTAAAGCGGACAGCTGTGGTCTGGTATTCTCAGGGTGGGAAGGTCCATAGTTATTGGGCCTTCACAGCCTAAAATTAGCAGGCCGCAGGCACCCCAGACGTGGCGCATCCACTAGATGCGCCAATCCTGGCGCTTCACTCCAGCTCATCCCGTGCCCTGGTGCAGTGGCAAACGGGGTAATAAATCTGGTTGATAATAGCTGTAAAGTCACCTGAGATCAAGCCCAGCAGTTTGTGATGTCATGGCGTCTATTAGATACCCAACATCATAAACTGTCAGTACTAACAAAAACAAAAAATCGACAAAAGAAATTTATTTGAAAAAACAGTCCCCAAAACATTTCCTCTTTCACCAATTTATTGTAAGAAAAAAAATAAAGAGGTCCCACGACGACTCTGGACCATCTAGAATATGGGGGGGAGACACTCAGGGAACGTATCCCCCATTTTCTAGGAGTGTGGACCCTTCATGTGAGTGTGGGTGCAATGAATCTGCACTCACTCTTCTCGGGTCCACAGCAGCAGAGTCCATGTCGTAATGGTTGCTACCAAAGCTGCAATGCCCTGCTCATGAGGTAAGGGCATGCCTAATCAGGAGAACTACTGTAGAGGAAGCTCTGCTCACTGGTATATAGGTGCTCAGAGGTAATAATAGATAAAATTAGTGAGTCACCTCGGCACTCTAAATCTCCCAGGCTAAGTCAGTAAGTCACAATGGATAGTAATGCAAAATCACTCTTTATTGGTCCGTATTAAGAAAAAAATTTTTTTCATAAGCCTATATGTTTTTGTCCAAAACAAGTTACAAATGACGTTTCGGCCTGAGCCTTCGTCAGATTGGACTTATCTGCATGTAATCATGAAAAATGACAATAATCAGTATCACATAAGAGTGAGGGAACAATAACATAAACTCGAACAATGTAGAGGTACAATTGGGATGCAGCAAAAAAATTGCAACACAGCAAGAAATGAAACACATGATACAAATGTCATAATACAGTACAAGGACAATATAGTAATGACAAATATGGGGTCAGAGTAGGCTTATATAGCTCTGGTACGAAAGAGATGTCAATCATAAAGTAACATGTGCAGTAGGTGTAGAGCTACACTATGCATGGCAGAGCTAATGGGTAGACCGACCATAGAAAAAGTGGAGAAAAAGTGGAGGAGAAGTGGAGGAGAAGTGGAGGAGAAGTGGAGGAGAAGTGGAGGAGAAGTGGAGGAGAAGTGGAGGAGAAGTGGAGGAGAAGTGGAGGAGAAGTGGAGGAGAAGTGGAGGAGAAGTGTTTGTTCATGCCAGATGGGAGATAAATAATTTTTTACCAGCGCTGTCATTTACTGTAACGTGATCATCGGTGTACGGTGTATACCGGTGATCACGTGAGCGGGGACCGGAAAAACCGTCCTGAATCATGATCTCCAGTGTCTCAGCTAGCCCTGAAACCCCGTAGATTTTCTGACGCTGGGGGGCGCTATTCACTTATTTCTGCCTGCTGTTTATAAACGGCAGATCAGAATAAGGCTACATTAACACGACCGATCCATTTTTGTGGTCTGCAGAAAACAGTCCGTTTTTTTTTCACGGGTGCATCCGTGTGGCATCCGTTTTCGTTCCGTAGACGGTCCGTATGTCATCTGTTTGTCATCCGTGTGCCTTCCGTTTTTTTTGTGTACTGCAAAAAAACTGAATGAGGGTAAATGCATAAATTTACCCAGGATCCATAGCTTCATCCTACATGAGGCGATCACATGTTCACTCCAGTGCCATTTTCTACTGCTTTTCACAGCGTAGAGCGCTCTGGTGATTTTCTTGTGCTTCTTCACTTCATATCAGTCTTTTCTGTCATTATAATGGCAGAAAGCCACATAATGTCCCACTCTCCTTCATTTTGTAATTTTGCACCCTTTGGTGCCTTTCATGTGGCACTAAGGGGTGCTTAGCTTTGTATTTAGCCAAAAAAATGAAAAAAAAAATGACGTAGGGTTCCCCCTATTTTTGTAGCCAGCTAGGGTAAAGCAGACGGCTGCAGCCTGCAGACCACAGCTGGCAACCTCACCTTGGCTGGTAATCCAAAACTGAGGGCACCCCACGCTGTTATTTTAAATTAAATAAATAATTTAAAAAAAAAACACGTAGGGGTCCCCCCAAAATTGGATCACCAGCCAAGGTAAAGCAGACAGCTGGGGTCTGATATTCTCAGACTAAGGAGGTCCATGGTTATTGGACTCTCCCCAGCCTAAAAATAGCAGGCCGCAGCCGCCCCAGAAGTGGCGCATCCATTAGATGCGCCAATCCTGGTGCTTCGCCCCAGCTCATCCCGCGCCCTGGTGCGGTGTCAAACGGGGTAATATATGGGGTTAATACCAGATGTGTAATGTCACCTGGCATCAAGCCCTGGGGTTGGTGAGGTCAGGCGTCTATCAGATACCCGACATCACCAACCCAGTCAGTAATAAAAAAAAATAGACGACAAACACATTTTTATTTGAAAAAACACTCCCCAAAACATTCCCTCTTTAACCAATTTATTAGAAAGAAAAACAAATCCAGGTCTGGTGTAATCCAAGGGGTTGCCATGACGATCCACACTGTCCCAGTCAATGAAGAGCAGGATGTTCCCCATTGGCTGGGAGAGCAGTGCAGTGACCTGAGCTAACATCAATGGGTCAGCCCAGGTCACTGCAGGGGATGACAAGTGCTGCTGTCAGTGAGGTACATTACCTGAGCTGATCTCCAGCACACTGACAGACCCTGTCACTGAGTTCAATGACCGGCGCCTTCACACCAAGTATCGCGAGAGGCCCGTGACGTCACCACTAGTCAGTCTCGGATCGGAAGCGAGAGGTGATGTGACAAGCGGCGGCCATGGAGGACAGTGACAGCGCTGAGGTCGGGATGGCAGGACTTCATCACCACAGGTAAGCCGAGCGGGACCGTGTGTGTGTGTGTATGTGTACATGCCGCGGGCCGGAGGGGGTGGAGCGAGCTGAGCGGGGAAGTGTGGGCTTCCTGCACGTAACTAGGATAAACATCGGGTTACTAACCAAAGTGCTTTGGTTGGATACCCGATGTTTATCTTGGTTACCAGCTTCTGGCAGGCTGCCAGCGATGGCTGCTGCACACTGTAGCTGTAAAAAGCCCTGCTTTTTGCTGCTAGAACCGTTCTCGAACATATCTAGAACTATCGAGCTTTAGCAAAAAGCTCGAGTTCTAGTTCGATCTCGAACAGCCCCCAAAATCACTCGAGCCTAGAACTGGAGAACCTCGAACCGCGAACCGCGCTCAACTCTAGTCTTTATATTTCATGTTCTTTTTTTAACAGGTTATAACTGCTGCAATGTAAGTAGAGTCTAGATGACTGCCAGTGATCACTTCAACTAATGTCAATTGATTTTTATAATATAAATGCGATGCAAACTTTAAAAACTGGTCCATATTGGATTTTTTGCAGGTAATAATCCTTCTGTCCAAATTCAATAAACCCTTTAAGAAATAACATTATCTCTATAATGGGTATATTACTTTTACAAAAGCAATGTCGGGTTGTGCTTTTCTAAATTTAATACACTGAATAATAGAATGTTAAAGCCTTAAATACTATGTTGAAATGACTGGCATGGCTAATGAAATGTTGCCTTTTATGTGAAGTTTCCTATTTTAAGCATTATGCAAACTTTGTACTTAAAAGAGTAAAACTAAATTCAGCTTCCATTATATTTAATTCACAGATTTCTGTGTATTACTCCAGTGTATCATTATTTTTTTTATTGTATTATTACATGTTACTCTGAGCAAGAATATTTCATAACAGTATGAATAGAATTGTGAAGAAAATAAATCTACAAATAAATGTAGGGATATAACTAGGTAACAAAGATCAGTCAGGGAGTTTGGGAGCTGAAAAGATCTTCATCAATCAATAAGCATTTGTATCTTGTGTGTCATTAGAATCCTGCAGTGAAAAATATTCACATTGATTACAACCCATCCGCAATTGTTTAGAAAAAATATAGAACTGTTTGCATGGCAAACTATTACTCCGTATTTATTTAGTACATTAAGATAATAGTGAAGATAAAGCAATATCTTCATAAAAAGATACAATAGAATTCATCGGTATTAGTATTCACAGTCTATCTCCTTATACTTCCTTGGAAAAAAACAATAGTGTCAGCAGACGCAAGATGCAGATTTTAGGCAATGATCTGAAATCATATCAAACTTTTCATTCTTGGTATGTTGTATCACAAATAATTAGAGATGAGGAGGATCAGAGGAGGATCGAGTTTGAGTTGAAATTTCCTCAAATTTTCATTTCCATGAGAATTCATGGCCAACTTTTGTTCAAGTACATTTAGATTTGCAAATGAGTGTAGTTTTTATAGTTTATCAACTACTTGCATTAGGGCAAGAATATAGTAACATCTGCTGTTATCTTTCAGCACTTATTATTTTCCAACATTGTATGTCATATTCTACAACATCCAAAATTCATTTATCCAAATTTTTTTAGAAACCTTTTTTCTTTCTCATCTTTTGAGACCGGTTATAGTGTCCACAGTACAGAAAATCATTCTAGATATAAGTACTTTGGTGGGGTGCAAGAAGATCAAAAAATATAGATTTAGAAAACATTTAATACTGTTTAAAATACCGTATTTTTGGATTATAAGACGCACTTTTCCTCCCAAAAATTTTGGATGAAAATGAGGGGTGCTTCTTATAATCCAAATGTTGCTTACCAGGGATGGTGAAGATTGGTTGCAGGAGCAATGCCGCAGGCTCTGCGCTTGAGCTATGCTATGCTGGGGCTGCGGGCGATGTGCTGGAGCAGTGCTGTGCTGGGGCTGCGGGCCGAGGGCACTGTGCTGGGGCTGTGGTTGCCATCCTGAAAATGTCAGCGGTGCGGACTTTAAAATAATGGTGCCCAGAATTTTCACGTGTGCAGATGCATCTCTTGGCACAAGATCTCATCTGAGCATGTGCCACCTCTGGGCACCATTTTTGTTAAGATCGCTGCAGGGAGATCAGTAGGCTAGAGGAGACGCGTACGCAGATGAGATACTGAGCCGAGAGATCCATCTGCGCACACGCCGACTCTGTTTTCCATTATTTGAAGCCTGCAGCGCCAAAATTTTCAGGATGGCGACCGCAGCCCCAGCACAGCATCCTCAGCCCGCAGCCTCAACACATCGCCCGCCCCACAGCCACAACACTTCCCCTGCAGCCCTAGCACAGTCCCCACAGCATGGCCCTATTCTACCACAGCCCCTGCCTCCTGTGACCCCGCTCCAGCAGCATTGCTGCCCGATCCCGGTAAGACACCACCAGATTGTAAGACTGGCCCCCTTTTTTTTTAACTTTTTTTCCTCTAAATTAGTGCGTCTTATAATCCAGTGCGTCTCATAAATTTAAAAATACGGTACTTATATACTATTAACCTACCAGATCATGGACTAAAATCTATGTTTTATGGCACCTAAATATCTTTGGAAAAATTAATCTCTGAGAAGGTACTCCAACTGCCCTAACAAGATGTGGTCTTAAGGCCACTTTACACAGAGATAAATCTGTGGCAGATCTGTGGTTGCAGTGAAATTGTGAACTATCAGTGCCAGGTTTGTGGCTGTGTACAAATGGAACAATATGTCCATGATTTCACTGCAACCACAGATCTGCCAAAGATTTATCTCTGTGTGTAAAGTGGCCTTTAGGCTTCATTCACACATCCGTGCTGTACATACATATTATATACATTTTTTTACTGGATACAAACACATACTCTTTATAATCTATGGTGCTATTCAAGTGTCCATGGTTTTTCATTGACCGTGTGTCCATGCAAAATTCACTGAGATATGTGCATTTTTTCTGGTATCACAGATGAAAAGGACCCACACAAGTCTATGGGTCCATGAAAAACATATACAGTACACAGATGGCATCCATGTGCCACCTGTGTGCTGTCTGTGTTTAACACTGTTTAGAATAGCTAAAACATTTCAATGTATTTATGTATTCACCTATGAAAAACACTGATGATACTCTGATGGTAAAAATGGGCCATACACGGATCCAAAACACTGATGACATCGGTATTATTTTTCCCTTGCCTGTTTAAACACGGACATGTGAATGAGGCCTTAGTAATGTAAAAGTATTGCTATAGAAATGGATAGCAGCCCAGTACTAATCAACAGCCGAAAATTAACACATGGTCCAAAAATTATCCTTTTTAGCCATTTATGATTAAGCAGACTCTACTGTGCAGAAGACTGATTTAAACATATGGTGTCACTATTCGAGGTAGCATAATCTTACTGTGAAAACTGAAGCCATTGGTGAAACTTCTGCTGCAGTTAGAGGCTAACACATTTTTAGCTCTGTATTTTTTTTCTTCAGTTCAACTACCCCGTCCATTAGCATTGACACTTTTGCTTTTACCATACATTTTGTAATAATATTATGAAGGTTCCAAATATGGGACACAATTAAATGTGTTGATCCACTCAAATCCAGTAGATGTGGGATGTACAGGAATAATATTGGAGGCAATTGAATGACGAAAGTACGAGAGCGGAGGAGACAAAGGCTTTGTAAAGACTGGAGATTTCATGTGGTAAATTAGTTTGGAGATGTTTTGGGAAGACAGATTATGGACAGCCTTTTAAATCATTGTTAGTAGTTTAACCCCTTCACGACCGGCCGATTTTTCGTTTTCCTTTTTTTTTTTTCGCCATTCTTTTTCTGAGAGACGTAACTTTTTTATTTTTCAGTCAATATGGTCATGTGAGGGCTCATTTTTTGCGGAACGAGCTGTACTTTTAAATGAAACCATCAGTTTTACAATATAGTGTACTAGAAAACGGCAAAAAAATTCCAAATGCAGAAAAATTGCAAAAAAAGTGCGATAGCACTATGGTTTTTGAGATATTTTATTCACTGTGTTCACTATATGGTAAAATTGATGTGTGGGTGTGATGCCTTAGGTCAGTGCGAGTTCGTCGACACCAAACATGTATAGGTTTACTTTTATATAAGGGGTTAAAAAGAAATCGGAAATTTGTCTGAAAAAAGTGGCGCACGTTTTACGCCATATTCCGTGACCCGTAGCGTTCTCATTTTTCGGGAACTATGGCTCAATGATGGTTTATTTTTTGCATCTCGAGCTGATGTTTTTAACGGTTCCATATTTGTGCAGATGCTATGTTTTGATCGCCTTTTATTGCATTTTGCGCAAAAGTTGTGGCGACAAAAAAACATCGTTTTGGCGTTTTGGAATTTTTTTGCTGCTACGCCGTATACTGATCAGATTAATTGATTTTATATTTTGATTGGGCGTTTCTGAACGCGGCGATACCAAATGTGTGTATATTTTTTATTTTTTTAACCCTTTAATTTTCAATGGGGCGAATGGGGGGTGATTTGAACTTTTAGGTTTTTTTTTTTTTTTTTTAAAACTTTTTTTTTTTACACTTTTTTTTTATTTTACTAGTCCCCCTAGGGGGCTATTGCGATCAGCATTCCGATCGCTCTGCAGTATCTTCTGATCACAGCTACAAGGCTGTAAACAGCAGATACGCTCTCTTTCTCTTTTGCTGTGCCGCTGGCACAGCGAAAGTGAAAGAAAGTCAGGTGTAGTACAGGAGTCCTCACATGACCCTGTGCTACCATGACAACTATCGGGAGTCACGTGATCGCGTCACGTGACTTCCGGTATCGGGCGGTAAGTAAATGTTTACCACGATCGCGCTTATAATGGCGCTGTCACATATTGACAGCGCCATATAAGAGGTTAAACTGCACGAGCAGATAACGATTCTGCTCGTGCCTAGCAGGCACACATCTCAGCTGTGAAAATCAGCTGAGATGTGTGCCGATCGCAGCATGATGCTGCCGGCAGACCGCGGGCAGTAACATTATGACCGCGAGGACGTAATTTTACGGCCTGCGGTCATTAAGGGGTTAAACTGGTTCACTGGGAACTGGAAGCCAGTGAGGGTATGTGCGCACGTTGCTTTTTACCTGCTTTTTACCTGCTTTTTTGCTGCTTTTTCTTCTGCGCTGTTTAATGCCAAAATGGATGTGTTCTTCTATTCAAGCAAAGTCTATGGGAATTTGGGTTTCTTGTTCACACTATGTTGTTCAAAATGCTGCCTTTTTGTGGCAGAACTTTGGTCAAAAACTCAGCTTTTCAAAGAAGCAACATGTCAATTGTTTTTACCATTTGGGTTTTGCACTGCAAAGCTGAGTTTTTGACCAAAGTTCTGCCACAAAAAGGCAGCATTTTGAACAACATAGTGTGAACAAGAAACCCAAATTCCCATAGACTTTGCTTGAATAGAAGAACACATCCATTTTGGCATTAAACAGCGCAGAAGAAAAAGCAGGTAAAAAGCAGGTAAAAAGCAGGTAAAAAGCAACGTGCGCACATACGCTGAAAGGCTTGATGGAGAGCATAAACAGAGGAGTAGTGAGAGAAGAGATGGATTTATCAGGCAGCAGAGCTAAGGATAGACTGGAGAAGAGCGGGAGAATTAGTCGGGAGGCCAAAGAAAAGGATATTGCAATAGTTGAGCTGGGAAATGATGAGGGTATGCACAAAAATGTTTAATAGATTCAAGATAAGGAAAAGACGAGTTCTAAAAAACAAATTCAGTTGTAGGTGCAGGAGGTGGTAAAGACTTCATGTGCAGTTGCTAGGACAGTGCAGAGTCAAGGGTAACACAAGGGAACATGTTATATCATTTATTGTGATAAACACAGTGCTTTGAAAAAGTACTCATATCCCATGAACTTTTACCAATTTTTTCACATTAAACTCACAAACTTAAATGTATTTTTGGGGGATTTTTTGGTCATAGACCAACACTAAGTAGCAAGTATTTGTGAAGTGTAAATGAAATGATATATGATTTTCTAAATGTTTAAAAAATATAAATATGAAAATTGTGACATGCATTATATTTAGTCCTTCATTGCAATTACTGCTGCAAGTCTTTTGGGATCTCTGCCAGTCTTGCACATCTAGAGGCTCAAATGTGTCCCTATTGTTTACAAAATGGCTCAGATCAGTGACATTGGATGGAGAGTACCTGTGAACAGAAATTTTCAAGTTATGCTGCAGATTGTCCAAGAGTTAGGTTTGGACTTTTACTGGGCTATTTAAACATGAATATGCTTTGATCTAAACCATTCCATTGTAGCTGACAGTATGTTTAGGGTCGTTGTCTTGCTGGAAGGTGAACCTATACCCCATCTTCAGATCTTTTGCAACCTCTAACAGGTTAACGTCGAGGATTGCCCTGCATTTAACTATATCCATCTTTCCATCAACTCTGACCAGTTTCCTTGTCCCTGCTGAATAAAAGCATCCCCATAACATGATGCTGTCACCACCATGTTTGACTATTGGAATGATGTTTTCAGGGTGTTGTGCAGTTTTAGTTCTCTGCCACATGTAGCACTTTGTATTTAGCCCAAAAAGTTCTACTTTGGTCTCATCTGACCAGAGCATCTTCATGCACATGCTAGCTGTGTCCCCTACATGTTTGTTTGTAAACTGCTAATATGTTTCCTTATGGCTTGTTTTAAAAAAAAAAATGGCTTTCTTCTTGTCACTCTTTCATAAAGGCCAGATTTGCAGAGTACTTGACTAATAGTTGTTCTGTGGATAGATTCTCCCACCTGAGCTGTGAATCTCTGCAACTACTTCAGCGTGACCATATGACTCTTGTCTGCTTCTTTAATTAGGACTTTTATTGCTTGGGATTTCAGTTTAGTGGATGACCATGTCTTGCTATATTTCCAGTACTCCTTCCAATTTTGAATTGCGGATTGAACAGTGGTCTCTGAGATGTACAGAGCTTGGAATATTTTTGAATAACTAATGCTTCTTTATTCTTCTCGTCAACCTTCTCCCTGACCTGTCTGGTGATTTCCTTGGTTTTCAGGACGTTGTTTAATCCCAACATTCCCATACTAACCTGTGAGGACTTCACAAAACAGCTGTAGTTATACTGGGACTATACTACATACAGGTGGACTCTATTTACCAATTAGGTGACTTCTGGAGGTGATAGATAATACAGTATTTTATTTTAGGGTATGAAACTACAGGTGGCTAAATATTTAATTTATGGACATCCATGGTTTCATTTTTTTGCTTGTGTTTATTGGATGTGTTGATATCAACATTTGGTGAGAAACTCATGTCAATAGCACCAACAGAAATATATTTATTTAGAAAATTGGTGACATGTTCAATACTTTTTTTACCCACTGTATATATGTATAAAATATTTTAGTATATATAAATTGATTCAAATTCTATTTACAGTACACTGAATTGATTCAATCATCTCTGCTATCTAGCATATTACCAGTCCCATGATATGTAATGAATGTATGGTTTCTGGGGTCTGATCAATACAACCACCACTGATGGCAAGAAAAATTGTCCTAAATTTCCTGTGAAACTCCCCATTCACAAATAAGTATTTTTGATCAGTATTTCTATATCAAAACCAGGATTGTCTTTAAAACAAAGAACAGGTGTCAACTTTCAATTATAGTTTTTCTCTGTTAGTTCCATTCCTGACTTTGGTATGCAAACACTGTTGCAAAAATACTTACATGTGAATGAGACCTAAATAGATTGAGCATGTGCAACCACTTTTTCATACCTGTATATTGCAGTGATGGTTGTACTTGCTCACTGCGGCTCCACTCATACAGATGACTTTGAGCCATTTATTTTTGGGATCAGTAAGGGCCTTACCAGTAGAGATGAGCCACCCCCCTGGTGTTCGAGTTCGGTTCGTCGAACCATTCGAGGAACCATTCGAGCCCCATTGAAAACAATGGGAGGCGAACACAAACACATAAAAACACATTATACATGTACACATACTGTTAATAAACATTGCCATAACACTTACAGGTCCCTGCGACGCGTCCTGCACTCTGTCTTCTGCCGCTTTTCCTTCCGATAATTGTTGCATCCTCCCGGTAACCAGCACTGATGATAGGACTTTCCGTGACGTCAAAAGAAGCATGTGACCAGTCAGGTGTCTATTATCTCATTGGCTACAGACTGGTCACATGGCTAGATGTCATGCTAGGTCCTGTCAGTGCATCTCTCTGGTACGTGCTGATCGTTCCAGCATCTCCGTGTATCGGCAAAATGCTCTGGCACATGGTCGGCTTCCTCGTTCCTGCATGTGGGCGCTCTTTACAGAGTCAGCCCAAATGCAGGGACTCGCTGTCACAGCCGGTAAATAGCGACACTGGGAATCACGTGATTGGAGATTGCCGTTGCTATAGTAATGGTGGCAGCGGTGACGTCACCACTTACAGCCCGCAGCCTCTGTTCACTCACTGAGTAATTAGACTGCAGAGAGCAGCAGCGTCTTCCTCCCATGCAGTGCTGTCTGATGTAGCAGAGCTGCATGGGTTGAAGGAGAAAGAAGACAGAAGACCAGGATCGTGGAGGGCTGACAGGCAGTAATAAACATGGAGTCTCTAAGTGTGTCTGTGTATTTATTTCTATTAAAGTATTTTTTTCTCTGTGTGGTGTCTTTTTTTTTAAACCTTTATTGGAGATTCTTAATGGCCAGGTCAAACTTGCCTGACATTAAGAATCTCTGGCTTATTACTAGCTAGTAAAACAAAGCTAGTATTAACTCATTATTACCCAGCAAGCCACCCGGCTTTAAGTCTGCTGGAAGAGTTGGATACAGCGCCAGATGATGGCGCTTCTATGAAAGCGCCATTTTCTGGGGTGGCTGCGGACTGCAATTCGCAGCAGAGGGGCCCAAAAAGCTTGGGCCAATCTATGCTGCGGATTCCAATCCCCAGCTGCCTAGTTGTACCTGGCTGGACACAAAAATGGGGTGAAGCCTATGTCAATTTTTTTTTTAATTATTTCATGAAATTCATGAAATAATTAAGAAAAAGGGCTTCCCTATTTTTTTAGTTCCCAGCCGGGTACAAATAGGCAGCTGGGGGTTGGGGGCAGCCATACCTGCCTGCTGTACCTGGCTAGCATACAAAAATATGGTAAAGCCCACATCATTTTTGGGGGGCAAAAAACTCCTGCATACAGTCCTGGATGGAGTATGCTGAGCCTTGTAGTTCTGCAGCTGCTGTCTACTCTCCTGCATACACTAGTGAATGGAGCATCCTGAGTCTTGTAGTTCTGCAGATGCTGTCTGCTCTCCTTCATACAGAAAGACAGCAGACAGCAGCTGCAGAACTACAAGGCTCAGCATACTCTATCCATGACTGTATGCAGGAGTTTTTTGCCCCCCCAAAAAATTACGTGGGCTTCACCATGTTTTTGTATGCTAGCCAGGTACAGCAGGCAGCTACTGGCTGTCCCCAACCCCCAGCTGCCTATTTGTACCCGGCTGGGAACCAAAAATATAGGAAAGCACTTTTTTTTTTAATTATTTCATGAATTTCATGAAATAATTTAAAAAAAAAATGACGTAGGCTTCGCCCAATTTTTGTGTCCAGCCAGGTACAGCTAGGCAGGTGGAGATTGGAATCCGCAGCTCAGGCTGCCCAAGCTTTCTGGGCACCCCTGCTGCGAATTGCAGTGCATCTTCTGGCGCTGTATCTAACTCTTCCAGCAGCCCTGGTGACGGGTGGCTCTCTGGGTAATAATGGGGTTAGGGCTAGCTGTATATTATCAACTGGCCGTAAGCCCAAAATTCATGGTGTCACGCCAATATTAGACATGGCCACCATGAATTTCTAGTACAGATAAAAAAAAACACAACACACAGAAAAATATTTTTATTAGAAATAAAACACAACACAATTAGTGACTCCATCTTTATTGAAATAAAGAACCCCCTCTGCAGTAATCCTGGGTAAAGGGTCCCGCGCCATCCAATCCGGATCCAATATTATCTGATCGGTTTCCTGGAAGGCAAAGCGATCAGATGATGTGTCAGGTTCAAGGGCCTGAATCACATGATACAGCAGATGATTGTATAAATGGCTTTTATACAATCAGCTGATGCATCAGTGCAAACAAAACCCCAAAAAACTACACAGCTCTGTGCAGACTCCTGTCTGACAGCATCAGCTGATAGTTTACCGCTCGACTTATAGTGTCAGCTGATTCCGTCAAGTGACCGTATCAGCTGATCATAGCCCGGTGTGAGAGAGAGAGAAAGAAGAGAGGGAAAAGAGAGAAGAGAGAGAGAGACGAAAGAGAAGAGAGAGGAGAGAGAGAAGGAAAAAGAGAGAGAAAAAGAGAGAAAAAGACAGAGAAAAAGTCAGAGAGAGAGAGAAAAAGACAGAGAGAGGGAGAGAGAGAAGAGAGAGGGGAAAAAGAGACAGAAAAAGAGAGAGAGAAAAAGAGAGAGAGAGAGAGAAAGAGAGAGAGGGAGAGAAGAGAGAGCAATGCAGCCTTATTCTGTGAACTGCTCCGATTTTAGAGGTGTGTCCCGCGGCTCCTCCCCTCAGTGCATAATTAAATGATAAATATATAATAATTATAATTTAAAATTAAAAATAAATTAAATTTTTTACCGGGACAGCCGGGACTAATGCTTCTTAGGCGAGAGCTCTAACCATTGAGCCACTGTCTCTAATGAGAAACATAGGCAGATTTGGTAATCTTGACGTTTGCATTGCAGAGTGAAGTCTGGTGACAGCGCGGCTCACTTCAGGTGCTACGTGGAGAGGACACAGATCGCTCCCTGTCATCTTCATGTAGCAGAGCTGACAGTGTCGCGTGGATTACTTCGGACCTGGATTGTTGTTTGGGGTTTAATAAAGAGGTAAATGAGGTGTTTTTTGTCTTTTATTCCAAATAAAGGATTTTTTGCTGTGTGTTTCTTTACTTTCACTTACAGTTTAATTATGGAAGGTATCACGGGGAGACGCCTGACATGATTAACTCATTACCCCGATTGCCACCACACCAGGGCAATTTGGGATGAGCTGGGTAGAGTCCCGGGACTGCCGCATCTAATGGATACGGCAATTCTTGGCGGTTGCTAGCTGATATTGTTAGGGTGGTGGGCTCCCCATAATGTGGCGCTCCCCATCCTGACAATACCAGCCTCCAGCCGTGTGGCTTTATCCTGGCTGGTATAAAATATGGGGGGGGAACTGCATTTTTTTTTTTAATTATTTATTTTACTGCACGATATAGACCCGCTCACCGGCGGCTGTGATTGATTGCAGTGAGACAGCTGTCACTCATCGTGGGGGCGTGTCTGACTGCAACCAATCATGGGCGCCAGTGGGCGGGGAAAGCTTGGAATAACTAATTGAATAATGAAGTGGCATCCATTTTCAAAAGAGGAAATGCCGCTAGAGATTTGTGACAGCTGTGCAGCGAGACGCCCGTGATCGAGTAGGAAACAGAGAGGGATTGTACTGGGGACATACTTACTGTGAAAAGCCACGCTTTTGGTGATTGAACTGTTCTCGAACATAACTCGAACTGCCGAACTTTTAGCAAATCGTTCAAGTTCGTCAAACGACTCGAACACCCCCCAAAATCACTCGAACATGAAAATTTCGAGCCTCGAACATCGCTCATCTCTACTTACCAGTCAATCTGTGGAGGATTGATTTCAAGTTGAATTTCCTGAATTTCACGTAGATTTAAACATTTTGTCATTTGTTTCTGGTACACAAATAGAAAACTTCTATATCACCATTTTCCACACAGCTGAGGCATCAGAGGTTAGGATAATGTCTTTTTGCATGGCCGTGTACACTTTCCCATTATGCCTTACAGGTATAAGATTTTATGGATTACCTTGTACAGTGCTGGTCAGGTCCTGGGTTATCTGAGATCAGTGGTTCCCAGTGGTGCGTAGTTTCTGTGGCAGGGACATTTTCCAGTTTCAGAGTAACTAAGAAAGTCATTCTCTTCTGTAGAGTCTTATCTTATATAGTCAGTAGTCAGTTTTCACTCTTTTTCACCAGTAAAGTGTAAGCTCTTTAGGTCAACAAGATCCTCTCTATCTCTCTTTCTCATGTAGAATAGTAGAATTTAAGCTGTCATGATCAGCAAGGTGCTCTTTTTCTCTTTCACACTTAAAATGTAAGCTGTTATGAACAGCTAGGTCCTCGCTCTCTCTCTTTTGCAGAGTGGAAGCTGTTAAGGTTATCAGGGTCCTCTTTTTCTCTCTCCTATAGAGTTTCATCTCTTCAGGACAGTGGGGTCCTCAGCCTCTCCTGTAGAGTGTAAGCTTTTATGCTCAGCAGAGTTCTCACTCTCTCCTGTCCTCAACATTTTCTGAGCAAGTTTTTCTGTATTTATATTCACACAAACTTATTTATTGTGAATCAAATTTTTCTGGAAACTCAGTGAATTTGAAATTTTGAAAGTTAAGTTCATCTCTAGTGTCAGTGTTTCATGTTCATGGGACAACTTGAGATGAGCAGAAGTATCTCTAGAAGATCAAGTTTAACTCATATTGCCTGAAATTCAGTCTCATGCGAATTCAATCATTCTGAGATTTGATTCACGGTTTGCAAAAAAAAAAAAATTCTCCATCACCATTTCCCATCAGCTGAAGAAACAGCCAGCAGGCTTTTATCATTTTGCATGTCCTTGCAGGCTATCCCATAATATCCTGCAGTTATGACATCTTTATGCAGTATCATATGTGATGCCCTGGCCTATCAGGTCATCACAGGGTATTGTGCAATCTGCTCTTCTGTGCAATATCCACCTCCTCCTTGGTTACAGGTCCCTAACCTATGGTGTTGCCAAAACTAGCTAATCAAAATCATAGGAACACTCTGGAACACACCCACCAGACACACCAGTGGACGGCCTGAGTGGAAAAGGGTCGCCTACTTGGGAGGTTGGTTAAGGGGAGGTCAGGAGTGTCAGGAGAAAGCCAGTGTAGTGTTGGAGGTGAAGGAGAGAGGAGGTCAGGAGCTGGGCTCCTTGGAAGTACTAGGTAGCAGACGTTGGTCTGGGCCTGGTAGGAGCTGGACACCCGGTCACAGGGGATTGTGACAAGGGGCACGGTATTGTCATAGAGGACAGCCGGCGGCCTTGTACCATCACCGGGCTGGGACCAGGGCACGATGGGGTACGTGGACCCTAGGTCAGGGAGTAGCTTCAGGCAACCTGACAATTTACCCGACAAGAACGGAGCCCTCAAGATCCACTCTCCACCCCCTCCAAAATCGGGGTACTAGCACAACGAGGGGGATAGGACTTTCCACTAAAACGGTCCAGGAAATCCCAGGCGTGAACCCTGAGAGCAAGCTCCCTCAGTTAGCCACACTGGGGAGCAGGACCCGATTAGTTTCAAGCTATAGAGGACAACTAAGAAGAGAACAAGGTACCAAGGGAAAGGTTACCGATCATCAGGCAACACCAGCAGAAACTGGACCCAAACATGCTCCCCCTCAGTGGCAGCGGTGTCCAGAATTTTGGTTTAATAAGTTGTCGGTGTCATCTTTATGGACTGAGTGAGCACGCAAGTGACCCTTACCTCCCCAACGGCATATCCCAGTCACCATCATGGAGTCCCGGGGCATTCCCCCTATCTGTGGAGGGGTTAAATACCTGGCTGCCCACTCCATCGCCACCGGGTACTCCCAGCTGTAGCGGTGGTACTCCACCTTACCACACACCACGGGTGGCGCCATAAACTTTAGACACACCATCCCCTGTAAATACCCCCTTAATTCGAGTGACCACACGACCCCCGGGTCTGGACGCCCCTCGAGCCACCGCGGATCCGGATACGAGCATCCCGGCTGCTGATGTGCGGGCGGCACACATACCTTGTACAACAGTGGTCATCACAGATCAGTGGGAAAACAGTTTATATGGTAGAGTCATTTTTCCATCTTCAGAATGACTGGGTAAAAGTCATTCTCTCCTGTAGAATGTAAGCTCTCTCTGTTTCGAACAATGCGTATTGCTCAGTTACGTACTTTCTCAGCAAGTAAAAGCTTTGCAGCATTGAGGTTTGTAAAAATTTAACAGTTGCAAATCAATTTTTTTTTTTTTTTTTGCAAAAGATTTGTCCAATTCTAGGGACAACTTTTTTACTGCATAAGAATTTGTATGCAGTTCACTGACTGTTGTAAAAAAATTGTCAGTTTCTCCTAATGACAAATGCAGATATACTGAATTTTATAATGTTAACAGCTAAGGATGTGTGAAGGACACAAGGGGATTTGAATCTCATTATAAAAAAACAAATTCAAATCCTCTTGTGCCCTTTTTAACAATTCTGGACCTACTGTATTTGTCAGATAAAATTTGATCATTTTATGTGCACCATCTTTAAAGCCAACCTGTCATCAGAATATTAAAAACCTAAATGAAGGCATGTGGGTAAGGATCCTTAAATCCTTATTAAAGGGAACCTGTTGTTTTTTTAAAATTAAACCGCCCACTATGTGTTTTAAATGATGCAATATGCCTCACGAACATGGTTTTCTAAGAAAAAAAAAATCCATGTTTTTATCTTTAAAAAAGAGTTTATATGTTTAGGTAAAACCAGTACAGACCATTGTTTTCAGTCATGAGGGCAGGTCTTTTGCTGGGAATCAGTCATGTCACTCACATTCCAGCAAAATTCTTTTTGGAACTTAGTCACGCCCCTTGTCATTGATTATACACAGGATCTGAAAGTCAAAAGTTCTAAACAGTGTTACCCCTTTGTTCATCAGTGTATATGTACATTGGGCCACTTTGCATAAGTCTCGCTACATGTGCCAATGATATTTGGTTAGATAGACTGATATTGAAATGTGTGGATAAGAGGGAATTCTTTTGACTCAGCTAGATACTTTTTACCCCAAGCCATACTAGATTTTCTGGAACCTGTTCCATAAAACATTTATTTCAAAACATTTTTGCAAATTTAATCTGCACTGTTGTGGTGTCAGGGTAGCAGGGTAATTTTAAGGTTATTAACCCCTTAACGACCCATGACGTACTGGGTACGTCATGGATCGTATGCGGTTAATCCCCACCCCCTGCCATGGGCAGGCCGTGGCGATCCGCGCACATATTAGCAGATTTCAACAGCTGACATGTGTGCCTGCAAGTCGCGAGTGGGATCACTTCCACCCACGACTATTAACCCCTTACATCTCGCTGCCAAAATATGGCAGCGAGATGTATATGCACGCCGCCATTATGCTGACTTACCCCGCTCCATTGGACGTCATGTGACATGATCAAGTGACTTCCGGGGGTTGCCATGGTACCACAGGGTAATGTGATGATGCCTGTAGCTAACGTGAGTCCCTTCCTCTCAATGCCGGAACACAGCTACAGCGGAATAAAGTTAAAAAAAGTGTTAAACAATAAAAAAAAAAGTTCAAATCACCCCCTTTCACCCTATTGAAAATTAAAGGGTTAAAAAAAAAATAAATATACACATATTTGGTATCACCGCGTTCATACATGCCCGAATTATCAAAATATAAAATCAATTAATCTGATTGGTAAATGGTGTAGCAGCAAAAAATTCCAAATGCCAAAATTACGTTTTTTGCGCAAAATGCAATAACAGGCAATCAAAAAATAGCATCTGCGCAAAAATGGTACTGTTAAAAACATCAGCTCAAGACGCAAAAAATAAACCATCACTGAGCCATAGATCCAGAAGAATGAGAGCGCTACGGGTTTTGCCACTTTTTTTGGACAAGCTTGTGAATTTTTTTAACACCTTAGATACAAGTAAACCTATTCATGTTTGGTGTCTACAAACTCACACCGACCTGAGGCATCACACCAATACATCAGTTTTACCATATAGTGAACATAGTGAATAAAATATCCCAAAAACTATTGTGCGATCAAACATTTTTTTGCAATTTTTCCGCACTTGGAATTTTTTTGCCATTTTCCTGTACACTATATGGTAAAACTTATGGTTTAATTTAAAACTACAACTTGTCCCGCAAAAAACAAGCCCTTATATGGCAAGATTGACAGAAAAGTAAAAAAGTTACGGCTCTCGGAAGAAAGAGAGGGAGAAAAAATGGAAAAATGCAAAATGCACTGTGGCTGAAGGGGTTAATGGTGAGTCCAGGTTGAGCAGAGGCCCCATATTGCTAACTTTAGGGGTGCCAATCTCTGCGACAAGGTAGGCACATATTTAGGTGTGATTTAGGGACACATGCATTTATCTACATTTACGTGTAGTGGATTTTCCTGCTCACCATAGTCTCCCAAATTTTATATCTTCAATAAAGATATATGTTCATATTTATAGGACAGTCTTTTTAGCTGGTTTGTTACTATTTTCAAACTCACAGTGATGAATAGTGATGAGCGAGTACTAAAAAGCTCGGGTGCTCGAGGCTCGGGCCGAGCATCCCAAGATACTCGTGTACTCGACCCGAGCACCGAGCCCAATGTTATCCTATGGGAGACCCGAGTATTTTTATGAAATGACCCCCGGCAGCATGTAGAAACCCTAAAAATGTCACAAAAGTCTCAGAAGAGTGCTCAAATGACATGGCAACAGCATGGGGAAGATCCCTTGAAGCATTTATCACTCAAAAGTCACAGCTGTGAACAATTTTGTCCGCGTTTTACGCCATTTTTACGGACTCACCAGAAAACCTTCCAAAATGACACCAAAATGAATTTTCATGGCGGAAATGTTAAGGGCACATACCAAATAGTGAGATAGAGCTGGTGTATGTTACTTTTGGAGATTACATGAAAGATTTTACGTGAAAACATTGTGTGGCACTTCGATGTCCCTGAGAAGAGACGTACATGAAGGCCTCTTGAGTCTAATGTGCCCATTTTGAGGAAGTGGGTCTATTGTAGTATAGCCCTTTGGCAGGGCAGCCAAAAATTGGGAGGCTCCACGTTGTCCCTGGATAGAGACGTGCATGAGGGCCTGTAAACCTGAAGTGCCCATTGTAAGGAAGTGGGTCTATTGTAGTATAGCCCTTTGGCAGGGCAGCCAAAAATTGGGAGGCTCCACATTGTCCTTGGATAGAGACCTGGTAGGTTCTTAGTGTGTCCGTGCTTGCATTTAAAAACCGCACGTGTGTGCCTGTTGGTGGCAGCGTTGAGGTGCACTTGTGTGCGTTTTGCACAAACTTGGATATAACGCACAAGTCTAGTGAATACACATCAGCACAGCATTGCAAAATGCGCAAGGGCGTTGGCAACGAACAAAGAAGTGGACGTGATGGTGGTGCAGGCAGAGACCGAGGTCGTGTGCAAGCTCTAATTTCGCCACAACAAAGGGCCACATCTACTCGCTCGCACGTCCTGTCCCAAATTCTTGGGGACTGCAGCAGTACACCGCTCTTGAACCAAGACCAGTGTCAACAGGTTGTTAGTTGGATAGCGGATAATGCTTCCAGTCAGATTGGCACCACCACAAACACTCTGTCTTCCACACGGTCAAGTGTCAGTAGCCGTGATACTGCACCGCACATTTCAGAACCTGATCCTCCTTCCTACCACCAGGCCGAGTACACGTCCACGGACATTACTGATCCCACACTTGGAAGAGCTGTTCACGTTTCCATTCACACATTCTGGCCTCTCGCCAGCTCCTGTTGAAGTGGGCCATGACGAGATTGTATGTACAGATGCCCAAATATTTGAGCAGCCACGTTCTCATGAAGGTGGCAACGTGTCTCAACAAGGGGTGGACGATGATGAGACACAATTGTCAGGAAGTCAGGAGGAGGAGCAGGGTGCGGAAGAGGAAGACGACGTGGTGGATGATCCAGTAAGTGACCCAACCTGGCAGGAGGATATGCAGAGCGAGGACAGCAGTGCACAGGGGAGGGAGGCATAGCATCCCAACAGGCAGTAAGAAGCAGGGTGGTGGCCCCAGGCAGACGTCAGGCAACCGTTCCCCGGAACAACAACACGACACAAGGTGCCTGTACAAATGTTAGGTCTTCCCGAGTCTGGCAGTTTTTTAAGTTGGCTCCAGATGATTCTAAAAAGGCCATTTGCAACACCTGCCATGCCAGCATCAGCAGGGGTACCAAAACTAGCAGCCTGACCACCACTAGCATGATGAGGCACATGTCAGCCAAGCACCCGACTTTGTGGGATGTACAACAGAGTCGAGGAGCAGTGCTTGCTGATGTCACTGCTACATCTTCGCTTGTTGTGCATGCGAGCCAATCCCCTGTGCATGCTGCCCACGAACAAGCCTCCTCCGGCCCTGCACCTGCAGTTGCCCACGCAGAAATAACACCATAATCAAGCACGTCCTTGTCCCAGCGCAGCGTTCAGTTATCCATTCAGCAAACCTTTGAACGCAGGCGCAAATACACTGCCAACGCCCCACATGCCACACTTCTAAATGCTAACATTTCGCGACTGCTTGCGCTGGAAATGTTGCCTTCTAGGCTGGTGGAGACAGAAGCATTCCGCGACCCGATGGCGGCAGCTGTCCCCCGTTACTCGGTCCCCAGCCGCCACTATTTCTCCCGGTGTGCCTCGCATTGCATAACCACGTGTCACAAAACCTCACACGTGCCCTGAACAACGCTGTTTCAGCCAAAGTCCACCTAACCACAGACACGTGGACAAGTGCTTGTGGGCAAGACCGCTACATCTCGTTGACGGCACACTGGGTTAATATTGTGGAAGCTGGGACCCAGTCTGAGCGAGGGACGGAACACGTCCTTCCCACACCAAGTTTTGCAGGCCCTACCTCAGTCAGGGTTTCACCCACACTCTACAGCTCCGGAATGTCATGCTCCTCAGCCTCCTCCTCCTCCTGCGCATCCTCATCCACTTTACCCTCCACACCAGTCCCAAGCTGGAAGTGTCGCGGGTGGAGGAGGGGACGCTTTCCCACTGGTCGGGTCCGGCTGCCACTGCTCTACGGCTGCTGCTGCTCGGTGGCTCGGGTGATGGCCGGATCCCGGGGACTCGAGCGGCGCTCCTCGCCCATGAGTGAAAAGGGGTGGTTTGGGTTTTGGGGATATTGTCCGTGACGCCACCCACGGTTGTGGTGATTGTGTGGACACCACCGCTGCTCTGGACGGGGATCCCGGGGATCCCGGGAGCCTGTGACAGGGAGCAGCTTTGTTATTATTTCTCCCCTCCATGGGTAGGGGGGTTGGTTGTCCCGGGGCCCGGTGATGGGGTAGAGATGGATGACAGGCGGGTTGCGGGGCCTGAAGAGGTGCAGGGTCGCAGGGGCAGCGCTGTGCCGCACGGCACGGAGGTACTCACTCAGCCCAATGATAATGACACAGTTCACAGTAAAACAAGCAGCTGGATGGACGGGTCCCTCGGACGGCTGCGGTTGTTCCTCCCTGCAGGTTAGTGATGACTGTCTCTCCCTGCACCTAAGTTCAGTGTTGGTAGCGATGGTTTCCCACCGGTAACCCGCTCCCCGACCTGGATATGGGCCGGAGGAGCCCCTTTTGCCCACAGGCGCTGGCCCTGGGAGACGGTTGCCCTTGGCGGTGGCGGTGTCTCCCCTTCACGGTTGGACGGTTGCCTTCTATCGGGACTTGGCTGTTTGGAAACCCGGAGGTCCCCTTCACCAACGGATTTGGCAAATTCTCGGCGACACCAAGTTTTGCCGGGATCCGAAAGCCCCCTGCCAATGGTGCTGGCTTCTCTTTGTATACCGGTCCGGTACCGCTGGGTCACCACCCGTCCACGGTCCTTACGGCAGACTCCAATCGACCTCCACTGCAGACGGTCACCACATCCTGCCAACCTTGCTGTCCTGTCCGGGCCACACACCCGGACCAACTTCAGGCTCTTTGCTGTCACTTTTCTCCTCTCTACTTCTTTCCTCCTTCCACTTCCTTAGCTTAACTCTCACTGCCTGTGTTTTCCCTCCTCCAGGACTGTGAACTCCTTGGTGGGTGGAGACCAACCGCCTGGCTCCACCCCCTGGTGTGGACAACAGCCCCTGGGAAAGGCAACAAGGATTTTGTGTTTTGACTATGATGTGCCTGCAGGGAGTGTGGGGTGTGTAAGTGTTGTGCTCTGTGGCCCCTGGCTTGTCCAGGGCGACACAGAAGCACTGCAGCACTGCCTCGGCGAAGCGGCAACAGGCTGTGCTGAAGCTAATCTGCATAGGTGACAAACCCCACAATGCAGAAGAGGTGTGGACAGCTCTGAAACAGCATGCAGATCACTGGCTCACATCTCTGAACCTAAAGCCAGGAAAGGTTGTGTGTGACAATGGCCGGAACCTGGTGGCGGCTTTAAGGCGAGGCCAGCTGACACATGGTCCATGTGTGGCCCATGTGCTCAACCTCGTGGTTCAGCGGTTTCTAAAGTCATACCCAGAGCTGTCTGATCTGCTGGTAAAAGTTCGCCGCCTGTCTGCACATTTTCAAAAGTCACCTACTGCTTCAGCCGGCCTTGCCGGCTTTCAGCGCCATTTGCATCTTCCGGCTCACAGACTGCTGTGTGATGTCCCCACGCGTTGGAATTCAACTCTGCACATGTTGGTCAGGATATGTGAGCAGAAGAGGGCAGTTGTTGAGTACCTGCATCACCTAAGCCGTAGGGAAATGGGTCAAACTCCACACATAACACCTGAGGAGTGGAGATGGATGTCCGACCTATTTACCATCCTCCAAAACTTTGAGGACTCCACCAAGATGGTGAGCGGCGATGACGACATTATTAGCGTCACCATAACGCTTCTCTGCCTTCTAAAATGGTCTCTGCTCAAAAACAAACATGATGCATTGCAGGCGGAGCGCGATGAGTTCGAGCAAGAAACAGTAGTGGGTGATAACACACAGCCCAGCCTCGTCTCATCACAACGTGCAGTGGAGGACTATGACGAGGAGGAGGATGAAGACATGGAGCAACTCTCCGGCTAAATTGAGGATATGACATGCAGTCATATCCTCGGTTCAGCGTGGCTGGCCAGAGGACAGGGTAGATGATGATGAGGAGGAGGAGGAGGAGGAGGACAGCATGTTCAGTCATCGTGTTGGTCAGGATACTGAAGTGATGGCTGTTAAGAGTCTGGCACACATGGCTGACTTTATGATAAGCTGCCAGTCTCGTGACCCTCGCGTTAAGAACATCTTGGCCGACAATCATTACTGGTTGGTAACACTGTTAGACCCACGCTAAAAGGAGAACTTTATGTCTCTTATTCCCGAGGCGGAGAGGTCAGACAAAATGCAGCAGTTCCAGAAGGCCATAGTCACGGAAGTAGGCAAAGCATTCCCCTCACAAAACGCTAGCGGCATAGGTCAGGAATCAGTGGACAACCAAGGCATACAGCTGAGAGGGGCACAAGTCCAATCCGCCAGAGGTAGGGGAACAGTCTTTAAGATGTGGGACAGTTTTCTCAGCCCCTCACATACCACAGCCCCTGAGGTGCGGGGTAGTGCCACAAGAAATCCTAAGTTTGCCCAGATGCTCAAGGAGTACTTTGCAGATCAAACAACTGTACTCCGACATTCCTCTGTGCCTTACAATTAATGGGTATCCAAGCTGGACACGTGGCATGAATTGGCTCTCTATGCCTTGGAAGTCCTGGCCTGCCCTGCCGGTAGCGTTTTGTCAGAGCGTGTTTTTAGTGCCGCAGGTGGAATCATTAAAGATAAACGCACCCGCCTGTCAACTGAAAATGCTGACAGGCTAACTCTGATCAAGATGAACAAGGGTTGGATTGGGTCAGACTTCACCACACCACCAGCAAATGACAGCGGAATTTAAAGTTTGTAACGGGAATTTGCCATGTACCTCCACTCACCCATGGTAATACACTTCTGGACTTTGGCTAATCGCTGGACTGCTCCTCCTTCTCCTCATGCGCCATCATGATGACCGTTACAATAGTTAGGCCGTTGTTTCAGGTATACCCCCAGTGGTAAATTTTTTCGCCCATTCTTTCAGAATGGGCATTACAACGACAGGAGACCTGCTCCTTTGCAATGGGAACAATGTTTTGAGGCCCTCATGCACATCTCTATCCAGGGACAATGTGGAGCCTCCAAATTTTTGGCTGCCCTGCCTAAGGGCTATACTACAATAGACCCACTTCCTTACAATGGGCACTTCAGGTTTACAGGCCATCATGCACGTCTCTATCCAGGGACAATATGGAGCCTGACGTTGCCACCGACAGGCACACACGTGCGGTTTTTAAATGCAAGCACGGACGCACTAAGAACCTAACAGGTTTTTAGGAGCGACAATTACTGAGAAGTCTGACACTATCGAACACTGCTGACTGACGTGTATTATTCACTAGACTTGTGCGTTATATAATAGTTTGTGCAAAACGTGCACCTGTACGCTGCCACCGACAGGCACACACGTGCGGTTTTTAAATGCAAGCACGGACGCACTAAGAACCTAACAGGTTTTTAGGAGCGACAATTACTGAGAAGTCTGACACTATCTGGACTGTTTTAGACTGTGTACACCAGCCCCAGATATGATGAAGGCTGGTATACGGTCACCACTAGGAATGGCTATATACCCTGCCTGCCTGTATACTGCTACAATAGTCCTGACAAGGACTCTTCTGGTCACTAGCCTGTATTCCGACCTGGCTATACCCTGCCTGTATACAGCAACAATAGTCCTGAGAAGGACTCTGCTACTGTACTCCGACCTGGCTATACCCTGCCTGCCTGTATACAACTATAATAGTCCTGAGAAGGACTTCTGGTCACACTGTTTGCAGCCCTGCTACGGAAATAACTATAAAGGGCCGCAAACCTTTCCCTGAAGCAGCAACACTTTCCCTACACTGACTGTCTAGATGGCTGTGTGCAGAGTACAGCGCGCCCGCCGGTATAAAGGCTCGGTCACGCTGTGCAGGCCGGCCAATCACTGCAATTCCACAACTAACAGGGCTGTGGCATTGCAGTGGTCTGCCAGCCATCTCAAAAGAGCGCCAACATGCAGGGATGAAGACCACGAGTACAGCACGAGTATCTCGAGATTACTCGGTCCCCGCCGAGTAGCCCGAGTACAGTGATACTCGTGCGAGTACCAAGTAGTAACAAGCATACTCGCTCATCACTAGTGAAGTTTTTGCAGTTTCCTGGGGGCTGTAGTCCTTGGGACCAGGGCACCATTTTTTCAGCCGCCAAATGCAACGTTGAATTACACTGGTTAGCATCAAAATGTCTTTAGTGTGTTAGTGTAAAGGCCCTGTCACACACAGAGATAAATCTGTGGCAGATCTGTGGTTCCAGTGAAATTGTGGACAATCAGTGCCAGGTTTGTGGCTGTGTACAAATGGAACAATATGTCATGATTTCATTGCAACCACAGATCTGCAAAGATTTATCTGTGTGTGTGACCGGGCCTTTAGTGTGTTAGTGTGATTTGTACTCCTGTCTGCTGCTATGATGAATGTGTGCAACCCAGGGCATGGGGTACTCTATCTCGGGAAGTGTACTACTGGGATGTGTCACTGGGTGGCCGTTGCCTGGTTCCGTGACCCTGGGGGTCACTTTAAAGGGGGTTATATACAGGGAATATTTAGTAAAGTTTAAGTTGTGACGCCACTTGCGGGTTGCGTTGATAGGGTGAACCGCCGCTGTATAATCTCTCTGCTGGGGCTGATGTTGACGGCAGCCTGGATGTCGGGCCCTCCGCAAGTAGGGTTGGGGCCCCAGGGGGTGGTTGATAAAGTTAGGCGCAGAAAGAAGGTAGGCCACACAGGGGGTTCCAGTGTAACTGGTTCTCTTTCCTCAGTGGCTGATAACTGGTACCCGGAGGAAGGCTGGTGTTCACCTGTGGTTCACTTAAAGGGGGCTTTACACGCAACGACAACGCTAACGAAATGACGTTGGGGTCGCAAAATTCGTGACGCACATCCGGCCTTGTTAGCGACGTCGTTGTGTGTGAAATGTACGAACGACCGCTAGCGATCAAAAATACTCAACTAATCATTGATCGTTGACATGTCGTTCTAATCCCAAATATCATTGCTGTTGTAGGATGCAGGTTGTTCGTCGTTCCTGAGCCAGCACACATCGCTATGTCTGACACCCCAGGAATGAGGAACAACACCGTACCTGAGTCCTCCGGCAACGAGGTGGGCGTCACTTTCTTTCGGCTGCTCTCTGCCCCTCCGCTTCTATTGGACGGCTGCCGTGTGACGTCGCTGTGACGCCACACGAACTGCCCCCTTAGAAAGGAGGCGGTTCACCGGCAACAGCGACGTTGCTAGGCAGGTAAATACGTGTGATGGTCCTAGCGATGTTGTGCACCATGGGCAACAATTTGCCCATGACACACAACCGTCGGGGGCGGGTGCTTTTACCAGCGACATCGCTAGCGATGTCGCTGCATGTAAAGCAGCCTTAAGGCTCCTTTACACGCACCGACAATGCTAATGAGATATCGTTGGGGTAACAGTTTTACGGTTGATTCTGATAGTGATTAGGAGAAGGTGCTGTGGTCAGATGAGAGAAAAATTGAGCTCTTTGGACTTAACTCAACTCGCTATGTTTGAAGGAAGAGAAATTCTAACTATGACCCAAAGAACACTATCCTCACTGTCAAGCATGGAGATGGAAACATTATGTTTTGGGGGTATTTCTCTGCTAAGGGCACAGGACTACTTTATCACATCAATGGGACAATGGATGGAGCCATGTAGGGTAAAATCCTGAGTGACAACCTCCTTCCCTCCACAAGGACATTAAAAATGGGTCGTGGCTGGCCAAGGCAACAAAGGAGTGGCTCAAAAAGAAACACATTAAGGTCATGGAGTGGCCTAGCCAGTCTTCAGACCTTAGTCCCATAGAAAACTTATGGAGAGAGCTGAAGCTCCAAGTTGCAAAACAGCCTTAAAATCTTAATCATTTAGAGATGATCTTCGAAGAGGAGTGGACTAAAATTTCCTCCTGATGTGTGCGCAAACCTGATCCTCATCTACAAAAGAAGTCTGACTGCTGTGCTTGCAAACAAGGATTTTGCCATCAAGTATTAAGACTTGTTTGCCAGAGGGATCAAATACTTATTTCTGTCTGCAAAATGCAAATAAATTAATATAAGTTATACAATGTGATTTTCTGGATTTTATTTTGGGTATTCTACCTCTCACTGTTAAAATTAACCTACCCTTAAAATTATAGACTGTTGATGTCTTTGTCAGTGGGCAAACTTACAAAATTAGCAGTGAATAAAATAATTATTTCCTTCACTGTATGTCTACTATGTGATGCATATACAGCATTCTCATGTCTCCTATATGATTTATACATAGCAGCATTTCAGTGTATCCTATGTGTTGCATACAGCAGTCTCAGTGTTACCTATTTAATGTATGCTCAACAGAATTTGTGTCTCCTATGTGTTGTATATGCAGCATTCTTGGTGTCACCTATCTGATGTATACACAGCAGTCTCATGGCCTCCTATGTTATGTATATACAGCGATCTCAATGTCTCTCATATTTTGCATTCAGGCTCTGTGTTTCCTATGTGATGTTTGTACAGCAGCCACGGAGTCCCTTTTGTTATGTACAAGCAGAAGTGTTGATGTCACCTATGTGATGTATATACAGCAGTCTCAGTATCTAAAATGTAATGAATACAGTCTCAGAGTTTCTATGTGATGCACATACAAAAATTCTGCATTCTCTTATTGGATGTTTATACAACAACTAGAAGGTGGCCCGATTCTACGCATCGGGTATTCTAGAATTTACGTATTGTGTAGTTAATGTATGATTTTTGTTATATATATATATATAGAGATAGAGATAGAGATAGAGATCTGTTGTTGTGTGTAGTTACCAAGTGTTTGTGTAGGGCGCTGTACATGTTCTGGGTGTGGCGGGGGGTTAGAGCGGTGTTGTTTGTGTGTTGCGTTGTTTGTAGAGTGCTGTGTGTCTGTATCATTGTGTATGTGTGTTGCGCGGTTTGTGTGGGTGTGTGTGTGTGTTTTGGGGGGAGGTATGTTTTGTGCAATGTGTGTGTGCCGCGGTATGTGTGTGCCGCGGTGTTTGTGTGTTGGGTGTTGTGTGTGTGTGCGGCGTTGTGTAGAGTTGAGCGCGGTTCGTGGTTCGTGGTTCTCCAGTTTGCGGCTCGAGTGATTTTGGGGCATGTTCTAGATCGAACTAGAACTCGAGCTTTTTGCAAAAGCTCGATAGTTCTAGAAACGTTCGAGAACGGTTCTAGCAGCCAAAAAACAGCTAAATCCTAGCTTGGTTTCTGCTGTAATAGTGTAAGTCACTCTGTGAATCAAACTATTATCACATTTCAGTGTATAGTGTGCGTGAACAGCGCCTTCAGATCACTGCTGTTTCTATAATGGCGATCGCCATTTTTTTTTTTTTTTTCTTGTCTTCCTTCCCTAAGCGCGCGCGTCTTGTGGGGCGGGCCAGCATGTCAGCCAATCACAGACACACACACACCTAAGTGGACTTTGAGCCAGAGAAGCAACGGCATGTGTGATAGGATCTGCATGTCACATGTCCCTGCATTATAAAACCGGACATTTTCTTCACGAACGCCATTATCTGCCTTCTGCGTCTTTGGTGTCAGACATCAGTGTCGCAGCTCCGTCCTCCTGAGTCCTATAGCCGATACAGCTGTATGCGCTGCATACACAGCGTTAGACAGCTTAGGGAGAGCACATTCTAGCAGTCCTTTTAAGGGCTCAAAGCGGCAGGGTCAGAGAGCCATAAGTGACAGGTCCTGCAAACAGCAACAGCGTCTGTGTAGCCCAGGTCAGGGATTTCCTCCCTGCATTTCACCATTAGGAGGGAATAGAAAGGCAGGCTTCCATTCCTCTACCCAGAGCACCACAATCCTGCCACTGTACCCTCTTGTCCTCTGCACACTCCAACTCATTCTAAGTAAGCCATTATACTAGCAAACATTCAGTGTACCTAGTGGCATCCTATACGTGGCTATTGGACTTTGCTATAGTCCCACTAGTGCAAAGACATTTGCAGAGCACGTCTGCCTGCATTGCACACTACAACTTTTTTAAACTAAGCAATTTTACTAGCAAACACTCAGTGTACCTAGTGGCATCCTATACGTGGCTATTGGACTTTGCTATAGTCCCACTAGTGCCAAGACATTTGCAGAGCGCATCTGCCTGCGTTGCACACTCCAACTAATTATAACTAAGCCATTATACTTGCACACACTAAGTGTTTTTTAGTGGCATCCTATACGTGGCTATTGGACTTTGCTATAGTCCTACTAGTGCCAAGACATTTGCAGAGCGCATCTGCCTGCGTTGCACACTCCAACTAATTATAACTAAGCCATTATACTAGCACACACTCAGTGAACCTAGTGGCATCCTATACGTGGCTATTGGACTTTGCTATAGTCCCACTAGTGCCAAGACATTTGCAGCACGTCTGCCTGCGTTGCACACTCCAACTAATTATAACTAAGCCATTATACTAGCACACACTCAGTGTACCTAGTGGCATCCTATACGTGGCTATTGGACTTTGCTATAGTCCCACTAGTGCCAAGACATTTGCAGCACGTCTGCCTGCGTTGCACACTCCAACTAATTATAACTAAGCCATTATACTAGCACACACTCAGTGAACCTAGTGGCATCCTATACGTGGCTATTGGACTTTGCTATAGTCCCACTAGTGCCAAGACATTTGCAGCACGTCTGCCTGCGTTGCACACTCCAACTAATTATAACTAAGCCATTATACTAGCACACACTCAGTGTACCTAGTGGCATCCTATACGTGGCTATTGGACTTTGCTATAGTCCCACTAGTGCCAAGACATTTGCAGCACGTCTGCCTGCGTTGCACACTCCAACTAATTATAACTAAGCCATTATACTAGCACACACTCAGTGTACCTAGTGGCATCCTATACGTGGCTATTGGACTTTGCTATAGTCCCACTAGTGCCAAGACATTTGCAGCACGTCTGCCTGCGTTGCACACTCCAACTAATTATAACTAAGCCATTATACTAGCACACACTCAGTGTACCTAGTGGCATCCTATACGTGGCTATTGGACTTTGCTATAGTCCCACTAGTGCCAAGACATTTGCAGCACGTCTGCCTGCGTTGCACACTCCAACTAATTATAACTAAGCCATTATACTAGCACACACTCAGTGTACCTAGTGGCATCCTATACGTGGCTATTGGACTTTGCTATAGTCCTACTAGTGCCAAGACATTTGCAGAGCGCATCTGCCTGCGTTGCACACTCCAACTAATTATAACTAAGCCATTATACTAGCACACACTCAGTGAACCTAGTGGCATCCTATACGTGGCTATTGGACTTTGCTATAGTCCCACTAGTGCCAAGACATTTGCAGCACGTCTGCCTGCGTTGCACACTCCAACTAATTATAACTAAGCCATTATACTAGCACACACTCAGTGTACCTAGTGGCATCCTATACGTGGCTATTGGACTTTGCTATAGTCCCACTAGTGCCAAGACATTTGCAGCACGTCTGCCTGCGTTGCACACTCCAACTAATTATAACTAAGCCATTATACTAGCACACACTCAGTGTACCTAGTGGCATCCTATACGTGGCTATTGGACTTTGCTATAGTCCCACTAGTGCAAAGACATTTGCAGAGCACGTCTGCCTGCATTGCACACTACAACTTTTTTAAACTAAGCAATTTTACTAGCAAACACTCAGTGTACCTAGTGGCATCCTATACGTGGCTATTGGACTTTGCTATAGTCCCACTTGTGCCAAGACATTTGCAGAGCGCATCTGCCTGCGTTGCACACTCCAACTAATTATAACTAAGCCATTATACTAGCACACACTCAGTGTACCTAGTGGCATCCTATACGTGGCTATTGGACTTTGCTATAGTCCTACTAGTGCCAAGACATTTGCAGAGCGCATCTGCCTGCGTTGCACACTCCAACTAATTATAACTAAGCCATTATACTAGCACACACTCAGTGTACCTAGTGGCATCCTATACGTGGCTATTGGACTTTGCTATAGTCCCACTAGTGCCAAGACATTTGCAGCACGTCTGCCTGCGTTGCACACTCCAACTAATTATAACTAAGCCATTATACTAGCACACACTCAGTGTACCTAGTGGCATCCTATACGTGGCTATTGGACTTTGCTATAGTCCCACTAGTGCCAAGACATTTGCAGCACGTCTGCCTGCGTTGCACACTCCAACTAATTATAACTAAGTTACATTGTCAGGGATATTTATTCTTTATTATTCTGCTGTTAATAAAGCTAGACCACCACTGCAATCTTCACCACCTCTCAATTTTTACTACCACATTTTCAGTCCACAATCTTGTCGCAATCAACATGAGTGGCAAAATGACAGATGCTGGTGGAAAGGGGAAGAGGCGTGGTGGAAAAGGAAAAAAAGGTTTTGTCAGTGGGGAAGGTGCCAAAGCTCCATTATCATCTGCTGAAGATAGACCATCTACTAGCAAAAGTAAGATGTCTACTACTTATTGTGGACAATCCGATGTGCTCCCTTTTTTACGGACACGAACAAGAGGAACAAAGGTAGATGATGGGCAAAAAAGGAAAATGCTTGAATGGATCTCAAGTGGTCCAACAAGTGCCCTCTCAGCCACTTCAAGTACCGCATCCAAAAAACACCATTCCTCTGAGTTGTCATCCCAATCACACTTGATTTCTCCCAGCTCTGAAGTCTCCATCAGCCCTGCACAGTATGGTGGAACTGAGATGGCTGAGTCTGCAGAGCTGTTCAGTCACACTATAGCCTGGGAATCAGAGGTCTGCTCCCAAGCTACAGTGAGTACAGAACAGGAAATGGTCTGCAGTGATGCCCAGAACCTTTGTGACTCAGATTCAGGCCGTGAGGACCAAGTTTCTGAGCATAATGTTGACCCTTTGTCACAAACTGTAACACCTGTGGTTATAGACAATGAGGAACATACTGATGAAGATGAGACGCAGATACCCGATTGGGATGACAACTTAAATATTCGGTCAGGGCAAGAAGAGGCTCGGTCTGAGGGGGAGGGGAGTGCGAACACAACAATTGATGATGACGTTCTAGATCCCACCTACTGTCAACCCCCAGTCAGGCACTCGAGGAGGTCAACAGAGGCGGTGGAGGAGGATGCAACCGACGACGAAGTTACCTTGCGCCTTCCTGGACAGAGTCGGAGCACTGGTAGCACGTCTACAACTGCATCCTCAGCCACCACTCTGCCTATGAGCATTATTCGGGGTGGATCAACAGGTCGCATGGCCTCTAAGCCTTGCCTAGCCTGGGCCTTTTTTCACATCGAAAAAGATCGCCCAACTCATGTGATATGTAACATTTGTCATGATTCTGTTAGTAGAGGTCAAAACCTCAGCAGTTTGACAACTTCTTCCATGAATCGTCACATGAATAAATATCATAAGTCCCGGTGGGAAGCTCACCGTGCTGCAATGCCGGCTAGCGGAGCGAACCATCCACCGCCCGCCCCTTCCAGTGCATCCGCGCGCTCTTCATCTTCTAGGACTGTGGGGACAGCTGTCACACCTGTTTTTCCACGCAAAACTTCCACCACTGTAACCGCAACAGGCAGTTTGCTTGTAAGGTCGTCAGTTGGTTTGGAAGGGGAAACAAGTGAGTGTGTACAGCTCTCTCAGACATCGATAGCACCAACGTTGGATGAAGGCAACATCATGTCTCCGCCTGCACTTTCCTCACAAACCTGCATTTTTCCAGGGACACCCTACTCAACACCGTCTACACACAGCAGCCAGATCTCTGTCCCTCAGATGTGGTCAAATAAAAGGCCACTTCCTCCGACCCATGACAAAGCTAAGAGGTTGACTCTATCCCTCTGTAAGCTGTTGGCTACCGAAATGCTGCCTTTCCGCCTAGTGGACACACAGGATTTTAGAGACCTTATGTCTGTCGCTGTGCCCCAGTACCAGATGCCTAGTCGCCACTACTTCTCTAAGAAAGGTGTGCCCGCGCTACACCAGCATGTCGCACACAACATCACCGCTTCCTTGAGAAACTCTGTGTGTGAACGGGTGCATTTCACCACCGATACTTGGACCAGTAAGCATGGACAGGGACGTTACATGTCGCTGACTGGGCACTGGGTAACTATGGTGATAGATGGTGAAGGGTCTGCTGCACAAGTCTTGCCGTCCCCACGACTTGTGTGTCAATCCTCTGTCTGTCCAAGTTCCGCCACAGCTTCTGCATCCTCCACCTCATCTGGGTCCTCCACCTCCGCCCCAAGCCTGCCTGGTCAGGCCACCAGCGTTCTCACTGCGCAGAAGGAATCACGCACGCCTCATTACTATGCTGGCAGCCGAGCGCAACGGCATCAGGCGGTCTTTAGCTTGACATGTCTTGGTAATAAGAGTCACACAGCTGAGGAGTTGTGGTCAGCTCTGCGGTCCGAGTTTAATAAATGGTTGTCTCCACTCAACCTGCAGCCTGGTAAGGCCGTGTGCGACAATGCTGCAAACCTGGGTGCGGCCCTTCGCCTGGGCAAGGTGACACACGTACCTTGTATGGCTCACGTGTTGAACCTTGTCGTGCAGCAATTTTTAACACACTATCCCGGCCTAGATGGCCTTCTGAACAGGGCACGAAAACTGTCTGCTCACTTCCGGCGTTCAAGCGCCGCAGCTGAGCGACTTGCATCGCTACAGAAGTCTTTCGGCCTGCCGGTTCATCGCCTGAAATGCGATGTGGCGACACGCTGGAATTCAACTCTCCACATGTTACAGCGACTGTGGCAGCACCACAGAGCCCTGGTGCAATACGTCATGACGTATAGCCTGGGCCAACGAGATGCAGAGGTGGGGCAGATCACCCTGATGGAGTGGTCTCAGATCAAGGACCTATGCACCCTTCTGCACAGTTTCGACATGGCGACGAATATGTTTAGCTCTGACAATGCCATTATCAGCATGACGATTCCAGTCATTTACATGCTGGAGCACACGCTAAACACTATTCGGAGTCAGGGGGTGGGACAACATGAAGGGGAGGAACTACAGGAGGATTCATATGTGCAAGGGACAACAACATCACCAAGGTCTAGACGTTCATCATCACCAACGCAGCAGGCATGGGACCATGGGGAACAGGGATCGACAAGGGCGCATAGTAGCAGGCGAAATGTTGAGCAAGGTGCAGGAGAACATGAAGAAATGGAGGACGAACTGTCCATGGACATGGAAGACTCAGCGGATGAGGGAGACCTTGGTCAAATTTCAGTTGAAAGAGGTTGGGGGGAGATGTCAGAGGAAGAAAGAATGGGTAGCACCTCTATGCCACAAACACAGCGTGGACTTGGTCCGCATGGCTGCGCAAGACACATGAGTGCCTTTTTGTTGCACTACCTCCAACATGACAGTCGTATTGTCAAAATTAGAAGTGATGATGACTACTGGATTGCCACACTATTAGATCCCCGGTACAAGTCCAAATTTTGTGACATAATTCCAGCCATAGAAAGGGACGCACGTATGCAGGAGTATCAGCAGAAGCTGTTACTCGATCTTAGCTCGGCTTTTCCACCAAACAACCGTGCAGGTGAAGGGAGGGAATCTCCCAGTTGTAACTTGACAAACATGGGACGGTCTCGTCATCTTCACCAGTCTACCCGTACCAGTAGGACCGTATCTGGTGCCGGTAACAGCAATTTTATGGAATCTTTTCATAATTTTTTTAGACCCTCTTTTGCAAGGCCACCAGAGACAACAAGTCTGACACATACTCAACGGCTGGAGAGGATGATACAGGAGTATCTCCAAATGAACATCGATGCCATGACTGTGCAACTGGAGCCTTGCTCCTTTTGGGCTTCAAACATAGAAAAATGGCCAGAGCTCTCCAGTTACGCCTTGGAGATTTTGTCGTGTCCAGCTGCCAGCGTTGTCTCTGAACGTGTATTCAGTGCTGCTGGGTGTGTGCTGACAGATAAGCGCACGCGTCTGTCCAGTGACAATGTGGACAGACTGACGTTCATCAAAATGAACAAGTCATGGATCCAGAAGGAATTTACTACCCCTGTGTCATCCTGGGGAGAGTAAATGCTTGTGGATTTGGAATGTGCTTGATGCAAATCAAAACATCCTGTTTGCAACTAGGGCCCAAGTGCTGCCACTGATGGGGTGGGTGTCTGTGTGGCCCAATTTTTGGAAAAAAGGGAGACTCCGCTTGGAGTAACCCTTGCTTACATTGTTTTTAAAAGAAGCCAAGATGAACAAGTCATGGGTCAGCAAAGACTTTGCTACCTACCCCGGTGTCATCCTGGGGACGGTTAATTATGGGGTATTTTTGAATGTGATTGATGCAAATGTAGCTGTGAAGTGTACAACTAGGGCCCAAGTGCTGCCACTGATGGGGTGGGTGTCTGTGTGGCCCAATTTTTGGAAAAAAAGGGAGACT
Organism: Anomaloglossus baeobatrachus; assembly: GCF_048569485.1. Taxonomy (NCBI): domain Eukaryota; kingdom Metazoa; phylum Chordata; class Amphibia; order Anura; family Aromobatidae; genus Anomaloglossus; species Anomaloglossus baeobatrachus. Next base: position 550,295,091 of record NC_134353.1, on the reverse strand, counting down.
CCGCTTGGAGTAACCCTTGCTTGATGTGTTTTTAAAAGAAGCCAAGATGAACAGAGCTGGGATCAGGAAAGACTTTGCTACCTACCCCGGTGTCATCCTGGGGACGGATAAGAATGGCGTATTTTTGAATGTGCTTGATGCAAATCAAAACATCCTGTTTGCAACTAGGGCCCAAGTGCTGCCACTGATGGGGTGGGTGTCTGTGTGGCCCAATTTTTGGAAAAAAAGGGAGACTCCGCTTGGAGTAACCCTTGCTTGATGTGTTTTTAAAAGAAGCCAAGATGAACAGAGCTGGGATCAGGAAAGACTTTGCTACCTACCCCGGTGTCATCCTGGGGACGGATAAGAATGGCGTATTTTTGAATGTGCTTGATGCAAATCAAAACATCCTGTTTGCAACTAGGGCCCAAGTGCTGCCACTGATGGGGTGGGTGTCTGTGTGGCCCAATTTTTGGAAAAAAGGGAGACTCCGCTTGGAGTAACCCTTGCTTGATGTGTTTTTAAAAGAAGCCAAGATGAACAGAGCTGGGATCAGGAAATACTTTGCTACCTACCCCGGTGTCATCCTGGGGACGGATAAGAATGGCGTATTTTTGAATGTGCTTGATGCAAATCAAAACATCCTGTTTGCAACTAGGGCCCAAGTGCTGCCACTGATGGGGTGGGTGTCTGTGTGGCCCAATTTTTGGAAAAAAGGGAGACTCCGCTTGGAGTAACCCTTGCTTGATGTGTTTTTAAAAGAAGCCAAGATGAACAGAGCTGGGATCAGGAAATACTTTGCTACCTACCCCGGTGTCATCCTGGGGACGGATAAGAATGGCGTATTTTTGAATGTGCTTGATGCAAATCAAAACATCCTGTTTGCAACTAGGGCCCAAGTGCTGCCACTGATGGGGTGGGTGTCTGTGTGGCCCAATTTTTGGAAAAAAAGGGAGACTCCGCTTGGAGTAACCCTTGCTTGATGTGTTTTTAAAAGAAGCCAAGATGAACAGAGCTGGGATCAGGAAAGACTTTGCTACCTACCCCGGTGTCATCCTGGGGACGGATAAGAATGGCGTATTTTTGAATGTGCTTGATGCAAATCAAAACATCCTGTTTGCAACTAGGGCCCAAGTGCTGCCACTGATGGGGTGGGTGTCTGTGTGGCCCAATTTTTGGAAAAAAGGGAGACTCCGCTTGGAGTAACCCTTGCTTGATGTGTTTTTAAAAGAAGCCAAGATGAACAGAGCTGGGATCAGGAAATACTTTGCTACCTACCCCGGTGTCATCCTGGGGACGGATAAGAATGGCGTATTTTTGAATGTGCTTGATGCAAATCAAAACATCCTGTTTGCAACTAGGGCCCAAGTGCTGCCACTGATGGGGTGGGTGTCTGTGTGGCCCAATTTTTGGAAAAAAAGGGAGACTCCGCTTGGAGTAACCCTTGCTTGATGTGTTTTTAAAAGAAGCCAAGATGAACAGAGCTGGGATCAGGAAAGACTTTGCTACCTACCCCGGTGTCATCCTGGGGACGGATAAGAATGGCGTATTTTTGAATGTGCTTGATGCAAATCAAAACATCCTGTTTGCAACTAGGGCCCAAGTGCTGCCACTGATGGGGTGGGTGTCTGTGTGGCCCAATTTTTGGAAAAAAGGGAGACTCCGCTTGGAGTAACCCTTGCTTGATGTGTTTTTAAAAGAAGCCAAGATGAACAGAGCTGGGATCAGGAAATACTTTGCTACCTACCCCGGTGTCATCCTGGGGACGGATAAGAATGGCGTATTTTTGAATGTGCTTGATGCAAATCAAAACATCCTGTTTGCAACTAGGGCCCAAGTGCTGCCACTGATGGGGTGGGTGTCTGTGTGGCCCAATTTTTGGAAAAAAAGGGAGACTCCGCTTGGAGTAACCCTTGCTTGATGTGTTTTTAAAAGAAGCCAAGATGAACAGAGCTGGGATCAGGAAAGACTTTGCTACCTACCCCGGTGTCATCCTGGGGACGGATAAGAATGGCGTATTTTTGAATGTGCTTGATGCAAATCAAAACATCCTGTTTGCAACTAGGGCCCAAGTGCTGCCACTGATGGGGTGGGTGTCTGTGTGGCCCAATTTTTGGAAAAAAGGGAGACTCCGCTTGGAGTAACCCTTGCTTGATGTGTTTTTAAAAGAAGCCAAGATGAACAGAGCTGGAATCAGGAAATACTTTGCTACCTACCCCGGTGTCATCCTGGGGACGGATAAGAATGGCGTATTTTTGAATGTGCTTGATGCAAATCAAAACATCCTGTTTGCAACTAGGGCCCAAGTGCTGCCACTGAAGGGGTGGGTGTCTGTGTGGCCCAATTTTTGGAAAAAAAGGGAGACTCCGCTTGGAGTAACCCTTGCTTGATGTGTTTTTAAAAGAAGCCAAGATGAACAGAGCTGGGATCAGCAAAGACTTTGCTACCTACCCCGGTGTCATCCTGGGGACGGATAAGAATGGCGTATTTTTGAATGTGCTTGATGCAAATCAAAACATCCTGTTTGCAACTAGGGCCCAAGTGCTGCCACTGATGGGGTGGGTGTCTGTGTGGCCCAATTTTTGGAAAAAAAGGGAGACTCCGCTTGGAGTAACCCTTGCTTGATGTGTTTTTAAAAGAAGCCAAGATGAACAGAGCTGGGATCAGCAAAGACTTTGCTACCTACCCCGGTGTCATCCTGGGGACGGATAAGAATGGCGTATTTTTGAATGTGCTTGATGCAAATCAAAACATCCTGTTTGCAACTAGGGCCCAAGTGCTGCCACTGATGGGGTGGGTGTCTGTGTGGCCCAATTTTTGGAAAAAAAGGGAGACTCCGCTTGGAGTAACCCTTGCTTGATGTGTTTTTAAAAGAAGCCAAGATGAACAGAGCTGGGATCAGGAAAGACTTTGCTACCTACCCCGGTGTCATCCTGGGGACAGATAAGAATGGCGTATTTTTGAATGTGCTTGATGCAAATCAAAACATCCTGTTTGCAACTAGGGCCCAAGTGCTGCCACTGATGGGGTGGGTGTCTGTGTGGCCCAATTTTTGGAAAAAAAGGGAGACTCCGCTTGGAGTAACCCTTGCTTACATTGTTTTTAAAAGAAGCCAAGATGAACAAGTCATGGGTCAGCAAAGACTTTGCTACCTACCCCGGTGTCATCCTGGGGATGGATAAGAATGGCGTATTTTTGAATGTGCTTGATGCAAATGTAGCTGTGAAGTGTACAACTGGGGCACAACTGCTGCCACTGAAGGGGTGGGTGTGTGTGTGGCCCAATTTTTGGAAAAAATGGAGACTCCGCTTGGAGTCACCTTGCGGTGTTTTACATGATTTTAGAAGGGCGTGCCATGCCTATATCTGTGTGTCCTCCTCTTTTTCCTTGTCCAGCTGTTTTGTTTTCGCATGAGTATATGTCCTTGTCACTTTCCAATGTGTTTGAGTTGTTTGTCACCTTTAGGACACCTTTGAGGGTGTTTTCTAGGTGTTTTTCTGTGTTTGTGATTGCCTGCCATTGTTTCCTATGCAGTTCGAGTTCGGTTCGTCGAACGTTCGACGAACCGAACTCGAACGGGAGGTCCGTTCGGCGAACCAACCTCGAGCCGAACCGCGACCGGTTCGCTCATCTCTAGCGTTGTGTGTGTGTGGGTGTCTGTGTAGGGCAGTGTTTGTGGTTCCCAGTGTGTGTGTGTGTGGTGTGTTGTGCAGTGCGTGTCTGGCAGTGTGTGTGGGTGTGTGTGTTTTGGGGGGAGATGTGCACCCCCCATCGTGCTCCATCCCCCATGCTGCGCACCCCCCATCGTGCTCCATCCCCACTCCCTATTGTGCTCCATCCCCCATGCTGCGCATTCCCCATCATGCTCCATCCCCCATGCTGCGCATTCCCCATCGTGCTCCATCCCCCATGCTGTGCACCCCCCATCGTGCTCTATCCCCCATCGTGCTCCATCCCCATGCTGCGCACTCCCCATCGTTCTCCATCCCCCATGCTGCACACCCCCATCGTGCTCCATCCCCCATGCTGTGCACCCCCCATCGTGCTCCATCCCCCATGCTGCGCACTCCCCATCGTGCTCCATCCCACATGCTGCGCACCCCCCATCGTGCTCCATCCCCCATGCTGCGCACTCCCCATCGTGCTCCATCCCCTATGCTGCGCACTCCATCGTACTCCATCCCCCATGCTGCGCACTCCACATCGTGCTCCATCCCTTATGCTGCGCACTCCCAAACGTGCTCCATCTCCCATGCTGCGCACTCCCCATCGTGCTCCATCCCCCATGCTGCGCACCCCCCATCGTGCTCCATCCCCCATGCTGTGCACTCCCCATCATGCTCAACAGTCACACATCAGACATTAAACACGCACACATCTGATCGCATACACTCACACACACACACACCCCACTTCTCCCTGTGCCCACCGGTGGCCGGTCCCAGCAGCTGTGCTGCACGCCGTGCTCCTCTGCCAACACTCACACATCCGATCGCATACACTCACACACTCACACACACATCCGATCGCATACACTCACACACACACATCCGATCGCATACACTCACACACACACACATCCGATCGCATACACTCACACACACACACATCCGATCGCATACACTCACACACATCCGATCGCATACACGCGCTGACACAATCACAACATCCGGAGATACCACATGCTTCCGGCCATGTGATCCTCCGGCAGGTCCTGGAAGATCACTACACAGTATCGCCGCCGAGAAGCAAGCGATATCACGGGATGTTGTGAGTATGTGGATGCGATTGTGTGTGTGTGTGTGTGTGTGTGTGTGTGTGTGCGTGCACGTTCCGCCCCTGCAGGACCTTGATGCGCTCACCTCATGTGGGGGGGGTGGAGCCTGGGCGATCGGCCAATCCGTGCGGGGGGGCGGAGCCTGGGCGAGGAGAGTGGCCAATCCGTGCGGGGTGGAGGAGCCGAGGCGAGCAGCCAATCCATGCGGGGGGGCGAGGCCATGGCGAATCCGTGAAGCCGAGCGGCCAATCCGTGTGGGGGGGGCGGTGGCCATGGCGAATCCGTGAAGCCGAGCGGCCAATCCGTGCGGGGGGGCGGGGCCATGGCGAGCCCAGCGGCCAATCCGCTGTTTGTCACCGTAAGGACATGGCCAATCCGTGCGAGGGGGGCGGACCTGAGGCGAGGCGAGCGGCCAATCCGTGCGGGGGGGAGGAGCCGAGGCGAGCGGCCAATCCGTGCAGGGGGGCTGGGCCATGGCGAGGCCAGCAACCAATCCGCTGTTTGTCACCGTAAGGACATGTCCCGGGACACAATTTTGGAGACAGACAGACAGACAGACAGACAGACAGACAGACAGACAGACAGACAGACAGACAGACAGACAGACAGACAGACAGACAGACAGACAGACAGACAGACAGACAGACAGACAGACAGACAGACAGACAGACAGACAGACATCTAAGTGTTTCCTATGTGATACGTGAACAACAGTCTCAGTGAGTCCTATATGATTTATACATCTGTCTTCGTGTCTCCTAAGTGATGTATAGAGTAGTCTCAGTGAGTCCTATATGATTTATACATCTGTCTTCGTGTCTCCTAAGTGATGTATAGAGTAGTCTCAGTGAGTCCTATATGATTTATACATCTGTCTTCGTGTCTCCTAAGTGATGTATAGAGTAGTCTCAGTGAGTCCTATATGATTTATACATCTGTCTTCGTGTCTCCTAAGTGATGTATAGAGTAGTCTCAGTGAGTCCTATATGATTTATACATCTGTCTTCGTGTCTCCTAAGTGATGTATAGAGTAGTCTCAGTGAGTCCTATATGATTTATACATCTGTCTTCGTGTCTCCTAAGTGATGTATAGAGTAGTCTCAGTGAGTCCTATATGATTTATACATCTGTCTTCGTGTCTCCTAAGTGATGTATAGAGTAGTCTCAGTGAGTCCTATATGATTTATACATCTGTCTTCGTGTCTCCTAAGTGATGTATAGAGTAGTCTCAGTGAGTCCTATATGATTTATACATCTGTCTTCGTGTCTCCTAAGTGATGTATAGAGTAGTCTCAGTGAGTCCTATATGATTTATACATCTGTCTTCGTGTCTCCTAAGTGATGTATAGAGTAGTCTCAGTGAGTCCTATATGATTTATACATCTGTCTTCGTGTCTCCTAAGTGATGTATAGAGTAGTCTCAGTGAGTCCTATATGATTTATACATCTGTCTTCGTGTCTCCTAAGTGATGTATAGAGTAGTCTCAGTGAGTCCTATGTCATATATGTACAGTAGTGATGAGCAAGCACTAAAATGCTTAGGTGCTCTGTGCTCAAATAGAGCATATCAGACTGTTCGAGTGCTCTTCTCTAGTAACGAGTATAATGGAAGTCAATTGAAACTCAAGCGTTTTTCCATCAGACCCTGCCAGGAGGTCTGGGGGGCAGTAAAATCACTTAAATGTATGGGAAAAAGTTCTCAAATGGAATAGGAACAGCATGTAAAAGTTGCCTGGACACATCGCTGACTCCCAGGTTGCTATTGGTAGCAATGTTGTCAAAGCATTAGTCAACATTTATGGACTGACAATAAAACATACCAAATTGAAGATAACATGGATTTTACAGGAACAAATTTCATGAAAAATTAATTCCGGAATAATGACTTATATATAAAAGGCATATTTAAAAAAAAAAAAGAAAAAAAATGCCTCCTCCACCTCTTAGGCTATGTTCACACAGAGAATTTTTGCTGCGTTTTGCGCTTTCTCATTGAATCCAATGATGAAAAAATGCTGCAAAAACGCTGAACACATTGATATGTTCCTTCTTTCAAAAATGTAGCGGTTTTGGAGAAATGGATTTCAAGCAGGGGAAAATTAATCTTGTGCATGAGATTTCTGGGTTTTTTTTCCATTTGTAATGAGTGAGACTCCTTGACTGATGAAGCCCATGCACTAAGTGCAAGGCATATCAAAAAAGAAAAGAGGGATTGCAATACACCCTGGAATATATACATATATATATATATATAGAGCATGGCCTCGGATTTTTTTTCCCTCATTTGGAAGGATTGGGACTCCTAGAATGATAAAAGAATATACACTACATGTGTGTCACCCAGGGATAGGGGGTACTCAGATCCTGGCCAAGGGGGTCACTACTGTAGGTATCACAGTGGCGTGACCCGGTCTATGATCCCAGGCTCCACAACAAAAAGGGATTAGGTAAGGGAGATTGTCCGTGACGCCACCCGTGGGTTGCGGTGATGAGATGGTGGCACCGCCGCTGCATCTGGGGATCGTGCCCGGGACTGGTGGTGTGGGGCACCAAGGTGGAATCCCCTCCACGGGTAGGGGACGTGTAGTCCCGGGGTCCAGTTGGGAGTTGTGGTGGTGGCAGGGATTAGGAAACTCACAGTTCGGTTGTCTTGGTGTTGGATGAAGCTAGGCTGATGTGTGTGGTCAGGAAACACAGTCCTTTGTAAACCAACTTGCCGGTGACCGGGAGCCTTTTGGAGGGGTATGCTGGTCCCACACATGGTGCAATGAGCAGGAGCCCTCTTTTGTTGCACTACACCTTGCAGTCTGCTTAGCTCCTCTGGTTGGAATGGGAAAAGTCCACTTCCCTGCACTATTCCGGGTTCCTGATGCCGGCAGGCCACTACCCTGCCCCGGTCCACTTTGGGTCCCCTCCTAGTGCCTGACCTGTTCCTGCAGTCCAGGGGCTCCAACCCCTGACTACTCTGCAACTTTCTCTGCAGCCCAGGAGACACACTTCTGGCTCCCCTGCTGCTCTTTTCAGCTCCTCCCGGGGAGGGGGAGGGGTGGCTGCTCATATGCATCATGTGGGGGTGGTGTGTGTGTAATCCCAAGGAGGAAGCAATTCCTATACCCTTGGTGGGGGGTACAGTCATCTGTAACTACCTGGTTTTGCCAGGGCGTCACACATGCAAGGGCTTCCAAAAAATAGGAGACACTCCAATACATCCTAGAACACACAAAATAGGGTCTCAGAAAACATTTACATTTAGAAGGAGTAGGACAACTGTGGCCAACACCAAGGAGTCCCAGATTTAAGGCCACTACTAAGGGTACAAGTGGCACAACAAGGACAGTCAGGCATCTGACTGCGATTTTGCTCCAGCTAAGGTGGGCAGCAGTTCCTCCTTTGCCAGCTCAGGGCATCAGACAGCCCCAAAGCTTCCAATAGATAGATTTAGGGGTTTCAAAATACATTTTTTGTCTCCTTTCAGACCTTTGTGAATGAAAATTCATGAACCATGTGGGAGAAACTTCTCAAACATATCTGGGGAAAGAACACCACAAGTCCTTTGTCCTTTTTTCATGGGTTGATGCAAATTTGAAGATTGCAGGTCGCAGTCACTATTCCCTCCCTACTTCAGTTGATTCCAGGGGATTTAGTGCTATCGGGTGCATAATAATGAAAAGGTGGAAAGTAAAGTTAATTCAAATGTTAATTCAATTCAGCCTAAAAATAGCAGGCCGCAGGCGCCCCAGAAGTGGCGCATCCACTAGATGCACCAATCCTGGCACTACACCCCAGCTCATCCCGTGCCCTGGTGCAGTGGCAAACTGGGTAATAAATGGGGTTGATACTAGCTGTAAGGTCCCCTGACATTAAGCCCAGCAGTTTGTGATGTCATGGTGTCTATCACATACCCGACATCACAAACTGTCAGTGCTAACAAAACAAATAGACAAAAAAAATGTATTTGAAAAAACACTCCCCAAAACATTCCCTCTTTCACCAATTTATTGTAAGGAAAAAAAATAAGGGGGTCCCATGATGACTCTGGACCGTCTAGAATATGGGGGGACACGCTCAGGGAACGTATCCCCCATTTTCTAGGAGTGCAGACCCTTCATGTGAGGAGTGTGGGTGCAATGAATCTGCACCCACTCTCCCCGGGTCCACAGTAGCAGAGTCCATGTCATAAGTGTTGCTACCAAACCTGCAATGCCCTGCTCATAAGGTAAGGGCATGCCTAATCAGGAGAACTATTCTACATTTCCAAATATTGGTATTTATTGATATTATTGCTATTCCACCTACTATATATTGGGGATAGGATCTTTGAGATGGAATACCCGTTTAAGTCCAGTTATCCAGCTGAATGAATACTAAACAACAGAGCTCGCTATTTAGACATGTTTTCTTGTGGCGTATAACGGACTCTCATGTTTGGTAGTCGTTCACCAGGGCAACTAGAAAATCAAATACCTCAATTTAAAAATGTAGTATAGCTCTCCTGATCAACTATGCTCCTTACCTCATGAGCAGGGCATTTCAGTATTTTACAGATGCATGGTTACCACCACTCACTGTGTCTGAACACAGGAAGCTGAGCTGACAGCCGCTCTGTGCATGCGGCAGCGTCTATTGTGAAGGAGGGGGCCGCGGGGGATCAACGCTGCACAGATACCGTAGGACACCGGGGTACACCGGTGGAGGTATAGGGGGTGACCTGGCAGGGCCTGGGGAGGAGTTTTCTGTCGCATGTGTCAGCCATGGAAAACAGTGACAGCGCTGAGGTCGGCAGGGCAGGACTTCATCACCGCAGGTAAGCCGAGCAGGGCCATGTGTGCGGAGTGCGAGGTGGGTGGAGCCTAGCGGGGTAATGTGTGCAGAGTGCGAGGTGGGTGGAGCCTAGCAGGGCCATGTGTGCGGGCGGCGGAGTACAAAGTGGGTGGAGCCTAGCGGGGCCATGTGTGCGGGCGGCGGAGTGCGAAGTAGGTGGAGCCTAGCGGGGCCATGTGGCGCTGAGGACGTCAGTGCCGCGGACTGCATGGCTGGGGACAGGTGAGTGTGAGTGTGTGTACATGCCGCGTGCAGGAGGGGGAGGAGTCCAGCGGGGAAGTGTCTGCTCCTTGCACACGTAACCAGGGTAAATATCAGGTTACCAAGCAAAGCGCTTTGCTTGGATACCCGATATTTATCTTGGTTACCAGCTTACGCAGGCTGCCAGCGATGGCTCCCTGCACACTGTAGCTGTAAAAAGCCCTGCTTTTGGTGATCGAGCCGTTATCGAATGTAACTTGAACAGTCGAGCTTTTAGCAAAAAGCTCGAGTTCGATCTCAAGCAGCCCCAAAATCACTCGAACATAAAATTGGCGAACCTCGAACCTTGAACATCGCTCATCTCTATGCAGAATGCAGGCACGGATGCCTACCAACCTGCAACTCTCATTGCACATTGGCAATATTTATTAGCTATTTCTTCAATTCTTTGTCACAGCTGCCTCTAGACCAGTCATTGGAACATAATCGTAAATAACCACCCAAACCCACCCATCCACAGGTCAGGCCTAAACACTAAACGGGAACATTTCTAGACTGCTTGACCTAAAAATGTTGCTGTTTAGGCTAGTCGACCGTTAGTAATCGTTCCCCATCTGCCATATTTTTCCGTTGTACCATCCCCGCCTTATACCAGCACATGTTCCATAACATCACCCATGCTTTCACCAATGCAGTCAGAGAAGGTCCACTTAATAACCGACATGTGGACAATAATTTGTGCCCATTGTTGCTACATTTTCCTGAAAGCACACTGGGTGAAACTTATGGAGGCTGGGACTGAGGTAGACCCTAATATGGCACATGTGCTACCGATTCCGAGGATTATGGGCCCTAGTTCCATTAGGTTTATCTCCCCTACACCAGTTGCAGCATGACCTCCTCCTCCTCCATCTCTGAAGTGACATCTCAAAGCACTTTGTCTATACTAGTCTCAAGAAGTAAGAACTTGCAGCTCCTCGTTGAAGTGGTAACAGACACTGATAAAACTAATTTATTTATGTTACAAACAGCACACTGGTTTAACAGACCAGACCGAACTGTAGTGCGGGTGTCACACGAGACGATCCATCGTGCGATATATTGTTGGGGTCACGGTTTTTGTGACGCACATCCGGCATCGCTTGCGACGTCATTTCGTGTGACACCTACGAGCGTCTCAGAACTATCGCAAATCATGTATCGTTTACACGTCGTTTATTTTTAAAAAATCATTTATTCTTCTCTGCGCCGGTTGTTCATTGTACCCGGGGTAGCACACATCGCTCCGTGTGACACCCCGGGAACGATGAACTTCAGCTTACCTGCGGCCGCTGGCAATGCTGAAGGAAGAAGGTGGGCAGGATGTTTACGTCCCGCTAATCTCCGCACCTCCACTTCTATTGGCTGGCGGCTGTCTGACGTCGCTGTGACGCTGAACGTCCCACCCCCTCTACGATGTGGATGTTCGCTGCCCACAGCAACGTCGCTCAGCAGGTAAGTACGTGTGACGGCGGTTTGACGCACAAACGACGGGGGTGGGCACAATAGATTGTATCGTGTGACGCTCGCATAACTGTTGCCACTTAATTGACAATCAGGCATGGTTGTGTGTGATAATGGCAAGTTTGCACACATACCATGCTTGACTTACAGTATGTGCTCAACTTAGTTTTGCAGCAGTTTCTGAAAAAATATCAAGATTTGCCTGAGCTACTTGTGAAGTCAGCTACAGATGCTGCCAATCTGGAAGTGCTGCAGCAGTGCTTGCAAGTGCCAGCTCACCAATTGGTGTCAACATGACCAAGTTCTGGAATTCCACATTACATATGCTGGCAAAAATGTGTGAGCAGAAGACCATAGTTGAATACCAGATATACCAGTTGGTATTCTGTTTATTCTCCAGCCATAACAACCAAGTGGGCATTGATATCTCACATCTGTAAGGTTCTGCAAAGCTTTAAGGAATTAACCAAGATTGTGATCGACGATTACTCCATAATTAGAGTAACATCCTGCTTCTGTGTCTACTCAAACATTTGCTGCTTACAATTAGAGAGGAAGCTTTGCATGTAGAACAGTTGTAGATGATGGATTTTTTTTTTTTTCTGATGCTTTTTTTAAATTTTTTTTTTTTATTTGTTTCTTGAGACACATTAGAGTTCCACACGGGATTTCTCATGTATTGGAGATATTTGGAACATGATCCATTCTTTTCATTCCCATACGGATACATGCGATTTTTTTTTTTCGCTAAGGGCATTGCGATCCCGCATTAAGGTTATCAAAACAATATGTCTACTGGAAAAATATATTTTTTTTTATATTGCATATTTCTGGTACCTTTTGTATATTTTTTTATGTGTTATTGCTTATATCTTTCTTCATATGTGGTTTGCTTTATTATGTATTGCCTTGTATGGATAACCACCCATGCATTATTTGTCTGACTTTTTTTCTGTGATGTCATATCCTTTTTACACACCCCCTTTTCCTTTAAATCCCTGACATGTGTTGTAACATTATGGATCAGGACTAAGAGCGTCTAATTGCTCGAAACGCGTACCATCTCCATACCCTTGTCCTCATATGGATTTTATTTCCCAGGATGTGATTCTCAATAAAGAAATACTTTTTATATAACCATTGGATGTGGATGCTGGAATCCTTCTTCTCTCCTTGGAATCCTTAGCCTGGCCGGCTTTTCTTCCCGTGCACCTGTCCTCCAATTGGGTCTCCATCAGATTGGGTGAGCTGAACTTTCTCCTCCTTCCTTGATTGTAGATGATGGAAGAAAGTATACAGGGCAATACTACCCAGCCCAACCTCATCTAAACTTCTCAACGTGGATTGAGTGCTATTGAGGAGGAATCTGGAGAGGAGAGGGAGAGTTGTCCTCCTGGTGGGGACAGGAAAGTCTTGCCTGTTGGGAATCTGCACACATGGCTATCTTTATGTCCCACAGCGATTCCCCTGACACTCATGTTATACACATTTTGGCCAACACTAATTACTGGTTGTTTATTCTTCTCGATTTACGCTACAAGGAATACTTTACATGGACTCTCCCAGCACCTAAGCCCTGGTGCGTGGGGTAGTCTGACAAGGAGGGAAACGTTTCTGAAGATGATGAAGCAACACTTAACCGACCATACCAGTGTCCTCTGTGATTCCAGTGTGCCGTACAACTAATGGGCATCCAATCATCATGTGACATGAACTGATCCTCTACGCCTTGGAGGTGTTGGCATGCCGTGTCACTAGTGATTTGTCAGAGCAGATATTTTGTGTCACCAGGGGCATAATTAATGATCAACTGAAATTACTGACAGGCTGGCTGTTCTCAAAATGAACAAGGCATGGAATGGCCAAAACTTCTTAACCCTAGCAGATGACAGCAACAAAACATAAAGCCAAATCAAATATTTTTTTTCTGTTGTATTCCCATACACTTCTTCCCACCCAAAAAAGAGTACAGTTTATTGTTTATTATTTTTATTTCTACTATTTTATATCAACAGGGTTATCCTGCTGCCCTCTCTCCAAATTTGGGATGGCCATCAGGAGGCTTCTTTTCGATTGCTGTCAGGTAGCCCTCAATTATTAATTTTGGAGGGCCATCAAATTGCCCTCTATCATAAATTTTGGAGGGCCAGCAGGCACCCCTCACTCATAAATTGAGAGCCATAAAGCAGCCCTCATTCATAATTTTTTGAGGGCCAGCAGGTGACCAAAATTGTTGAAAAAGTGCTTAGGAAGCTATCAAAAAAATGACAGAAAAGATTCTTCAGAAAAAGTGTCATAGTTACCTGAAACATGAGTTCACCTAAGTTTTAAAGAAATTGTGTGCACATACTCTTGGGCTATGTGCACAGGGTGTCATTTTGCAGAGTTTTGGGGACAAAAACTGAGCAGTACCCCAAAATACTTGATGAGTTTTGAATTTTCAGGATGATTTGAGGTATATGCACAAAGCTACTGTACATTTAGTTTTCCCAGGTGAAGCTGCATCAGGGAAATGTCAATGATCATTTTCTAAAGCAGTTTAACTGGTGGTTTTGCCATTTTTCATGCATCAGCTTCATCAGCAGCTTATTTCACTTTGTAATTTAAACATACAGTGCAACTTGAAGAATTAAAAGAATAAGTCACTTCTTTTGACTGCTTCAATGTTTCTGAATCCTGAAGTGGATAAAAGAATTGGCATAAGATGGAAAATATACACAATAATGTTGTTTTGATGTTCCTTTTATGGATCACTTTTGCTGTGCTTTCTCCCTGGAATTATCTTGAGGCCTACTTCCCACATCCGTATCTGCAGGATATGTGACGTCCATTTTCACATGTACCAGAGACACTGACTCACATAGACCCATTAAAATCAATGGGCTTGGACACACATCCATGTTTTCCCATGGACCGTGTGTCTGTGTGGAGCACACATGTGTCCGTGTGCTCCACACAGCGACATGTGAGTTTTTTTATACTTACTTGTCTCCAGTGGTGTTGTCTCTGCTTATGCTGTTGCTTCCATGCCAGCTCATTAAGCTCACTGCACTCTCCGCAGACCCAGTAGAAACAGTGCCAAAGACAGCAGCGCTGGAGATAGATAAGTATACCATCTCATGCTGTCCGTATACTATCCTGATGTCACACGGATAGCACATGGACAGCACATAGAACACACACAAACACACACAAAAACACATATGCACTTTCGCCGCGGACCGTGCAAAACGTTCATGTATTTCACAGATGGGTGAAGGAGGCCTGAAAAAGACATTGTGTTAAACATACTTTTACATTGTTTTTTGAAGCAGAAATTGAGCAAGAACTCCAAGTTATTGAGAAGTTTTTTGTTGTTGATAAATAATCTGAATGTTTATTCCTATCTTCTGCTTAGTTTCCACTTCACAAACACTCCGTGTGTAAATAGCCAATGAGCGGAAACTAAGCAAAAACTCTCCAAATCCTCATTCAAGTCTCAAGACTCCTCAAAAATGTGAAGTTTCCACTTCAAGGGCATCTTTTCTGTCATTTTTTACTTGTTTCCTGAGTGTCTTTTCTATGGTTTTGGCTAGTCTTTTGAAGGGTTTTTCTATGGTTTTTATAACAACTTTTTACAGTTTTACGGTCGTTTTTCTTTCTCCATTCAATAGTGAAATATCTGCTTGCATTTTTCTGGGGGGGCATCTGCCAACATCTTTGAGGCAAAAGAATGACTAAATTGTTTTACAAGATTTTCGATCATCTTAGCTTCTTTTGAGCTTTTACTATTGACTTGTATTGTACAGTACAGAGCTTGTACTGACTGATAATGCCAGAAGAATGGACATCACTTTTTTTAATGATTATCTACAGTATGTGCACACAGATCAGTGTACAATAAACTACTTTTTTAAAAATAATCTCATCTCATATGATTCCTGGATAATTCCTGGGAGCGCGACACTTCTGATACCTTGCTATGTGCACACAGTCTTTTTGCTGAATTTCTGGAGTGGAAGCTGAGCAAAAAGTACAAGCATTTGAGGAGTTTTGCATTTTTGAATAGTGTTTGGATATATTCCATTTGGTTTCCGCACCAAAAGCTCTTCGAAATGCTCTGGGTGCTCATAATCCTTTGTGTCTAAAAACCTGAAATAGCTAAAAGACATTTAAAAGCCTGAACATATGAACAGTGAGTCATCTTTACATATGTTTATTCATTTGAGTGTTTTCTGACAGGTTTTTTAAGTGGAATCTGCCTAAAAATGTGTCACTTGCAAATACCCACTAAGCAGAAAATCATATTTCTTGAGTTTTGAAATGTAGAGGAGGATTTTAAGAGTTTTCTGCTTCAAAATCTTCTAAAAAACTGTATCTACAGATTAATCCAGTCTATGTGCAAATGGCGTCTTTTTGATGAGTTCATAGAGCAGCAACTGTGAAAAACTCCACATTTTTTGAGAAGTTTTTAAATCTAGAGGAGGATTTGGAGAGTTCTGCTCAATTTCCGTTTAGTATGTGTTCACGATGTCTTTTTCAGGCAGACTCCACACAGAATCCATGTGAAAAAATGGAGAGCCTCCAACTGACTATACTTATTGTATAGAGTGAAGAACATTTGTAACCATTTACCTGAAGTGGCTTAATTTGAAAAACTCGGCATCTGTGTCTAAATTACGCCATGTGCACATAGTACAGAGGTTTATTTAGTTAGTTTTAGAGCAGAAAAGGAGTGGAAACTCTCAAAATCCTTGTAAAATATTCAAAACTCATCATAAGCTTGATGGTTTTGCTTAGTTTCTGTTCCGCAAACTCTACAAAAAGACTCCATCTGAACATACAGTCGTGTTCAAAATAATAGCAATGTGTACAAAAACATGAGTTAAGCCAAAAATCTTTATAATAGTTTTTTTTTCCATGCATTGGGAATATTGCACAGTTTTCAAAATCAAAACCTGCAGAGAAATGTATGTATTTTTTAACTACTGTATTTTTTGGACTATAAGACGCACTTTTTTCCCCCAAATGTGGGGGAAAGTGGGGGGTGCGTCTTAGTCTGAAAGTAGGGCATGGCTGCGGGGAATGAGGGTGCTGCGGCGGAGCGGGTCATCGGGGGCAACAGCAGGCTGCAGCAGCGCCTGCCATGACCACGCGGGCCCTGCTCATTTTATATGCACGCCCATCCTCCCGCCCATCTCTCAGCGCTGAAGTAGGCGCTGGCAGTGGGCGGGATGTGATGAGCGGGGGGTGAACGCATAATTAACAGCACGCCGTGATCACCCCTGGCAACTACAGCCTGGAGTGATCATGTGCGGCTGTATTCACTGCCCCCCGCGTATCATCATCAGCGCAGGGTGCAGTGAATCAGTATACTCACCGACAACGATCCCTGCAGCACCGCGATGTCCTTCTGTCTGCCGGCCATGGCTGTGTGGAGACTAGCAGTGCGCACAGTGACGACATCATTGCTGTGCGCACGTGTCCACACAGCCGCGGCCGCGATGCTGCAGGGATCGTTGTGGGTGAGTATACTGATTTACTGCACCTTGTGCTGATGATTATACGCGGGGGGAAGTGAATATATAGCAGGATGGGGGTATATAGCAGGATGAAGGTATATAGCAGGATGCGGCCATATGCCAGGATGAGGTGTATAGCAGGATGCGGCCATATGCCAGGATGGGGTATATAGCATGATGCGGCCATATGCCAGGATGGGGTATATAGCATGATGCGGCCATATGCCAGGATGCGGGTATATAGCAGGATGCGGCTATAGCCAGGGTGGGGGTATATAGCAGGATGGGAGCACATATGAGGATGGCAGTATATAGCAGGATGCGGGCTATACCAGGATGAGGGACATATATACACAAGGCAGGAGGATCATTACCAGGATGGGGTACCTTAGTAGAGAATTTGGGGACATTACCCCCATAACAGTGTCAGCAGCAGATCCTCACCCCATAACAGTTTGTCATGACCACATTTTTTGCTTAAAATTTTATATTCCTATTTTCCTACTCTAAAACCTGGGTGCGTCTTTTGGTCCGGTGCGTCTTATAGTCCAAAAATTACGGTACTTTACAGAAAATATAAAAAAATGAACATTGGGCTGTTCAAAAAAAATCAGTGTCTGCATTTGTCTTTCCATACTCAAAATCTGTCCTCTTTTTATTTAGGATTTAGCAATCCCGTGAATAACTAACCTAACATTTAGTTGTATAGCTACAGTTTTTTAGAAGTGCTCCACATCTATGTTGCAGAGAGTCAACCAACTTCTGGCACCTGTCACCTGATATTTCAGCCCAGGATGCTGTGTATACATCCCACAATTTATTTGCATTTGTTGGCTGTCTCAGAAACAGCATTTTTTATGTCACCCCACAAGTGCTCTTTTGGATTAAGGTCCGGGGATTAGGCTGGTCACTTCATAACCTCAATTTTGTTGTACGAGAACAAAGATTTTCCTTGTTTACTGATGTGTTTAGGGTCATTGTCTTGTTGAAACAACCATGTCAAGGGCATTTTCTCTTCAGCATAAGGCAACATGACCTCTTCAAGTTTTTGGATATATGCAAACTGGTCCATGATTCATAGAATGCGGTAAACAGACCTGGCACCATAGTAAGAGAAACATGCCCATATCATGATGCTTGCACCACTATGCTTCACGGTCTTCAGAGTGTACTGTGGCTTGAATTCAGAGTTTGGGGGTCTGATGAACTGTCTGCAGCCCTTGGACCCAAAAAGAACAATATTGCTTTCATCAGTCCACAAAATGTTTCTCCATTTCTCTTTAGGGCAATTGATGTGTTATTTGGCAAATTGTATCTGCTTCAGTACATCTTTTTTTCTAACAATGGGACTTTGTGGGGACTTCTTGCTAATAGATTAGCTTCACACAGACGTCTTCTAACTGTCACAGTACTCACAGGTAACTTGAGACTATCTTTAATCATCCTGCAGCTGATCAATGGCTGAGCCTTTGCCAATCTGGCTATTCTTTCATCCATTCTAATGGTCGTCTTCCGTTTTCTTCCACGTCTGTTTTTGCTTTCCATTTTAAAGCATTGGAGATCATTTTAGCTGAACAGCCGATAATTGTCTGCACTTCTTTATACGTTTTACACTCTCCATTCAACTTTTTAATCAAAGTACGCTGCTCTTGAACAAACGATATTTCAAAGGCTTTCAAGGAGAAATGCATGTATAACATGTGCTGGCTTCACCCTTAAATAAAGGCCACCTGATTCACACCTGTTTCTTCACAGAAGGACTTACATCACTAATTTAACTCCACACTGCTATTATTTTGACCACGCCCCTTTCAATTAATTAGTCAAATACACAGACTTAAAAACATGCAGATCATGAATGCTGAGTCTATTGGTTTTCTAAGAATCTACTGCACCAAGTGGTAAATTGTTTGACATTTGGTGATATACGTTATGCCAAAAACAGTGATTAATCTGGTTAGTCATATTGGGCTGCTATTAGTTTGAACACTACTGTACCCTAAACTTTCTGCTAATATTCCCTACAGGTTTAAGTCAAAGCGCAAGTGGAAATGGTTCAATGCAAAAAATGTAATGTATATTTTGTTAGAACCACTCTCTTTTATTTATCCATAAGTCTTTAAATATCCATAATGAATTTTAATATTTATGAGAAACTAGTAAAAGGAAAGCTTTTACAGTTCTGTCCTTTCATTAATCTTAATTTTCTGTCTTTTGTCTTTCTGTGCCAACATTTTGAATTTGAATACATTTCAGAAAGATAGAAATAATGAGAAGGCATCTCTTCTTTGAGCTTACTAGCTGTATACTCTAGTGACCTAATGAAAGATCTTTGAATAGAAAGTTTAAACATTAATTGAGTACGGAATACTGTAGTTAAACATGAATTGTTGAATCATATCTTCTTCTAATTTACTTATCTCAAATGCAAATATTTAGTAAATTAACCGAGAATCACATACAATATGTTAAGTATTTAGATTTTTAAACCCATTCATAACAGTTTTTTTTCCTCCCACTAACATAATTTTGACCTTGAAACCATAATATCTGCTTCATAGTGAAGCTTCAGAACAAAGAGAATCATTTTCATTCCATCACTATGGTTACACTTTTTTTTCGGAGTCTAGCAACAGCATTGGAAGTGTTGAATATATAGATTCCTCAAGAGGGTAAGAAGAACTTTGTACAGCATTTAGTTTTCATTAAACCATTCAATGCTGGAGTGTCCTGGAAGACCACTGCACAGAAGATATCTTTCAAAATGTAATTGTGTGATACATATACAGAAGAAAAACAAGACATTTACATAGCAATGGCATAGCAGATCCGTGATATAATATGTGCTTCAATAACAATCAGAAATCAACATGCACCTTATAAAGACAGAGAGTAGAAGTCATAAGGAAGGCAAAATTAGAGGGTTTGCAACTGGGATTTATATATAAAAGTGCCATTTTGTGGTAGATATATGGGAGATGCAGAAATGGCAGCTATTTCTAGGGCCTCATTGAGACGTCCTTTTTGTTCACTTATGAGAAAAACAAACTGATTTTTTTCACCCAAAATTTAGTTCGAGTACAATTAGAGTTTGGTCCTAGTCATCAGTTTTTCTTGTACATGAAAAACAATATTCTCTATTGTTTTCCTTTCTATCAGTCCGTGAAAATCAGACCACACTCGGATGGCATCCAAGTGGTATTTCATTTTTTCAGAGAAGCAAATACTCGCATTGCCTATTTTGATCTGACACTCACACTTTAAAACCGGGGATAGCACTCATACGATAAAAACAAATGTCTGAAATTCACACTGTCAGATAATAATGAGTGAACATTCCAAAAAGCCCTTATTTCACAAATATCTTTCAGTGTGAACAGGCTGCCAATCAGCGGATGAATGTGCAAAACGCTCAGTCATTTGGTGAAATGATTTTTGCTCAGTGTAAAAAAATTATAGTTCTCTTGAGTGCATTGTTCTGTGGAAACAGGACACACATTGCCAAGAACCATGGCAGCCTGTGAACACTACGATCTATTACAGATTGCTGAGTACATATAACTTATTTTGGTTAACTGAAAAGATGGAATAAATAGCAAACTTTCAAGGCTACTCAGGTCTCTTCAACAGGCATGGTATAGCACAAAATCTGGAGTCACATATTTATACACAACAGGACATAGAATAGTGTAATAAAAAAGACAAGTGACGAGAAGGAGAATTATGGGAGGGGGAAACACAGATGTTGCAGTAAATATTATTCTAGGACTAAAATTAACTTTTAGTACACCTTTATCAAGATACAAAACATTAAAATAGAGACCTCTCTTTACCAGAAGCTAGTTGACTATCCAACATATTTTACATGGGAACTTTTCATCCAAAACACATTAAAAACTCTTTTGTCTACAGTCATGCCATCAGATATAGTCAGATATGTTCCAATCTTACAAATAGAGACAAACACCTTGAGCACATCAGAAAGACATTTTTGAATAAGGGCTACCATCCAAGAGCAATTTCAATTCAGATTTCAAGAACCACCTACATTCCAAACCTGGAGGTGTTAAGAAGAATCTTCACTTCAAAAACATGCCAGATTACAATCCATATTTCCAAATCCCCAACTTCTGTGTTTTAGACATCTCCCAAATCTAAGGAGCACCATTGTCAGAAGCTTTCTGTCCTTTCCAACAACAATAATAATGTTTCCCTGTAACCAGAAAAAATGTTAAACCTGTCCATTTATAATGACAAAGGACAAGATAAAGATTCCAACTCAAATCAAGTATGTTTGGGTTCGCCAATTCAGCCAAACTGTAATTAAAAGTTTGGTTCGGTACAGGAACTTGAACCAAACTTGACCCCAAGCCCAAAACCCAATGAAGTCAATTGGGACTCGAACATTTGTGCTGTAATATGGCTGTAAAATGGTCCTGGCAAGGGCTAGGGGGTTAAAATAGGAAGCAAAATATTGCTAAAACCAGGACAATTACCTGCAAACAAATGTGGGTAGGTAAATTACTTAAAATAACTGAATTGAAAAAATGATTGTGAACCAGGAGGCAAAGGTTAAAGCGGGGAAGGAAGTTGAGGAGTTGTGGAGAACATGGTGGCGTATATGAAACCCCCTCAAGTGACCACATTTTGGAAATTACAGTCCTTTGGGAGTTCATCTACTGATGTAGTGATGATTTCTGGGAAACATCTATTGAGTCAAATGCAATGATTGTTGCAGAATTAAAAATTGCAAATAAGCCCATGTCTTGGCCCAGTACATTTTAGTGCCTGTACATTGTGCACAGCTCGTGCCTCTGGAGACACGTACTGAGAAAATTAAGTGGGCTCTACTCACTACAACAATGCTAAACATGTGAACATTAACTGTGGTTTAGACACATTGGTGGCTCAGAAGGAGTGGAGCATTTGGATTTGGGAGTACAGATTTTGCTGGGTTTCTTTTTACAGGGGTGGAGCCATAGTGCTTTTCCAAAGCCTTTGTAATAACAGTAACATGGAAACCCTCCTATATTTCTGTCAACAGATGATGGATCTGAGTGGGGAGTGTAATTAGCAGCGTAAGTGCTCAGTGTAAAGTGCAGGATAAATGTGAGCCTCTCCATACTTCAATCTTTGGAAGACAGAATGAAAAAATTAACAGCAGTTGAAGAATTTGCTTTATTTATTTATTTTTTATGCCATACTTCTTGCTATGAGACTATGTAGCCTTATTCCTCAGGTCAGTACATTTACCAAATTTATTTAGTTTTTTTAGGGTTGGCTACTAGAGTTGAGCGCGGTTCGTGGTTCGTGGTTCTCCAGTTCTAGGTTCGAGTGATTTTTCGGCTGTTCGAGATCGAACTAGAACTCGAGCTTTTTGCTAAAAGCTCGATAGTTCTAGATATGTTCGAGAACGGTTCTAGCAGCAAAAAGCAGGGCTTTTTACAGCTACAGTGTGCAGGAGCCATCGCTGGCAGCCTGCCACAAGCTGGTAACCAAGATAAACATCGGGTATCCAAGCAAAGCGCTTTGGTTAGTAACCCGATGTTTATCTTAGTTACGTGCAGGAAGCCCACACTTTCCCGCTCAGCTCAAGCTCACTCCGCCCCCTCCTGCCTGCGGCATGTACACATACATACACACACACACACACACACACATCCCCCCCCCCCCCGCTCGGCTTACCTGCGGTGATGAAGTCCCGCCATCCCGACCTCAGCGCTGTCACTGTCCTCCATGGCCGCCGCTTGTCACATCACCTCTCGCTTCCGACCCGAGACTGACTAGCGGTGACGTCACGGACCTCTCGCGATACTTGCTGTGAAGGCGCCGGTCATTGACCTCAGTGACAGGGGCTGTCAGTGTGCTGGAGATCAGCGCAGGTAATGTACCTTGCTGACAGCAGCACTTGTCATCCCCTGCAGTGACCTGGGCTGACCCATTGATGTTAGCTCAGGTCACTGCACTGCTCTCCCAGCCAATGGGGAACATCCTGCTCTTCATTGACTGGGACAGTGTGGATCGTCATGGCAACCCCTTGGATTACACCAGACCTGGATTTGTTTTTCAATCTAATAAATTGGTTAAAGAGGGAATGTTTTGGGGAGTGTTTTTTCAAATAAAAATGTGTTTGTCGTCTATTTTATTTTTATTACTGACTGGGTTGGTGATGTCGGGTATCTGATAGACGCCTGACCTCACCAACCCCAGGGCTTGATGCCAGGTGACATTACACATCTGGTATTAACCCCATATATTACCCCGTTTGCCACCGCACCAGGGCGCGGGATGAGCTGGGGCGAAGCACCAGGATTGGCGCATCTAATGGATGCGCCACTTCTGGGGCGGCTGCGGCCTGCTATTTTTAGGCTGGGGATAGTCCAATAACCATGGACCTCCCTAGTCTGAGAATATCAGGCCCCAGCTGTCTGCTTTACCTTGGCTGGTTATCCAATTTTGGGGGACCCCTACGTGTTTTTTTTTTTAATTATTTATTTAATTTAAAATAACAGCGTGGGGTGCCCTCAGTTTTGGATTACCAGCCAAGGTGAGGTTGCCAGCTGTGGTCTGCAGGCTGCAGCCGTCTGCTTTACCCTAGCTGGCTACAAAACTAGGGGCAACCCTACGTCATTTTTTTGGCTAAATACAAAGCTAAGCACCCCTTAGTGCCACATGAAAGGTACCAAAGGGTGTTCCACTTTTTCTCCATTTTTTTCTCCACTTTTTCTCCACTTTTTCTCCACTTTTTCTCCATTTTTTTTCTCCACTTATTCTCCACTTTTTCTCCTCTTCTTCTCCACTTTTTCTCCACTTTTTCTCCTCTTATTCTCCACTTTTTCTCCACTTTTTCTCCACTTTTTCTCCACTTTTTCTCCACTTTTTCTCCACTTTTTCTCCTCTTATGCTCCACTTTTTCTCCACTTTTTCTCCACTTTTTTCTCCACTTTTTCTCCTCTTATGCTCCACTTTTTCTCCACTTTTTCTCCTCTTATGCTCCACTTTTTCTCCACTTTTTCTCCTCTTATGCTCCACTTTTTCTCCACTTTTTCTCCTCTTAATCTCCACTTTTTCTCCACGTTTTCTCCACTTTTTCTCCACTTTTTCTCCACTTTTTCTCCACTTTTTCTCCACTTTTTCTCCTCTTATGCTCCACTTTTTCTCCACTTTTTCTCCTCTTATGCTCCACTTTTTCTCCACTTTTTTCTCCACTTTTTCTCCTCTTATGCTCCACTTTTTCTCCACTTTTTTCTCCACTTTTTCTCCTCTTATGCTCCACTTTTTCTCCACTTTTTCTCCACTTTTTCTCCACTTTTTCTCCACTTTTTCTCCACTTTTTCTCCTCTTATGCTCCACTTTTTCTCCACTTTTTCTCCACTTTTTTCTCCACTTTTTTCTCCACTTTTTCTCCTCTTATGCTCCACTTTTTCTCCACTTTTTCTCCACTTTTTCTCCACTTTTTTCTCCACTTTTTTCTCCACTTTTTCTCCACTTTTTCTCCTCTTATGCTCCACTTTTTCTCCACTTTTTCTCCACTTTTTTCTCCACTTTTTTCTCCACTTTTTCTCCACTTTTTCTCCTCTTATGCTCCACTTTTTCTCCACTTTTTCTCCACTTTTTCTCCACTTTTTTCTCCACTTTTTTCTCCACTTTTTCTCCACTTTTTCTCCACTTTTTTCTCCACTTTTTCTCCTCTTATGCTCCACTTTTTCTCCACTTTTTTCTCCACTTTTTCTCCACTTTTTCTCCTCTTATGCTCCACTTTTTCTCCACTTTTTCTCCACTTTTTTCTCCACTTTTTCTCCTCTTATGCTCCACTTTTTCTCCACTTTTTCTCCACTTTTTTCTCCACTTTTTTCTCCACTTTTTTCTCCACTTTTTTCTCCACTTTTTCTCCACTTTTTCTCCTCCTATGCTCCACTTTTTCTCCACTTTTTCTCCACTTTTTCTCCACTTTTTTCTCCTCTTATGCTCCACTTTTTCTCCACTTTTTCTCCACTTTTTCTCCACTTTTTCTCCACTTTTTCTCCACTTTTTCTCCACTTTTTCTCCACTTTTTTCTCCACTTTTTTCTCCACTTTTTCTCCACTTTTTCTCCTCTTATGCTCCACTTTTTCTCCACTTTTTCTCCTCTTATGCTCCACTTTTTCTCCACTTTTTCTCCACTTTTTCTCCACTTTTTTCTCCACTTTTTTCTCCACTTTTTTCTCCACTTTTTCTCCTCTTATGCTCCACTTTTTCTCCACTTTTTCTCCACTTTTTCTCCACTTTTTCTCCACTTTTTCTCCACTTTTTTCTCCACTTTTTTCTCCACTTTTTCTCCACTTTTTCTCCACTTTTTCTCCACTTTTTCTCCACTTTTTCTCCACTTTTTTCTCCACTTTTTTCTCCACTTTTTTCTCCACTTTTTGTCCACTTTTTCTCCTCTTATGCTCCACTTTTTCTCCACTTTTTCTCCACTTTTTCTCCGTTCTTTTTCTATGGTCAGTCTACCCATTAGCTCTGCCATGCATACTGTAGCTCTACACCTACTGCACATGTTACTTTATGATTGACATCTCTTTCGTACCAGAGCTGTCTAAGCCTACTCTGACCCCATATTTGTCATTACTATATTGTCCTTGTACTGTATTATGACATTTGTATCATGTGTTTCATTTCTTGCTGTGTTGCAATTTTTTTGCTGCATCCCAATTGTACCTCTACATTGTTCGAGTTTATGTTATTGTTCTCTCACTCTTATGTGATACTGATTATTGTCATTTTTCATGATTACATGCAGATAAGTCCAATCTGACGAAGGCTCAGGCCGAAACGTCATTTGTAACTTGTTTTGGACAAAAACATATATGCTTATGAAAAAATTTTTTTCTTAATACGGACCAATAAAGAGTGATTTTGCATTACTATCCATTGTGACTTACTGACTTAGTCTGGGAGATATAGAGTGCCGAGGTTACTCACTAACTTTATCTATTATTACCTCTGAGCACCTATATACCAGTGAGCAGAGCTTCCTCTACAGTAGTTCTCCTGATTAGGCATGCCCTTACCTCATGAGCAGGGCATTGCAGCTTTGGTAGCAACCATTACGACATGGACTCTGCTGCTGTGGACCCGGGGAGAGTGAGTGCAGATTCATTGCACCCACACTCCTCACATGAAGGGTCCGCACTCCTAGAAAATGGGGGATACGTTCCCTGAGTGTCTCCCCCCCCATATTCTAGACGGTCCAGAGTCGTCGTGGGACCCCTTTATTTTTTTTCTTACAATAAATTGGTGAAAGAGGAAATGTTTTGGGGACTGTTTTTTCAAATAAATTTCTTTTGTCGATTTTTTGTTTTTGTTAGTACTGACAGTTTATGATGTTGGGTATCTAATAGACGCCATGACATCACAAACTGCTGGGCTTGATCTCAGGTGACTTTACAGCTAGTATCAACCCGATTTATTACCCCGTTTGCCACTGCACCAGGGCACGGGATTAGCTGGGGTGAAGCGCCAGGATTGGCGCATCTAGTGGATGCGCCACGTCTGGGGTGCCTGCGGCCTGCTATTTTTAGGCTGTGAAGGCCCAATAACTATGGACCTTCCCACCCTGAGAATACCAGACCACAGCTGTCCGCTTTACCTTGGCTGGTGATCCAATTTGGGGGGGACCCTACTTTTTTTGTGTAATTATTAATATTTATAAAATAATTATAAAAAAGAGCCTGAGGGGACCTCCACATTGGATCCCCAACCACGGTAAAGCTGCCAGCTGTGGTTTTCAGGCTACAGCCGTCTGCTTTACCCTAGCTGGCTATCAAAAATGGGGGGACCCAACGTAATTTTTTTTTTAACTATTTTTTAAATAGAAAAAATTAATGGGCTTCCCTGTATTTTGATTGCCAACCAAGGTAACGGCAGGCAGATGGGGGTGGCAACCCATAGCTGTCTGCTTTATCTGCGCTGAGAATCAAAAATACCGCGGAGCGCTACGTCATTTTTTTAAAGATTTATTTTTACAGCACTGTGATGTCCAGCAATCAAAATACAGGGAAGCCCATTTTATTTTTAGTTATTTAAATAAATAATTAAAAAAAATATATATGGGCTCCCGCTGCATTTTTTGTATTGCTAGCTAAGGGTAATCCAAGCAGCTACTGGCTGCTAACCCCCACTGCTTGGTGTTACCTTCACTGGCAATGGAAAATCCAGGGAAGCATTTTTTATTTTTTTTGCCAAAAAACTACAAAAAAAGGACGTGAGCTTCGCCATATTTTTGTATGCTAGCCAGGTATAGCAGGCAGGTGCTGGAAGAGTTGGATACAGCGCCAGAAGATGGCGCTTCTATGAAAATGCCATTTTCTGAGGTGGCTGCAGACTGCAATTCGCAGCAGTGGGGCCCAGAAAGCTCAGGCCAACCGGTGGTGCGGATTCCAATCCCCAGCTGCCTAGTTGCACCTGGCTGGACACAAAAATGGGGCAAAGCCTACGTCATTTGTTTTCTAATTATTTCATGAAATTCATGAAATAATATAAAAAGGGCTTCCCTTTATTTTTGGTTCCCAGCCGGGTACAAATAGGCAACTGGGGGTTGGGGGCAGCCGTACCTGCCTGCTGTACCTGGCTAGCATACAAAAATATGGCGAAGCCCACATAATTTTTTCAGGGGGCAAAAAACTTCTGCATACAGTCCTGGATGGAGTATGCTGAGCCTTGTAGTTCTGCAGCTGCTGTCTGTCTGTATGGAGAAGAGCAGACAGCAGCTGCAGAACTACAAGGCTCAGCATACTCCATCCAGGACTGTATGCAGAAGTTTTTTGCCCACCAAAAAAATGACGTGGGCTTCGCCATATTTTTGTATGCTAGCCAGGTACAGCAGGCAGCCACGGGCTGCCTCCAACCCCCAGTTGCCTATTTGTACCCGGCTGGGAACCAAAAATATAGGGAAGCCCGTTTTTTTTAATTATTTCACTTATTTCATGAAATAATTAAAAAACAAATGACGTGGGCTTCGCCCTATTTTTGTGTCCAGCCGGGTACAACTAGGCAGCTGGGGATTGGAATCCGCAGCACAGGTTAGCCCGAGGTTTGTGGGCGCCTCTGCTGCGGATTTCAGTCCGCAGCCGTCCCAGAAAATGGCGCTCTCATAGAAGCGCCATCATCTGGCGCTGTATCCAACTCTTCCAACAGCCCTGGAGCCGGGTGGCTTGTTGGGTAATCATGAGTTAATACTGGCTTTGTTTTACCAGCCAGTATTAAGCCAGAGATTCTTAATGTCAGGCACGTTTGACCCGGCCATTAAGAATCTCCAATAAAGGGTTAAAAAAAACACCACACAGAGAAAAAATACTTTAATAGAAATAAATACACAGACACATTAGAGACTCCATCTTTATTACCCCTGTCAGCCCTCCACGATCCTGCTCTTCTGTCTGCTTTCTTTCTAGTGTAGTAGTAGTGACGATTGTAGTGAGGGGCATCACTTGGGGCTGGGGAACCTCCATCCTCACTACAATGCTCACTACAATCGGGAAGCAGCGTGCAGCCTTCACTCTGTGAGTGATCAGTGCTGGCTGCTAGCGGTAACGCTGACAGACGCGTTACCATAGCAACGGTGCTCTCGGAGCCGCGGTTAGCGGTGACGTCACCGCTAACTGCGTTGCCATGGCAACGGTGATCTCCGTTAATGACCGGCTGTGTCAGCCGGTCCCTAACGGAACGGGGAGTCGACCGTGTGCTAGAGCATGTCGCCGGTACACGGCGATACACATATGTGCACCGTGTACCGGAGAGATGCACTCGCAGGTCCTACATGACGTGTCATAGTCATGTGACCAGTCTGTAGCCAATGAGATAATAGCCACGTGACTGGTCACATGGCTATTTTGACGTCACGATAGGTCCTGCTTCTCTGCTGGCAGTGCAGGTCACCGGGAGGATTCAGCGATCATCGGATGGAATAGCGGCAGGAGACAGAGTGCAGAAGGGATCGCGAGGACCGGTAAGTGTTATGGCAATGTTTATTAACTGTTTGTGTACATTTATCATGCATTTTTATGTGTTTGTGATTGCCTCCCATTCTAGCCTATACGTTCGAGTTCGGTTCGTCGAACGTTCGACGAACCGAACTCGAACGGGACCCCCGTTCGGCGAACTGACCTCGAGCCGAACCGCGACCGGTTCGCTCATCTCTATTGGCTACTATCACAAAAATGCGTTTTTACAAAATAAAGGTTTCTTGATGAATTTTGAAGGTTGTGTTTTTATATATTTTCTGACTACAGATTCATATCAGGGCTCATTTTTTGCAGGATGAGTTGGAGTTTTTATTGGTACCATTTTGGACCACATAATATTTTTTGATCGCTTTCTATTCTGGATTTTGTGAGGCAGAAGCAAGAAGAAACAGCAATTCAGGAATTGTTTTTGTTTGTTTTTTTATAATGTTCACCATGTCATAAAATTGATAAGACAGTTTTATTGTTCAGATCAGTATGAATACAGCAATGCCACATTTGTATAGTTATTTTCTGTTTTGCAGCTTTTACACCAGAAAAACTATGGAAGACTAGGTCCCAGGCAGTGAAGTACCCGGGAAACAGCAGAAACAGAACCGTATAAGTGTAGACATGTCTGTTGTGAAGGTGGAATTAATAAAATATTTACAGTTATTTTGCTCAGAGTTCTCCAGTGTCTATCTAATACATCCCAAATGGCGACCGGCTGCGGAGTGGTGGACACTGCCCTGAAGAGTACAGTAAGTGTTGCACACCACGTCCAAAACAGTCTACAAGCACTGACTTTCTCTATCGAAGTAGTATGAAGCTCTCATGGCCCGGCATCCACATCTTCCTTCACATGCAGTAAACTTTTCACCAATATATGATCTTCACATGTGCTCAGATGGAACAGGAAGCCAGTTTTAAAAAGATATACCCTGCTGGTGGTTCAAGATCCACAAAGCTATCACCTGCAAATTGAGAATGTTATGTGGACATTTTTTGGTACTGTCCATGGAAAGGGTCCAGTTAATGGTATCTCAAAAGAGCTATATGTAGACACATTCTGCAAAGAAGAGCTGAAGTAAACTGACCGAGTTTTACAATGTTGCTTGTTCTGCATCCAATACAATCTCAGCAGTTTATGTGTCTAAAGAAACTGTGGACAAAGAAAAAAAAAAGCAGGAAAGACATGATCAAGCAGAAATGTTGCTGCCATACTAGTATTCCATGACAAGCATTACTTTAGGATGAGTGGAGATAGTTTTGAAATGTGTGACATCATCCTTTTTCAGTTAATCAGTCCTTTCATCAAAATGCCTTAAAAAACAAGATGTTTGGAGGTTCCACAGAGGCATCAGTTACGCTACGATGAATAGTAATACTATGATATTGTAATTGGCTTTTATGATCATGGGGAAGTAATCATCAATGCCATGCAAAAGAGAAGAAATGGATGGAAAGTATGAAATGTGGTACCCTGAAACAGATGTCATCCGCAGGGTGGACCCGCCAGTACCTGTTAAAAATAGAATCATGTTATCTTTCATTAATCCCACGCTCTGGACATTTGATGGTCTTCATATGTACAGATACATTGGAAGTTATGTCAGTAATGTTAACTATACTACAACTTTTAAATGGATATATATATATAAAAAAAATGTAAATGCAGTAACATAAACCGTTGCAAAAACAGTTACTTTTTTTGTTGATATACTTTGGGATGTACCCAAAAATTATTTGAATAAATACTATGTAGAGTCACAGAAACTTGTGCATTCATTACATAGGACAAATCATGCTTCCATTTCATTTTGCATCTGTTATACAGTGTCCAATGAACCAGTAAATAGCATGCCCTTGATGATGTGTGGAGTTATAAGGCTTTAACTACTGCCACTGTGAACCATCCCCGCTGGCAAACCTCTTTCACAAATCAGACTTTATCTCCTTTCTTCAGGGCAGGTCCCTGCTTCCCAAATTCAGCAATTACATACACTCAGTGCCCCATCTTCTCTTCCTGCACAAATCCATACCCCTCTGACAATAAAGATATTGCACGATGCAACATATGATCCAATCAACAACAGTCCAACCCCCAGGGAGATCTAGCCAGGCCTGCACCTATTCCTCCTTCCATTTCTTTGCCTAAATTTCACCAGCTATCCAACTAGCATCACCCCAGCTATTTAATTGGTCCAGGGTGGGGAGTTCTCCCAGGAGATGCAGATTTTGTGCTGGAATATATACAACAAATTCCTGCACCAAATCTGCATCTCCTGGCAAAATATCACATCCAAAACCACACTGCGTTTTGATGCGTTTTTTTTTTTCTTTTGCCAGGAGATGTAGAATTGGTGCAGGAATTTTGAGCATAAATTCCAGCACCACATCTGCATCTCTTAGCAAAAAATGCAGTTTTCTACCAGGATATGCAGGACTCATTGAACTCAATGAGTTCACCGGAGGTCAGGTCACTAAATTCAATGAGTTTACCTGAGGTGAGTTTACCTGCTGTCACAGCTGGAGATACCCATGGTAGCCCCACCTGTGACCACAGGTAAACTAAGTGATGTCACTGCTCACAGCTGCATCTCAGTCAGTGGCTGCCTGAAGCCACAGCGTGAGGTCATGTTCTCTAATGTGCCCCTCACTGGGACTTCATTATGTAGCAGAGCCAGGATCATCATTGGCCATTGTGGTGTGGATTACATCGGACCTGGGTATTTTGGAGGTAAATAAATTGGAGAAAGAGAGTAGTTTTACAAAAAGGATTTTTCTCTGTGTTTTGTGCTTATTTCTTTTGACTAACAGATTAGTAATAGGGTCTCATAGACCAATCCCCATTACTAATCCAGTGCTTAGTGGCAACAGTGATTTTTGACAACTCATAGCTGTCATTATCCCCTTCTATTACCCCAATTGCGATTGCACCAGGGCAATCGGAATGAGCAAGGTAAAGCACCGTAATTGTCAAATCTAATGGATGCGACAATTTTGGGACAGTTACGGTCTGCTAGTTTTAGGCTGGAGAGTCCAATAACCATGGGCCTCCCCAGGCTGAGAATACCAGTCCCCCTCTGTCGGCTTTATCTTGGCTAGTTATCAAAATTGGGGAAGACCGCATATCGTTTTTTAAAGATGATTTAGCTGGGGGCTGCAGCCTGTAGCAGTCTGCTTTCGTTGTGGTGGATATCACAATATGGGGGACCCTATGTAATTTTTTTTATTTATTTATTTATTTATTTTTACACCACTTTAGGCATGCAGACAGAGGGTGTGATTCCAACCAATCACTGGAGGAACCAGTGAATATTCATTCATGAGAGCTAATGATTGGACCTGGAAGATCAGTAAGTATAACTGTCCTGCTTTATTCCTTGTTGTCTTTCTTTTGCAGCCCCCCCTAGCCTTTTATAACACCATTTATAGCACATAAGTTCGGGACCCTAAGGCGGGCTTTAGCGACATCTCAATGTGTAAATCCTAGGTGCGATGATGAACGAGCGCAAAAGCGTAAAAAATCGCTGATCTATGTCACGTTGTTCATTTCCATAATGTCGTTACTGCTGCAGATACGATGTTTGTCGTTCCTGCAGCACCACACATCGCTGTGTGTGAAACCGCAAGAACGACAAACATCTCTTTACCTGTGTCCACTGCCAATGTGGAAGGAAGAAGGTGGGCAGGATGTTATGTCCCGCTCATCTCCGCCCCTCTGCATCTATTGGCCAGCCGCTTAGTGACGTCGCGGTGACGTCTCTGTGACGCCGAACGCACCTCCCCCCTTGAAGGAGCGATTGTTCGGCGGTCACAGCATCGTCGCCGACTAGGTATGTGCGTGTGAAGCTGCCATAGCGATAATGTTTGCTACGGCAGCAAGCTCCAGATATCGCATGTACGACGGGGCCGGGTACTATCGCGCTCTACATCGCTAGCAATTGCTAGCGATGGCGCAATGTGTAGAACCCACCTTAGACTTAAATGGGGTTTTGGCTGCCAAACGTGATTTTGTTTTTTAGTCTATTCTGGTTTAGCGAATCTGAATATTCATCTCTTATTTTCCTTTATTCCCATTGCCATAGGTTTTTTTAAATCCACCCCTCAGCCATGCAATCTGACTTTACTAATATTTGTGAAAGACTAGTATATACTAAAGAGCTCATTGGCTTTCAGCATGTTACTGTAAATGAAAAATTTTAAAAAGTGAGGTGGATGATGCTGTTTCTCTTTCATGGGGAAATCTTCATGTCTGTTCCTCGATTAGAATCAGTGACCTTTCTCTGGGGAATCAACTTTAATAAAACAATGAGCTAATAGGTAATGTGAGAAAAGGCTCTAATTTTGTAGTTTACAGGAAGAAAGGATTTGACCACCATCAGAAGCAAAACAGTAACAATGCCGTGACATGCCAAGAATCTGCATAGCTAATTGTATGGTAAGTAGCTGCAAGTTAAATGTATGTTTGAGATAGCTAGCCAAGATGATTATCTGTAAAATGAAGTCCCACACTCAAAGTTGAAGTGGATGGTGAGATATGGAGCCTGAAATTCAAAAGTTCAAAATATCGTTATCCTCTTGATTGTATGTATGTATGTATGTGTTACGGTTGCTGCGAGCACTGGAGACTAAGTCCAGATTTCTTGCTACTGCACATGTGCGAGCGCTGGAGACTAAGTCCAGATTTCTTGCTACTGCACATGTGCGAGCGCTGGAGACTAAGTCCAGATTTCTTGCTACTGCACATGTGCGAGCGCTGGAGACTAAGTCCAATCTTGGAGCCATTGCACATGTGCGGGTGACATCATCGCTGACACGAGGTCACATGTCTCTGACACCTTCTATGCCGATTGGTCGCTGGTCATGTGCTTGTGACGTCTTGCTCGGTGATAGGCCAGCATGACGTCACTCCTGTCGTTCTGGCAGCGGATTGGCTCTGATGTCCTCCATCTTGGATGAGGCACAGAGTCTATATAAGACCCTGACACACGCCGCATGGTGCTCAGTCCTCTTGGTTCATGCATATGAGTAGACGCTCTGTGCGCGTTCCTCTAGGCATTCCTCTGTCTATGCTAGGTGAGCGCTACCGGCAGGGTAGCGTTCTTATACCTTACAGCTTCGGCTGCTGTCCGTATCCTTACCTCTTAGGGGAGCGGACATAGGCAGGTGCCTGAGGCACATGGTCTGGCTGGGCCTTGTGATTCTACTCGTAGGTGGACGTTGCCGCTAGGGTAACGTTCCTTATACTGCGTCTGGCAGTTGTTCGTATCCTCGCACACTAGGGGAGCGAACAGAGGTAGGAGCTTTGTGCGGCTTACGCTGCTGTTCGTCTCTTTTGCACCACTAGAAGAGCGGACCTAGGCAGGTGCCATATCTAGTGGTTCGTGTCCTCGCACACTAGTGGAGCGAACGCAGGTAGGAGCTTTGTGCGGCTTACGCTGCTGTTCGTCTCTTTTGCACCACTAGAAGAGCGGACCTAGGTAGGTGCCATTTCGCACACATTGCCTTTGTCTCTGTGATTATTAACAGAGATCATTCCACACACCCTCCAAGTAAGGGAGGAATTGCTTTACTTACTTATTATATCCTTCTGTGAGTTAACAGAGGTATTGCACTCTGCCATAGTCTGCAGCAAAGTCTTTGCACGGTGGACCCTGACTGTCTGATACTCCTTTCAGTTATTATCAGACAGCCCCCCGTAACAGTATGTATGTATATATATATATATATATATATATATATATATATATGTATGTATGTATGTATATATATATATATATATATATATATATATATATATATATATATATATATATATATATATATATATATATATATAAAATAACTTTTTTTTCTAAAAATATTGTATGAATGGAAACTTGGCTTTGTGTGGAGGTTATGTTTGGATCTAAACAAAAGGGACTTTGTGAATTTTAAAGTGAGCAACGACAGAATATACTAACTCTATAGAGGGAGGTTGAGTGGACTTCTGAATGAGTGTCCTTTTCAAGCCATTACTTGAGAAAACCACTTAAAGCTTAACGTATGGAACCTTGTCACAGATGAGTATGCAAGAACAGTATTTAGCTTTCTATACAGTTATTGCTGTCATCATTGTATGTCATCAAAATCTCAGTCTTTTCTACTTTTTATATAAAATAGTTTTTATTGATTATCAAAATTACATGCATACATATAAACAACACTAAAAACAATAATAGGAGAGGAAAAAGATAAAGGGGCCACAGCCCTGACCTTTCCCTTCCTAGAGTACGGGGTCGGCGTCCTAATTTATAGTGACGCCCCCGTTCCGCGGTGACTAGGCCCTAGGCAATCCCTTCCTAGTTCTGAGATAAGTGCACTAACTCAAAGGAGTGTACTAACCCAAAGCAGTAAAACCACAGAGAGAAAGAAATGCACAGTCCAGGGTAACTAATTTGTCTGTATCATCACTCGGGGCTGACAGGGATAGTAGAACCTGATAAGGTTAGTCGCGTATATCAATCAGTCTGTGTGCTCAGTAGCAGATAGTAACTGACTAGAAGGTAAACACAAGATTTTTACAATCCAAGAATCTCCCAATGCGTTTCGCCCTTTCTGATAGTTGTAGTCTCAGGGCTCATCAGGGGCGTCTTAACTAGATTCTTAAAAAGTTTATTTATTAATTCCAATCAGAAACTGGATGGATCCACACTTAAACACTAGAAGTCCCAGAGAGGGGTCATTTAACATTTCTACCTTTGGAACCCAGGGAGCTCGAAATTTCTGGGACTTCTAGTGTTAAATGACAAGAATGAGTCCGGTATATCCAATAACTTAATCGGTCAGGAAGAACACCCTCACAAAGAATTGTGCCGCCTCAGTCCATAGTAGCATAGTAGAAATTACTCATCACTCGTTATCCACAAAACAGGCCTCAATGGGTCTCTATTAATTTCCCCATAGGCTCATTACCTTCACCTATGGAAGTATGTCTAACAGGACTGGATTCCAGTAGAATAGACAACAATATATAATATATATATATATATATATATATATATATATTAATAATGATTATTTAATTTGAATTTTAAAGGTTCAGCAAACTGGAGGAGCTGTTAGGTGTCATTCACATTGATGAAGATGGCATCAATCCATCAATCCAGCCTGTAGCGATGTGTGTAATGAATCTCCTGGCCAAGGTGACGTCATTGCGGTGTAAATGTTTTCATTTATTTCCATCACTTCTACTGACCTGTTTGTCCATCCCCCTGAACCATATATCAGGTGCCCAAGAAGAGGCTGAAGCTGTTGATGGCAGGAAGTAATCTGTATAACACCTGCGCTGTGGAGGTGAAACGACAGACCTGGCAGGATAACCAGGCTCTATTTGGTGATGAGGTGTTGACTTTGCTGAAGCAGTACATCCTGGAGAATGAGAACATACTGCATACTGCACAACGTCTTCAGCCTCTCCCCAAAAATAAGACAAAAGGAGGAGGTAAGAGCTCAATAAAATTACCAGATTTTGGGTCGATATTAAAAGCCTTTTTTTATAATAGACTAAAGGCCGCTTTACAAGCTGCGATCTTGCTAGCGAGATTGCTAGTGTGCGTACCCGCCCCCATTGTTTGTGCGTCACTGGCAAATCGCTGCCCGTGGTGCACAACATTGTTAGGACTCGTCACACTACTTACCTGCCTAGCGACATCGCTGTGACCGGCGAACTGCCTCCTTTTTAAGGGGGCGGTTCGTTCGGCGTGACAGCGACATCACTAAGCGGCCGCCCAATTGAAGTGGAGGAGTGGAGATGAGCGGGACGTAACATCCCGCCCACCTCCTTCCTTCCTCATTGCCAGTGGCCGCAGGTAAGGTGAGGTTCCTCGTTCCTGCAATGTCACACATAGAGATGTGTGCTGCCACAGGAATGACGAACAACATCGTAACTGCAGCTGCAATGATATTTGGGAATAGGGGAGCATGTCAACGATAAACGATTTTGCACGATTTGGAGACCTTTTTTGATCGCACGTAGGTGTCACACACAACAACATCGCTAACAAGGCCGGATGTGCGTCACGAATTCCATGACCCCAACGACATCGCTTTAGCGATGTCGCTGCGTATAAAGCGGTCTTAAGAGTCCACCTAACATATGTACTGGAAACGCTTCTAGCACATACATAATTTGAGTAGCGTGGTGGCTCAGTCAGTGTTTAGCTCTGTTGCTTTGCAGTGATTGGGTCCTCAGGACCAGGGGTGGGATTCAGCCGGTTCTGTCTGGTTCTGGAGAATTGGTTGTAAAAATAGCAGCCTGTTCCCAGAACCGGCAAGAAACAGCTCCAGCAATCAGGTTCCCTGTATTCACTTGTGTTAGTGTCTCTTTAAGAGACTAGCATAAATGAATGCCCGTACCTCCGCACCGCACTTCTTGGTTCAGTGGAGCATGTCTGCTCCCTGACCCGGCGTGCAGCGATGCGATGATGCTGCAGAGGTCACGGCAGTGAGAGGAGGGAGCTCCTCCTCCTGCCGTCTGTCAGCATCAGCGTGCAGAGATCCGCGGAGGAGGATGGGAGACACAGGAGCGGCCGCCGCTGCAGGTAAGCGCTCAGTCAGCCGAAGATGCAGGGAGAGGGGTCGCATAAGAGGGGAGCGCTATATGGGGAGAGGGGCCACATAAGTGGGGAGTGCTATATGGGGAGAGGGGCCGCATAAGAGGGGAGCGCTATATGGGGAGAGGGGCCACATAAGAGGGGAGCGCTATATGGGGAGAGGGGCCGCATAAGAGGGGAGCTATATGTGGCTATATGGGGAGAATGGCTACATATCAGCATGCAGAGAGCCGCGGAGGAGGATGGGAGACACAGGAGTGGCCGCCGCTGCAGGTAAGCGCTCAGTCAGCTGAAGATGCAGGGAGAGGGGCCGCATAAAAGGGGAGCGCTATATGGGGAGAGGGGCCACATAAGAGGGGAGTGCTATATGGGGAGAGGGGCCACATAAGAGGGGAGCGCTATATGGGGAGAGGGGCCACATAAGAGGGGAGCACTATATGGGGAGAGGGGCCGCATAAGAGGGGAGCTATATGTGGCTATATGGGGAGAGGGGCCACATAAGAGGGGAGCTATATGTGGCTATATGGGGAGAGGAGGCTACATAAGAGGGGAGCTATATGTGGCTATATGGGGAGAGGAGACCATAAAAGGATAGTATTTGCATGGAGAAAGGGGCCATAATGGGATGGGATCCCTAGGAGGAAAGGGGCCATAATGGGATGGGATCTGCAGGGGAAAGGGGCCATAATAGGATGGGATTGGGATCTGCAGGGGGAAAGGGGCCATAATGGGATGGGATCTGCAGGGGGAAAGGGGCCATAATGGGATGGGATCTGCAGGGGAAAGGGGCCATAAAGGGATGGGATCTGCTGGGGAAAGAGGCCATATGGGATGGGATATGCAGGGGGCAAGAGACCACATGGGATGAAATCTACAGGGGGGGAGAGACCACATGGGATGGGATCTGTTGGGGGAAAGGAGCCACATGGGATGAGATCTGTATGGGGAAGGTCGTCCGTTCCAATTTTAGCAGGGCTCCTTTAGTAATAATTTTTAAAAACTGTAGAAAAACCGTTTAATACAATAAGAGTGACAGTGACTGGAACAACTGGTGCTTGACAGGAGAGTGAAGGTATAGCAGGGGAAGAAGAGGAAAGAGATTATACTTTAAATTACTTGTATTTTGTGGTTGAGGAAAGTGCGTGAAAATGGGTGTGGCTAACAAAATGGGTGTGGTTACATAATGGGTGTGGTTTTCAAATGGGTGGGGTTTACAGAGAACCTGTTGTTAAAAATTTGAATCCCACCCCTGCTCAGGACAGATCCTACCAAAAGGAACAGCTGCAAGGAATTTGTACATTCTCCTTGTGTTCTCCGTGGGTATCCTTCTACACTCCAAGGACTTACTGATAGGAAATGTAGTTTGTGAACTCCAATGGGGACAGTGATGATGATGTAAAGTGTTGTGGAGTATGATTATCCTATTTAAGTAATAGTAAATGCTTAATTTATCCTGTGGTTGTGCTTACTATCAGATTGGATGTTGGATCTGGGGGTCTTTGCAGGGAGACATGACTTATTTTTGCTTATCTCTACTAGAAACCATTATGATCTGAAACATGTAAGTCAATAGGGAACAGTGGGAATCTGTCCTTTTGCCACTCATTTTGCTTGTGACCAGATTGGACACTTATAATGTCGTAGGAAAAATGGAGAGGTGGTGTACAATCCAGAGGTGGTCTAGCTTTATTGATAGCTGAAGACCAACACTGACTATCACTGAAAATGCAACTATGGCCCTAAAACTGGCAGCACTTTTTGCAATTTAAAATAGCATAGCAAAAATGGAGAGGTGGTGTACAATGCAGAGGTGGTCTAGCTTTATTGACAGCTGAAAAACCAACACTGACTATCCTTGACAATGAAACTATGCCACTAAAAGTGTCAGCACTGTTTGCAATTAAAATTGCGTAGCAAAAATGGGCAGGTGTGTGGAATGCACAGGTGCTGTAGGTAGCTGGACAGCAAAGGAACACTAACTTAGTATCGCAGACAATTTTAGTATGCCACTAAGTGTCAGCACTGTTTGCAATTAAAATTGCATAGGAAAAATGGGCAGGTGTTTAGAATGCACAGGTGCTGTAGGTAGCTGGACAGCAAAGGAAGCCTCACTTTCTATCACTGCCAATGAAAAAATGCAGTAAGGAATTGTCTGAGCTGATGTAGCTATAGCCAGACGCTGTTATGTAAAACCCTGGAAAGCGCTAGCATGGACCTGCCTAGCAACAATGGCTTTGAACGGCTGTAATGCAGCCCTGAAAAGGGCTGAAATTACAAGTAGTCCCTAATCCCTAAAGCACTGTGTAGATTGCACTGTATGTCAATAGCGCACACAGCAGCAGTGGCAGCGGGAGTGGGAGGTGTGACTGTCACCCACCCGCAGCAGAGAGATAATTGCAGCGAAGGGGAAAATGGCCGTGTCTTATAAGGCAAGGACATGTGACATACACAGCCTATGACACATACCCTTGCTTGTCTGGCAAACATCCACTTTGCTGTGTGTGTGTCTATGATTTGCTGACAGCCTGGCTCGCCCCACTGTACTCACGGTTAGGAAAAAAAAAATGGCGATTGCCATTCTTTCAGCACTCAGCAGCAGCACTGATCTAAACCCCACTCCCCCCACACACTATATGCTGAATTTTGATAATATCATGATTCACAGTGACTCACACTATTACAGTGAAAAGCCAGCTAGTAACTAGCTACGCTTTTTGGTGATCGAACCGTTCTCGAACGTAACTCAAACTACCGAACTTTTAGCAAATCGTTCGAGTTCGTCAAATGACTCGAGCACCCCCCAAAATCACTCGAACATGAAATTGGCGAATCGTTCAACTCGAACATCGCTCATCTCTACTTATGATTAGCTACAGTTGAAACTAAATCTAAAAGACACATATAAATGCTTTTCTCACTATCTGATATGAAATCAGAATAAACCTTTCCCGTTTTAGCTCAATTAGGAGCCAAAATTATTTATATTTGCAAAATGCCAGAATAATGAGAGAGAGAATGTTTAACGCATTTTTATTATTTTCTGAAAAGTCAAAACTTTACATACACTAAGGGTATGTGCCCACGATCAGGACTCACTGCGTCCTGATCTGCGGGGCCACATGTCTCCTCCGCAGGAGAACACAGAAGACCGCAGCTGCTTGTACCCACGATCATGGTTCAGTGCGCTGTGGTCTCTCGCTTGTGTTCTCCCTACGGAGGACGCATGCGATTTCACAGCAAACAACTGACATGCTGCAGTCTGGAAAGATGCACCGCAGGTCAGTGTTTGTTGTGGAAAAAGCAAGAACAGTGGGCACGGGATTTCAAGAAATCCCATCCACTATGCTTGTACTGTACAATGCAGCGTTTTGGACACAGCTGAAGCATGCTGAGTCCAAAATGCTGCAAATACTGATCATGGGCACGCACCCTAAGGGGTACTTTGCAATCTACGACATCGCAGCTGCGATGTCGGTGGGGTTAAATCGAAAGTGACGCACATCTGGCGTCGTTGTCGACATCGGAGTATGTGAATCCTTTTTACTACGATTAATGAGCGCCAAAGTGTCAAAATTGTATGATTGATGTAGTGTCGGGCATTTCCATAATGTCGCTGCAGCGACAGGAACAATGTTGTTCCTCATTCCTGCGGCAGCACACATCGCTGTGTATGATGCTGCAGGAGCGAGGAACATCTCCTTACTTGCGTCCCGGCTGCAATGAGGAAGGAAGGAGGTGGGTGGGATGTTTACGTCTCGCTCATCTCCGCCCCTCTGCTTCTATTGGCCGCCTGCCGTGTGAAGTCGCTGAGATGACGCACGACCTGCCCCCTTAAGAAGGAGGCGGTTCGCCGGCCAGAGCGACGTTGCAGGGCAGGTAAGTGCATGTGAAGCTGCCATAGCGATAATTTTTGCTACGGCAGATATCACAAGATATCGCATGTGCGACGGGGGCGGGGACTATTGCGCACGGCATCGCTACAATCGGCTTGCGATGTCGTAGCGTGTAAAGTACCCCTAAGAGTACTATGCCTTTAAACAATATAATGATGTCATGTCATTGGAACCTTCTGATAGATTTATTGGTAACATCTGAGTTAATTAGAGACATACTTGTGGATGTATTTTAATGCACACCTGAAACACAATGCTTCTTCACGTAACATCATGGGAAAGTCAAAAGAAATCAGTCAAGCTCTCAGGAAGAGAATTGTGGACTTGCAAATGTCTGGTTCATCCTTAGGTGCAATTTCCAGATACCTGAAGGTGCCTTGTTTATCGATACTAACAATTATACACATGTACAAACAAGATGGGAATGTCCAGCCATCATACTGCTCAGGAAGGAGATGGTTTTGTGTACCAGAGAAGAACATGCTTTAATTAGACATGTGCATATCAAGTTAAGCCAAGAACAAAAGCAAAATACCTTGTAAAGATGCTGGCAGAAGCGGGTCAGATTGTGTCATTATCCACAGTGAAATGAGAACTGTATCAACGTGGACTGAAAGGCCACTCTGCCAGGAAGAAGCTATTATTCTAAAAGAAACATAAACAAGCCAGATTAATGTTTGTAAATGCACACAGGAAGACAGGCCTTAATTTTTGGAGACATGTTCTGTGATCTAACAAAACTAAAATTGAACTGTTTGGCCATAATGACCATCGTTACATTTGGAGGAAAAGGGGAGAAGATTTTAAGCCTAAGAACACCATCTCTACTGTGAAACACAGGGGTGGCTGCATCATGTTGTTGGACTCTGTTGCTGAAGGAGGGTGCGGTGCACTTTATAAAATACATGGCTTCATGAGGAAAGAAGATTATGTGGC
The DNA here is from genome assembly GCF_048569485.1 of Anomaloglossus baeobatrachus. Taxonomy (NCBI): domain Eukaryota; kingdom Metazoa; phylum Chordata; class Amphibia; order Anura; family Aromobatidae; genus Anomaloglossus; species Anomaloglossus baeobatrachus. The sequence goes on along the minus strand of NC_134353.1, from coordinate 550,252,899 downwards.
AATACTGAAGCAACATCTCAAGACATCAGCCAGGAACTTAGTTTGCGTGGAAATGGGTGTTCCAAATGGACAATGACTCGAAGCATACTGCCAAACTGGTTACAAAGAGGCTTAAGGATAACAAAGTCAATGTTTTGGAGTGGTCATCACAAACCCCTGATCTCAATCCTGTTGAAAATTTATGGGCAAAACTGAAAAGGTAGATGCGAGCAAAGGGACCTACAAGCATGGCTAAGTTAGATCAATTCTGTTAGGAGGAATGGGCTCAAATTCCTACCAACTATTGTGAGATGCTTGTGAAAGGATATTCAAAATTTTTTACCCAAGTCATACAGTTTGAGGGCAATGGTACCAAATACTAATGCAACTTATGTAAACATTTGACTTTTCAGAAAGTAATAAAAAATGTCTAAAACATTCTCTCTCTCTCATTATTCTGCCATTTGGCAAATATAAATAATTTTGATTCCTAATTGACCTAAAACAGGAAAGGTTTATTCTGATTTCATGTCAGATAGTGAGAAAAACCTGCAGATGTGTCTTTATAGAGGGTGGATAGGAACTTCTGGTTTCAATTGTATGTCGCTAATCCCATGTAGGACATTGCAGTAGCTTAGATATCCATGGTTACGACCACATATGTAGAGGCAATTAGTTAGTTAGCTGTTAGATGTCGTAACTAGGGATGAGCGAATGTATTCACCACTATTCAGTATCCAACGGATAAGGGGGTATTTGAGAAATTCGCTATCCAACGGCTAATATGGTATTCGCTCCGGTACTCTCATTTTTGTTTCTGGACTTCCTGGCACCTTTTTCAGCCAATGAACACATCTGACATTGCTTGCCCTCACAGTAACACCGCAGCCATCTTTGTTGTTGTGTTACTGTGATTGGCTTGGCTGCACAGTGTCATAGGGGCAATATAAGGCAGCCGCCGTTTTGTGTGCACACACTCATTCCTGAGCTGCCTGTGTAGTGAGACTGTACTGTGTGCGGTACAGCATTTTTCCAGCCAACTAATACTAGTCCTTCTAAGGGATGAAGCTATTTAGCATTTCATGTTAGCGACTGTGTAAATCATAGAAACAGGGATAGGGGCAGTGCAGTTCATTCTATGGGATAGTGTTCCTACTGCAGAATCCAAAATAGTCCTTATAAGGGCTGAAGATATTTAACATTAGAAAAATCTAAAGGCCACTATTCCCTATTGTTTCTCTTGGATCTCTCAGCTGCTTTTGACACTGTGGATCACCAACTTCTCCTCACCATGCTCCGCTCTATTGGCCTCAAGAACACTGCTCTCGCCTGGTTCTCCTCCTATCTCTCTGACCGCTCCTTCACTGTTTCCTTTGCCGGCTCTTATTCCACTCCTCTCCCCCTCACCTTCGGGGTTCCTCAAGGCTCAGTCTTGGGCCCTCTCCTTTTCTCTCTATACACCGCCCCTATTTGACAAACCATCAGCAGATGTTTCCAATACCATTTCTATGCTGATGACACCCAATTATATACATCATCTCCAATCATCACCCCTGCTTTGTTACAAAATAGCAAGGATTGTCTGTCTGCTGTCTCTCAAAGCATGTCCTCCCTCTATATGAAACTGAACCTCTCCTAAACGGAGTTTCTTGTGTTTCCTCCCTCTACAACCAACCAACCTTCACCTGACAGCTCAATTACCTTCAATTATTTAATCATTATTCCCAAGCAGCATGCTCATTGTCTTGGGGTCATATTTGACTCAGAAGTCTCCTTCATTCCCCATATACTATCTTTCACTCACACATGTCACCTGCATCTCAAAAACATCTCCAGAATCTGACCATTTCTTACTTTCGAAACTGCAAAAATTCTTACTGTCGCTCTTATTCATTCCCGCCTGGATTACTGCAACTATTTATTGATTGGTCTCCCTCAGACCAAACTTTCCCCTCTCCAATCCATCTTGAATGCAGCAGCCAGGGTCATATTCCTGTCCACTTCACCGATGTCTCCACTTTGTGCCAGTCACTACACTGGCTACCTATCAGCTACAGAATACAATACAAACTCATATCCCTCACCCACAAAGCTCTCCCCAGCTCTGCACCACCATATATCTCATCCCTCAGCTCTATCATCCTACCCACCCCCTTCGTTCCGCAAATGATCTTAGACTAACATCCTCCATAATACGAACCTCACACCTCCATTTCCAAGACTTTTCTCATGCCGCGCCAGTTTTCTGGAATACACTACCCCAAAGAATGCGACTAATATCCAGACCCCAAGTTTTTAAGCGTACATTAAAAACACATCTCTTCAGACAAGCTTACCATAATAACTTACTAACCTAACTCTCCCCTGTCCCACCTTCTAAATGCTACTCATAACTTTCTCTCTCCTAACTTTCTCTGTCTTATTTTTGTCCTCACATCCTACATACAACCAATAGCACGTAAGGGCACCCAAAAGGTTACTGTGTAAAGACCAGATCATTCATCTTTATATGTAACCAATAAACTAGCATAACGATGGCCAGCCAGATCTACAAGTGTCCTTCACCTTTTGTGTTCCCCTTCTTCCCCATAGATTGTAAGCTTTTGATCAGGGCCCTCATTCCCACTGTAGCTGTTGAATTACGTACTATTTGGATTTGTTTTTGTCTATACAAGCCCCCACCTGATTGTAAAGTGCTGCGGAATATGTTGGCGCTATATAAATAAACTTTATTATTATTATTATTATTATAGGGACTGTGTTCAAATAAGTTCCATTGTTTCTCATTCAAGACTATTTTGTCTTCTATCATCTAATGACACCGCATGACTAATGTAACTTGTTATGCTGCTGCCATGTAATTGTTTGGCCCAATCACCCAGGGCAATATTTTTCAAGCCTTTGTACATTATGCACTGGCACAAGCACTGTCGAGGCTACACTGTCTAAAACAATTGGTCAGGAAGTCTCTATTTATGTTCTTTACTGATGCTGTGCTCCACAGTGTGTTACACATGGACCCTTGCCAAATCAGAATTTTTTTTAGCTCCTTCCCATGTTATGTCCTGTTACTTATGCTACCATTTTTTAATAAAAAGCTGTTGGAAGTACCTACTAATGCAGTGCTCCATAGTGTCTGAACCATTATCCCCTGGGGAAACTGAATGTATTAAACTCCTTGGCATGTTATGCCATGTTGCTTATGCTACCAATTTTTTTTAAAATAAGTTGTTGGGAGCTGTTGGGAGTACCTTGTGATGCTTAGCTACATGGTGTCTTAACCACTACACCCTAGGGGAACTGAATGTATTAAACTTCTTGGCATATTATACCCTGTTGCTTATTCTACCAAGTTTTTTTTTAAATAAGCTGTTGGGAGTACCTACTGATGCAGTGCTCCATAGTGTCAAAACCATTATCCTCTGGGGAAACTGAATGTATTAAACTGCTTGGCATGTTATGCCCTGTTTCTTATTCTACCATTTTTTTAAAATAACCTGTTGGTAGCTGTTGGGAGTACCTTCTGATGCTGTGCTACATAGTCTTTGAACCATTCCCCTCTGGGAAACGGAATTTTTTTAAATCATCGGTGTTAGCTAGTGGATAAAAGCCTGAGTTCCAGAGTGAAACAACTGCCACTTCCACAGTGCTGCATGCTTCACAAACTGCGGTCTAGGAAGCAGGCAATGATGCCTTCTGCTCCCAACCTGCTGTTGGTCAGATGCAATCATCATAAACGACACCAGCTTCGATGTCCCAGCGTGGTGTTCATTTGTCCATAAAACATGCATTTCTGAATCATTTTAATAGAATTTGAATAGAGGGCCACTGGAGCTGGTGGTGTTGGTGGAGGAGGAGGAGGAGGAGGAGGAAGAGGGTAAGTCCAACATCCAAATGGCCACATTGGCAATAGCACTGTAAAGTGTAATGGAGTAGGTATTCCAACTTTCACACTAATGATATAGGGGACGCAGAAAACTACAAATGACTGCCATCCCTCCCCAATGTATGTTACAGGGCCCACCTGAGAGCCTTAAGAAGTCTGAGATTTGAGGACAGCCAGTGGCCCTTTCTACATTTGAATAGAGGGCCACTGGAGCCGGTAGTGCTAGTGGAGGAGTAGGAGGAAGGCAAGTTCAACATCCCAATGGGCACATTGTAGCTGACCTTTTAAAGTGCTGTCAAATTTGTCCCACAAAAGGAGGTGTGAGACAGATACCAATATAATGTATAAGTTACAGCCCTTTCTAATCGAAAAAGAAGGAAAAATGTAAAAAACGAAACGTGTGAACATATGCTAAAGTGTTTTTTTTTTTTGGGAGGTCTGGGCTTGATTTGACATTTTATTACAGTTATTAGGCACTAGAAACTGTTTCTTAGCAATTTGCCCTCTTTAACTTTGGTTTGAGAGCTGTTCTGGCGACTACATAAACGCCGCGTGTTGCTCTGACCACGTTATTCAAAGACACCAGAAATGCAATCAGGGACCTTCTACAGGCTGTGCCCATACTGTTTTAGCCTTTTCCCATCCATTTCAGCCTTTTCCTCAGTCACCACAGGTCACCGACAGGTCCGACGTAAAATTATTCTGGTTTCCCATAGACTTACATTGGGGGTCAAATATTTGCGAGTACTCGAATAGCGGCGAGGTATTCGTCGGATATCCGTCAAAGCGAATAATAGGGTATTTGATCATCTCTAGTTGTAACCAAAGATCCCATATGAGGTAACCAACATAGGTAATCAGGAGAACTATACTATATTTCTAATTGGAGGTATTTACTGCTAATATTATTATTATTATTATTATTATACCTACTACATACTAGGATAGGATCTTGGAGATTGGAATACCCTCTTTAAAGATTTGTTATGATTTGTGAATATACGTGATAAGAACGAATACCGTATTTTTCGGACTATAAGACGCACTGTTTCCCCCCCAAATGTTGGGGGAAAGTGAGGGGTGCATCTTATAGTCTGAATGTAGGGCTGCGCGGAATGAGGGTGCTGCAGTGGAGCGGGTCATTGGTGGCACAAGCAGGCTGCAGCAGCGCCTGCCGTGACCACGTGGGCCCGCTCAGTACATATGCACGCCCATTCTCCCGCCCATCTCTCAGCGCTAAAGCCGGCGCTGACAGAAGGGCCGGGGATGCGCGCATACTAAACAGCCAGCCCGCATGATCACCCCTGGCAACTACAGCCTGGAGTGGTCATGTACGGCTGTATTCACTGCCCCCCGTGCATCATCATCAGACTAGCGGTGCTCACAGCGATGACGTCAAATTTTATTTTCCTATTTTGTTTCTCTAAAACCAGGATGCGTCTTATGGTCCAGTGCGTCTTATAGTCCGAAAAATACGGTATATGCAAATCTACTTCATCTTCTAGACTATATACAATAAAATTTTACAATTTATTTTGGCTTAAAAAAACCTCAAACTACATTTCTAACATCTCTAATTAATACAAATAATATTTACTGAATGTAATGGGCGACTTAAAATGTATTTTTGCCTTTTTTGCCTCCATACTTTTCTAATAATACCTTAGAAAATAGAAAGTGGTGTCAGCTTCAATACACTGCAGGCAGCAATAACCTAGATGTGACATTTGCATTTCAGACAGAAAGAGGATTGACTTTAATAATACAATCATGTTGCATTGAATTCTTCCTCCCTGATGCAGCCAAAGATGACATCTCATATACTGTAGAATATTTCATCCGCCGTACCTATTACCTCCTTGTGAAGCGACTACAGATTTTACATTTGTAGGTGTTTTATTATTCAATGATTTAAATATTTTACAGAGATCAAAACACTGGATTTTCTGGCTCTAATGCGTAAGGGAGATAAGAATCAGATAGTTCTAACCTGCATAATAGGATTGTCTGGAATACTCAACACATCTTAAGCTTCTGCAGGGGAAATATCTGCAAATTGAAGTCACATATGAAATGATTTACAGTTTTATACTCAGTTTTACCATACAAAGTAGCATAGTAAATAATGAAACAAACCGCTGTCGATCTACCTATCTTTCTTTCTATGTATCGTGCTATCATCGGAAATCCATTGGGCGGATTTCTAGAAAAAGCACATGAACTTTTTTAGGATATCGGTTTTAACAAATATTTGTATTCCCCATGAAATAAAAATGTTAGAGCATCTTTTCTTCAAACTCTTCATTATGTTGTTTTTCAATGTCTCGTCCTGAGAAGGAATAAATAAATTGACAAACGAGTTTTATTACTCCCCCATACACATTCACCTCTGATTGGAAAGTATAAAAGATGAACAGTGCTATGATGAGAGTATTACAAAACTGAAATTTTGACTTCTGCTTACATCCACTCTTTGGGTATGCCAATTTTCTTCTGGAATCCAAAAATAATTTATTCTAGATATAGGATTTTGAGAGATAAGTACTCTTTCAATTGGGTTACTGTTTTTCTATCATTTTTAAGCACTGCTAAAATACTTCTTGAATACCCTATTTTACTTTACCTGCCTTTATGGCGCCATTATATTCCACAGTGCTTCACTCAGATGATTATCAATTTCCGTATTGGGGGTTACAATCTAAATTCCCTCAGTATGTCTTTGGAGTGTGGGAGGAAACCTGAGTACTCGGAAGAAACCCACACAAATGAGGAGAACATACTAATTTCTTGCAGGTGTTGTCCTTGATGGGACTTGATCCCAGGACAACAATGCTAAATAATAAACCAGCATTTGCCCTACCATGAAGCTCATGGACATGAAGTGAGGAAGGTGTTTAAGGAAAAATGAAAGCGCTAACATACAGTAGATTTATTCTATTAAATGTTCCTGCTCAGAAGACCTTTGGTGTTTATACCCCCCTATAACAGCAGTTTTGTTTTTTTGCCCCTTGAGAAATTTAACAACTACTATGTGAGAATTTGAACTATTAGCTTTGAGGATATCTCTAGCAAAGTCAGAAGCAGGACACCACATCTGGAGGAATGTTCCATCCACACTTTAAAATCTGTATTGGTTGGTGCTATCAAAGGATTTGATGGCCATAGTAGATGCCCAGTATCACTTTGTTCTTATGAACCCTGGGGCATATGGATGAATTAATTACTCCAGGGCATTCAGGACTTTCACCATGGACCAAAGACCATATCCAGGAGACTTAAGGTGGCTTTACACGCTACGATATCGTTAATGTTTTATCGTCGGGGTCACGTTGTTAGTGACACACATCCGGCGTCATTAACGATATCGCAGCGTGTGACACTTACCAGCGACCTTAAACGACCTCAAAAATGGTGAAAATCGTTCACTATGGAGAGGTCGTCCCAAACTCAAAAATCGGTAAGGGTTGTTTATCCATGTTGTTCATCGCTCATGCGGCAGCACACATCGCTTTGTGTGACACCGCAGGAGCAAGAAACGTTTCCTTATCTGCCACCGGCCGGAATGCGGAAGGAAGAAGGTGGGCGGGATGTTACGTCCCGCTCATCTCCACCCCTCCGCTTTGATTGGCCGGCCGCTTAGTGACGTCGCGGTGACGCCGAACGTCCCTCCCCCTTGAGGGAGGGATTGTTTGGCAGTCACAGCGATGCCGCCGACCAGGTAAGTGCGTGTGACGCTGCCGTAGCGATAATGTTCGCAGCGGCAGCGATCACACGATATCACATGGGTGACGGGGGCGGGTATTTACACGCTCGATATCGCTAGAAATTGCTAGCAATATCGTAGCGTGTAAAGCCACCTTTAGGACTTTTAACACTCAAGTACTTTTCTAACCCTGATGGAATTTTTGTGGTATTTATTATTGTTAGTGACGAGGTCTTCTAATGTGTGGTAACCTCACCTAACCCTACTGCAGTCATAGATTCAATTACAGCTAAGGCCTCCGTCACATGTCTGTTTCCAGTAAGTGTAGAATCTGTTATTTTCACATGTGGTATCCATGTGCCATCCCTGTGCTGGCCATGTTTAACATTGCAAAGTTGAGAAGAAGCTTTGTAATTTCTTTATCCATCCATGAAAAACACTGATGATGCACAGATGGTAAAAACAGGCACACAGATGACACAGTGGTGACAAACTGATGAATAAAACACTAATGACACTGGTAACATTTTTTCACATACATGTTTAAATATGCATATGTAAAGAAAGGCCGAAAGGATTTTTAACCGACCAGAGATTTTGATGGCCAAATGATGGATTTTAACTAGTCTAATTCGACTGAAAGCCTGAAACGGACGATTTTATTGAGGCCTGTGTCATCCTTTATAACTACCTTTTGCAAAAAAGAGGCACTCCTATTAAACACCCAGGATATATTCTCAGCCATGAAACCAAAAGAGGTCTCTGGTGTAAGATCCAAAATAGCCTAAATAGAATGGATGATTTTGCCAAATTTTTCCTTTTGCTGACTGGATCAGTGGACTGGGAGGAATGTATACTCAGACGAGTTTTGATGTGTATATCTTCATTTTGTTGCATTTTCACTCGTATGTGCCTATTTTCTGCTTACCTTATATACTGAATAACAGATCAGTCTCCCATTTTACTCTGCTTTGTTGTCTCTGATGAGTTGAAAGTTAATTAGGTCTACCTGTGGGCAGAATATCAGTGTGAGTGTGTACAGGTTGACAACTTTATATGAATATTACATTTTTGTGGCTTCATTTCACATTCTGACTCCTGGTGGTTTTCCTGGGCTAAATTATCAGATGATTCATAGCTGGTTCCTTTAGGAAAAAAAGATGATTTTTTTTTTAGTTTAGAGGAAAATTATACATGACACCTACAAAAACATTGTATTTCACCTAATACAGATAGTTGACTTAGTGCTGGGGCATTTGCTGACATCAACCTGAATGTCCAATTGCCTATAATGACCAACCTACTTTGCTTATTATATTGATATATTCTTAACAAAGGCCTACTAGATGTTAAGATTTTGATGCTACAGCCTTTTTCATTCCTTTTAGCAATGGGGAAAGTTAATGGCCTGCCCTGATCATAACTGGATTCATACTTCCTGAGGGTACTCATCCTCCTGTCTCCATGGGCATTGATAATATGGGAGAGTAGGTGGGAAAATAAATGTAATGGTATCATTACTGTTATGGGGTTGACGGCTTAGGAAGGAGTGTACAGTCCTAAGTGCAACCCAGGGTCCACCATGCTATGGATAGAATATAGCTGCTAAGAGCCCAGAGAGCAGGGTGGACAACAGCAGATTAGCATAAATCAGGGTATTAATGAGTGCACTTGGTTCTGTGCTATTTGCACACAGACTGCACTAGCTGTAACATAAAAGTAATGCAAAGTTCAATCAACCTGCTTATATGTGGTGCACAGCACACTTAACCAACATACACACCGGTACTAAGACACAATTCAAGTAACTTGCCTAAAACCCTCACACCATAAGGCTGAAAAAGACTGAGCGACATCGGACATTGGCGGCATCCATATATAACCTAAGCATCGCCCTAAACAAACTCACGCCCAGTCAGTGTGGGTATCATCCACCAGCCAATCCAGGGATGCCATGTCATCAGAGTACTTGATGTTCCACGGCCAATCAGAAGGTGCCACATAACAAGCATGCTCAGTGGCCTGTTTTCTGTACTTAGATTCTGTAAGAGCAGTGTGACGGTCCTTCTCCCATATTACACGATCAACAGAGCAAGAGATGGCTGTACAATCCAATAAGCATTTATTCCAAGCAAATCAAGATGGTCCATAACAAAATCCACAAAACAGAGGGTAAAATTAGTCCAGTAACACAAATATGGTCCGGTAACCGATAAATATCCAGGTCTCTCTGAGAAGCCAGTTTCTCCCAGAGGTTCAATCTTCATGCTTCACTCTTGAAGTTCTCAAACAGACTCCATCTCTCTTCTCCTGCTCAGCCAGACTGACCAATTCTTCAGGTAAGCAGAGAGTTTAGGTGGATCTCACACCCCCTCCCCCGATTTAGGAACAAAAGCTTGGCAGGGGCGGAATTAAACCTGCAAATAGGACAATGTACACATAAGGAATACAGAATGGACAATGAACCACGCCCAAACATTAACCCACACAAAATGGTACACAATCCACAATATTCCACCATAACAACCCCACAATATCCCACCATCACAAGCAGATTCAACCTGCACATGCTCAGTGGCCCATTTTTTGCACTTAGAATCTGACACGACAGATTCAGCCCCACACATGCAGTGACCAATTTTCTGCACTTAGAATCTGACTGAGCAGATTCAGCCCACAGAATGTCATGAGATTGACCCAACCTTTGTGACTGGCTCCTAGGCAAAGCAGTGGTTGCAGAGGGAACCTCGGGCAAGGAAGAGACAGAGGTCACCCACCACTGGCGCATAACAATTACCTCCTGCAAAGTGTGGTGTCAGACCCCAACGCACGTTTCAGCAAAACTGGCTTCTTCTGGGGAATTCAATAACATATTAGATCTCTACTAGATAACCAAGTTGTAACAATAGTATTTTGGATTTTGGGAGACATCTTGTCACAACTGGAACACCAAGCAACTCTTATGTCTACAATGTGATTCTGACAAGGGGGGCATAATTTAGGGTTATGCAATTCAAGTTATGCATCCACATCTTAAACCCGTCTGCATTCCAAATCATGATTCATTTGTCAGTTGCATGCATGCTATTCATCGACACAGACCAGAGATAAACACGGATCCGGGTAGAAAAGATGACTGGTTTAATTACGGAAGTTAAGATACATTTTAAAAAATCAGTTGGATAGGAGCCAAGAATATGTAACATGTCTCCTATTGGGTAAACGGCAAAAAGAGCTTATTCTGAGATATATGTGTACATGCATTTCATCATTTTATGTTAAGCTAAGGCAGCATGAATCACAAAAGTCTTGTGACCAGAAAGTCCCATATCTGAATACAGTTCAAGCGCCATTTTGAGCAGTGTTTTTGGATATCTTCATATAATACTGAATACTGTTCATAACAGTCCATAACTATGTCCATTACAATAATGCAATATAGACTATGTAATCTTTGGCCCAACACTGTAAGACAAGGCCAAATGCGATTTGATCCCCATTTCTAATTCTGTGTTTTATCACTAAAACATACCTTATAATTAAGTCATAGATACAAAGTGATAAGATTGCGTAACTTTGCGGTATTGCTTGGTGATATCACGTTTGTTGTCTGTTGTCTAATTACAACATGCAACTTATTGTGATTAGTTCACAAATTAATAAAGGTTTTAACATTGTTTTTCTGTTGCTGATCAATAGTCAAACATACTCACATGCCATCAAATTCTGTGCAATTCACATGCAATTGTGGCTCATTTTTTTAAAAAAAATACAGCTACTAAATATTGGTGCTCTAGTTTACATACATTTTTATAATTGGTTGAGATTGTTGTTGTACTGCTTGTTCCTATTTACCCCATTAATATGATACTGCATCTACACAACACATTCCATTTCTGCACAACAGTAATCACTGCCAAAGTCATGTGCATGGAGGGTTAAATATGATCTTAGCTGTCTCTCCTGCATGAAAGAAGGTAGTGAGTGACTCTTGGTGTGATCTAGGATGTTAAATGGGGTGCTGTTTTGTCACTAGTAGCACTTCTGAATACCTCTATTGTTACCAACATGAGCAGTGATTAAAACTGAATATGTTGAACAGTTGAACAGAAACCATAATAAATGAACATCCATTATGATTATTTTCCCATAGATAGTAATGTGTTATAAAAAGTGTCTATTCCATTTGCTATCAATTTTTTGGGGATGGAAAAGAAGTACAGAAAAGCGACGCAGCTCCCACCATCCACGTATGGTGAAGTAATGATATTATATGCAGTTTTTTTATAATTGATTCTTAGACTTGCTGGTTGTCTTGGTTAAAACCAGATTCTCATTTTGTGCTATAGTGGAGTAGATGATTTGATTCGCTATTTGCTGATCGAGATGACTTCATAACTTTGAAATTGTATTTTTAAGTAGACAGATTGATTTGTTACCACCTCCTTTGATTTTGACTCACTATGATCGGTTTAGTTATGTTCCCTGTGCTGCTCCGGGGGATGTCTATTTGTAATTTTGAGCCTGATCGGTGGAGCAGGCACCTCTGGGAGCATCATACAGTTGCCTTGAAAAACTCTCCCCACATAGGGTGACTTGCTGTACGCAGGTCTTAATTTACCCAGAAAAATCCCTGTCCTACTTCTTGGTGGGAGGTATTTCCTTAGTTTTGTTCTTGACTTAGCAGCGAGAACTTGGTCTTCCCTGTTGGAGGATCTTTTTTTCTCTTTTTTTCTTTATTATGGTTTTTCTAATTTTTTTGCTCTTTTCTTTCTTCCTTCTTTTTTGCACTTTTTTTCTCTGCTATTCCCCCCCTCACTCTTTTCTTTGCCCTTCACCAACCCAACACTTATGTGTAAAATTAAATCCATCAAACTAGCATCCCTAAATGTATGCGGCTTCAATGTTCCCCAAAAATGCTCTCAGACTCTCTATGGGATGCACAAGATGGCTGTACAAATTCTATTTCTGCAGGAAACCAACTTTAAAAGTGGCCACTTTCCAGAGATCAAAAACAAGTATTTCCCCCAATGGTATCATGTAACAAACCCGAACGCTAAGTCCAAGGGGGTAAGCATTGCCCAACATAAAGATCTACAGGGCACTGTGCTAGCATCTGAGATTGATGACAATGGTAAGTTTATTTTCCTGAAGCTCTCTATCTTTAACCAAATTTATACTCTTGCTAATGTATATTTTCCAAATAAGGAACAGACTGAGGCGGGTCTGAGGTTCATGAAAAAATTGGATGGCTTCAAACAAGGAATACTGATTATTGGGACATATGAACTTAGTGATGGACAGAACCCTTGATTCCTCCACGGGTAAGTCATCCATCTTAGTTAACAAACTTTCTGCATTTAAGAGATCCTTGTACCACTCACGGGTGGTAGATATCTGGAGAATTCTGCATTCTAGAGAGAAGGACAACACATATTATTCCTCAATGCATGCTACCTATAGTAGGATTGATTATATTCTAGCTGATCATCGTATCTTGCGTTGGAGCCCCACGGCTTCTATAGGTACTATGACATGGGCGGATCACGCCCCTTGTATTTCTCGCCTTTCAAACCCCGGACTCTTCAACAAGAATATGGCAGTGGCATCTGAGTCCTAACCTGCTTACAGATGATACTGTAAATCAGGCAGGTGAGTCCACGATAACTGAGTTCATGCAGACTCATCAGGAAGACAGAACGCCACACCCAATTCAATGGAAAACCTTAAAATGTGTAATCAGGGGGACACTTATCAGAGAGGGCTCTAGGATAAAAAAGGAGAAAGTGTCCCAAATTGAGTATCTGTTGAATCAGATTCATTTGCTAGAGCAAAGGCACAAATCGCACCCAACTCCTGAGATTCTTGTTGACCTCAACAAATTGAGAGATGATTTGAAAAATTGTATGGATCGGGCTTACCTGCATCACAGAGAGAGAGAGTGCAACATTTCTTTTATGAATTTGCTGACAAGAGTGGAGGGGCTCTGTCTAGAGGTATTCACCCCAGAGCGACCAATATATATATTCCTTTTATCTGCTCTTCTGAAGGACGGATGGTTCATGACTATGGTCAGATATCCAACGCCTTCAGGGATTATTATAGTTCTTTATATAATATATCTGGACAGTATGTCGATGCGCCTCTCTCTGTGCTCCAGACTAAGATTGATTCCTACATACAAGATACTGCACTTCCTGCCCTCCCAGACGAGGTTTCCTCAGAACTTGAAGAGCTGTTTACAGAAGAAGAGGTGTCCTGGATTATCAAAGAAGCCCCTTTAAATAAAAATCCTTGCCCTGATGGATATACCGCAAAATTTTACAAAACATTCGCAGTTAATTTAGTACCTTTTTTCACCAGGGTCATGAATGTAGTGTCGGGTGACAACCCATTCCTCAAACAAACCCTTGAGGCAAATATCTCTGTTATCCCAAAGGAGGGGAAAAGCCCAGAGCTATGTCAGAATTACAGGCCAATGTCCCTGATTAACTTGGACGTCAAATTTTTTTCAAAATTGATTACCACCAGGTTGGCGCCTTCTCTGCCCTGCCTGATCGGAAGAGACCAGGTTGGCTTTGTTCCACATAGAGAAGCGAGATATAACACACTTAAGACCATGTTACTGTACTCCCTAGTGAGGAAGGTGGAAAACCGTTCTCTCGTACTGTCAGTCAACGCAGAGAAGGCCTTTGATAGGGTGAGCTGGGTCTTCCTTAGGAGTGCGCTGAGACAGATCAACTTGGGCCCACTTTTGGATTTTTGTCAGAATTATGGCTTTATACCACAATCCATCTGCTAAAGTTAGGTGTAATGGTACATACTCTGACTCCTTTGAGATAAACAATGGAACTAGACAAGGGTGCCCTCTTTCGTCCTTACTATACGCCATAGTAATGGAACACCTGGTGGTGGCTTTGAGCAAGAACCCGGATATACACGGTATTAGAGTGGGGACCACTGAGCACAAAACCGCACTCCACGCTGATGATCTTCTTATATATGTTACGGATCCCGAAACTTCCCTTCCATCTATCCTTAAGGAGTTTGACTTGTACAGCAGAGTCAGCAATTTCAAAGTGAATCTCACTAAGTCCGAAATTTTGAATATTAATGTTTCAGCAGAAAGATGGCAGATTTTACAGACATCTTTCACTTTTAAATGGTGTTTTACATCGCTAAAATATCTGGAGATTAACATATCCTCAGATCTATCTCAGATTTATAATTCAAACTACAGATCCCTACTGGCCCGTATCGTGGCAGATCTTGCTGCTTACCAAAAGGTCAAGTTTTCTTGGTTCGGGAAAATTAATGTACTAATAATGGATGCCCTTCTGAAACATCTTTATCTCAGGTGACCCCGGTGAGTCTTCCTAATGTTTTTTCACCAACTTAATAAAGCTTGCAACAAATTTATTTGGAAAATGAGTAAACCTGGACTCGCTACCAAATTCTTGACCAAACCAAAACAGAGGGGGGGCACGGAACTGCCTAACTTCTATCTATAATTGCAGACTGGTTCCACAAAGCGAATCAGAAGTGTTGGGTGTCCATAGTCGGATATTGCCCAGTTGCACCTAACCTCGTTGATATGGATACCCAAACACGTGCGTCCCAACAGAGATGGCCTATCATTTTTGACAAGAGAGCTCCTCCGAGTCTGGGATAGGGTGCATTGCAAATTTGACCTTTGTGATCACATCGGCCCTATGACTCCCTTATTTGACAACCCTGATTTCTCCCCCGGTGGTTGGAGTAGACAAATTCCTTGTTTGGCCGTTTCACCGCAAGACCAGGCTTCAACAGGTGTTATTAGGCACCTCCTCTTTGCCATCCATGTCACAATTAAATTCCATAGAACCGGATTGTCCGGTTTCCTGGCTCTCACACCTTCAACTTCAGTCATTTTTTCAGACTCTCCATCCAATTGATAGACTATGTAAGCCTTGCTCGGATTTCGATAACCTAATGGTTCAGGCCTCAGCTCCGGAACATACGATCGTGAAAATGTATAACATTCTCATTTCCTATCCTGACCTCAGACCATTTGATTTGTCAGAGAGTGGGAGCGGGACTTGGTTATGTCCTTTTCAGACACGGATTGGAGCAAGACCTTCTTCCAAAATGCAAGAAACCAACTATAAAGTCATCTCCAGGTGGTACAGGTGCCCTGTAGACTTATATAGGTTTTACACATCATCTACTGATAAATGCTGGTGGTGCGAGTCGGCTGTGGGTACTATGAGACATATCTGGTGGGACTATCCTCCAATAGCCCACCTTTGGCACAGAGTTTTTGAAATTTTTAAGCAGATTACAGAAGAGGAGGTGCACGCTACCCCTCAGGTTGGACTGCTCTCCATGCTGCTGGGATCCTTCAAACATATTAAAAGGGGCTTGCTTAGACACTGTATCACAGCCACTAAATCTATCATCCCTCGCCTTTGGCGCTCAAAGGTAGCTCCCTCAATAATGGATTGGTCTATGGAAATGACTTTCTATGCAGAATGGAAAAGCTCTCAGCGCACTCTGACAACGAACTAGATAGGTTCTTCCAAGGCTGGCATGAGTGGATACTCTTCCAAGAATCTTCAGAGTATTCTGAGATGCTGAGGACGTAGAGTAATGATAATCACGTTACCCCCCTGATGTTAGTCTAAATGAACGGGCGAACACTGAATGACCCTAACTCCTTGCCACCCCTACTCTTCCCTATGCCCTCCCCTAACCTTCTTTCCCCCTCTTTTCACCTTCTCTTCCTTCTCTTAAAGGTAATTCTGTTTTTCTTTGTTCTTTCTTTTTCTTTTTATCTGTCCTCTTCCTTTCTTATTTTGCTTTTCTCTTTCTACTTTTTGTGCGTTATTCTCCTCCGTGTATATGAGATTAAACTATAATGCAGTTTCAAGTTATAAGTTATGCTATCTTGGGTTCAAAAAAATGATTTTTGAAAAAAACCCAAAACATTCAAATGAAAAGGTCTGTAATTAAACATATTACTTCCTTTATTCTGCTACTCTAGATTAGAACAAAAATAAAAAGATAGTCTGAACACAGCCTTAGAAAAATATGGATTATTTGTTGTTATGAAGTAAATAGATCCACAACCTTTAACCCCTTACCAATAAAACCAATTTCCGTCTTTGAATTTTAGGTTTTTCCTCCCCGCCTTCCCAGAGTCATAACTTCTTTATCTCTCTGTCCACATAAACAAGAGAACTTGTTTTTTTGAGGGAAGAGTATTACTTTTGAATGGCACCATTTGTTTTACCGCATAGTGTACTGGAAAACAGGAAAAACAATTCCAAGTGCTGTGCAATTGTGAAAACAATGCAATTCTGATTTTTTTTTTTTTTTAGGAATTGTTATTACGGCATACATTGCTCAGTAAAAATGACCTGATAATATGATTCTCCTCATCAGTATCATTACAGCAAAAACTCTACCTTTATGGTGAAAAAAAATCTGAAGTTTAAAAAATTATATATTCTTGGAATGTGTTGTCATTTTCCAAGACCTGTAAAGTTTTCATTTTTCACTCAATAGAGCCCTGTGAGGGCTTGTTTCTGTTTATGGTGTTTACCGATTGGGTTAAAAAATATATTTTGATAAATTGGACACTTCTGAACATGGCGATTCCATGTTTATATTTTTTTATCTTTATTTTTAATGGGAGAATGGAAGGTGATTTGAACGTTTAGAAGTTTTTTATTTTTATCTTTATTTTTTTAATTTTTTTTTTCATTTTTCACTGTATTTATTATTCCCGTTGGGGAACTTTAGCCTGCGATTGTCTGATTACCTCTGCTATATATAGCAATAATACAGTATTGCACTATATACCAAAAATCAGTCTCCTTTGAAGCTAGACCAAAGGGAAGACCTCCAGCTGTCACAGCAACCTATCGGCACCCCACAATCATGTTAAGAACACATCGATGGGTGTATAGATTAGTGTGCCTCGATGCCTGGGTGCTGTTAACACCACTGTTAGAGTTTGGCAGTGGCATTAAACAGGTTAACAATCATGAGCTGAGCTCCAGCCACAATTGTTACAGGCAAGTCCTGGCTGTATCAAGCAGCTATTATCTCCGAAGTTTGGGGCAACTTCACCTCGTGAGCCCAGTCCATTCATCGGCTTCCAACCGACAATACACATGTTATGCGGAAGTCAATAAGAGGTTAAAAGCTTTAGGTCATATAAAAGTGTATGGGAGGAAATTCTATCTAATATTCCACTTTAGTACCTAACAAACTATCATAGATCTAATTGATTCACTGGATTTATAGGATTCCTGTGTTTCTATGCAAAATGGGTCTCAGAGAGGACTCTAAGGCGGGCTTTACATGGTGCGACATCGCTAGCAATTGCTAGCGATGTCAAGCGCGATAGCATCCGCCCCCATTGCACATGTGATATGTGGTGATTGCTGCCGTATCGAACATTATCGCTATGGCAGCTTCACACGCACATACCTGGTCAGCGACGTTGCTGTGACCACCGAACAATATCGCCTTCAAGGGGGAGGTGTGTTCGGTGTCACAGCGACGTCACCGCAACGCCACTAAGCGGCCAGCCAATAGAAGCAGAGGGGCGGAGATGAGCGGGACATAACATCCCGCCCACCTCCTTCCATTCGCATTGTCGGTGGAGGCGGGTAAGGAGATGTTTGTCATTCCTGCGGTGTCACACACAGCGATGTGTGGTGCTGCAGAAACGACAAACAACATCGTACCGGCAACAGCAGCGATATTATGAAAAGGAGCGACGTGTCACTGATCAACGATTTTTGACATTTTTGCTATCGGTGATTGTCGCTCCTAGGGTTTACACTAACGACGTGACCTCGACAATATATCATTACCAATGTCGCAACGTGTAAAGCCCGCCTAACTGTTCAAAATGTAAATCTCTTCCAGCAGATACAATATATTTATTATGGAATAGCCCAAGTCTACGATGATATTGATCGGAGATGCTATATTTGATTGCCCCATTTTATGACTTAACAGTACCTTTTGCTCCATTTGGTATGAAGAGTAGAGTTGAGTGATATTCGAGGTTTGCCAATTTCATGCTCGAGTGATTTTGGGGGGTGCTCGAGATCGAACTCCAACTTGAGCTTTTTGCTAAAAGCTCGACAGTTCGAGTTAGGTTCGAGAATGGTCCGATCACCATAAATGTGACTTTTCACAGTAAGGCTATGTGCACATGTTGCTATCTGCATGCGTCCTGCGTTCCCAGCACAATCCCTCTCCCTTTCCTACTCACCGATCACGGGCGCCTCGCTCCATGTCTGTCAGAAATCTGTGGTGTCTGTTCCTCTTTAGAAAATGGCTGCCGCTTCATTAGTCAATTAGTTATTCCGTGCTTTCCCCAGCCACCGGCGCCCATGATTAGTTGCAGTCAAACACGTCCTCAAGCTTAGTGACAGCTGTCTCACTGCAACCAATCACAGCCACCGGCGGGCGGGTCTATATCGTGCAGTAAAATAAATAAATAATAAAAAAAAATAAATAAAATGTGGTTCCCCCCATATTTGATACCAGCCAGGATAAAGCCACATGGCTGGAGGCTAGTATTGTCAGGATGGAAAGCACCACGTTATCGGGAGCCCACCACCCTAACAATATCACCCAGCAGCCACCCGAAATAGCCGCATCCATTAGATGCGACAGTCCCGGGGGACTCTACCCAGCTCATCCCGAATTGCCCTGGTGCGGTGGCAATCAAGGTAATAAGGAGTTAATCATGCCAGGCGTCTCCCCGAGATACCGTCCATGATTAAACTGAAAGTGAAAGTAAATAAACACACACAACGAAAAATCCTTTATTTGGAATGCAAGACAAAAAAACACCCTGTTTCACCCCTTTATTAATCCCCAAATATCCCTCCAGGTCTGACGTAATCCACACGACACTGTCAGCTCTGCTCCCTGAAGATGCAGCAGCACCATAGAACAACATCGCGCTGTATCAGCTCCACGTAGCAATGAAGTGAATTGCGCGGTCAGCAGAGACTTCAGCAATGCCGACTTCAAAATGACCAAATGTGCCTATCTTAGATAATAGAGTCAGTAGCTCAGTTGAGAGAGCGCTCCCCTCAGAAGCATTAAGTCGCAAGTTCTAATCCCGGTCCCGGTAAAGAATTTAATTTTTCTTATTTTTAATTTTAAATTCTAATTATTAGATATTAATAATTATAATTTAATTTAATTATGCACTGAGGGGAGGAGCCAGACATCAGCTGTGAGCCGCGGGACACACCTCTAAAATTGGAGCAGTTCACTGAATGAGGCTGCATTGCTCTCTCCTCTATCTCTTCTCTCTCTTCTCTCTCTTCTCTCTCTTTTCTCTCTCTCCTCTCTCTCTTCTCTCTCTTCTCTCTCTCTCCCTCTCTCTCTCTTTCTCCCTCTTTTTTTCTCTCTCTCCTCTCTCTTTTCTCTCTCTCTTCTCTCTCCTCTCTTTTCTCTCTCCTTTCTCTTTTCTCTCTCTCTTTTCTCTCCTCTCTTTCTTCTCTTTCTCCTCTCTCTCTTTTCTCTTCTCTATCTTCTCTCTCTTCTTTCTCTCTCTCTTTCTCAGACCAGGCGATGATCAGCTGATGCAGTCACCTGACGGAATCAGCTGACACTATAAGTCGAGCGGTGAGGCCGGCTTTTTATTGCCCAGCCAGCTAAACTATCAGCTGATGCTGTCGGACAGGAGTCTGCACTGAAGGGTGTAGTTTTTTTGTTTGTTTTTGCACTGATGCATCAGCTGATTGTATAAACTGCTTTTTATACAATCAGCTGCTGTGTCATGTGATTCAGGCCCTTGAACCTTACACATCATCTGATCGCTTTGCCTTCCAGCAAACTGATCAGATGATATTAGATCCGGATTGGATGGCGCGGGACCCTTGATCCAGGATTACTGCGGAGGGGGGTTCTTTATTTCAATAAAGATGGATTCACTAATTGTGTTGTGTTTTATTTGTAAAAAAATATTTTTCTGTATGTTGTGTTTTTTTTTTTATCTGTGCTAGAAATTCATGGTGGCCATGTCTAATATTGGCATGAAACCATGAATTTAAGGCTTAGGGCCAGTTGATAATATATAGCTATCCCTAACTCCATTTTACCCAGCGAGCCACACGTCACCAGGGCAGCTGGATGAATTGGATACAGCGCCAAAAGATGGCGCATTTATGAAAGCGCCATTTTATGGGGCAGCTGCGGACTGCAATTCACAGCAGGGGTGCCCAGAAAGCTTGGGCACCCTGAGCTGCAGGTTCCAATCCCCAGCTGCCTAGTTATACCTGGCTGGACACAAAAATTGGGCGAAGCCCACATCGTTTTGTTTTTAATTATTTCATGAAATTCATGAAATAATTAAAAAAAAGTGCTTCCCTATATTTTTGGTTCCCAGCCGGGTACAAATAGGCAGCTGGGCATTGGGGGCAGCCTGTAGCTGCCTGCTGTACCTGGCTAGCATACAAAAACATGGCGAAGCCCACGTAATTTTTTGGGGGGGCAAAAAACTCCTGCATACAGTCCTGGATGGAGTATGCTGAGCCTTGTAGTTCTGCAGCTGCTGTCTATCTGTATGGAGGAGAGCAGACAGCAGCTGCAGAACAACAAGGCTCAGCATGCTCCATTCACTAGTGTATGCAGTAGAGCAGACAGCAGCTGCAGAACTACAAGGCTCAGCATACTCCATCCAGGACTGTATGCAGGAGTTTTTTGCCCACCCAAAAAATGCTGTCGGCTTCGCCATATTTTTGTATGCTAGCCAGGTACAGCAGGCAGGTATGGATGCCCCCAACCCCCAGCTGCCTATTTGTACCCGGCTGAGAACAAAAAAAATAGGGAAGCCCTTTTTTTAATCATTTCATAAATTTCATGAAATAATTAAAAAAAAATCGACATGAACTTCGCCCCATTTTTGTGTCCAGCCAGGTACAACTAGGCAGCTGGGGATTGGAATCCGCAGCACAGCTTGGCCTGAGCTTTCTGGGCCCCTCTGCTTCAAATTGTAGTCCGCAGCTGCCCCAGAAAATGGCGCTTTCATAGAAGCGCCATCATCTGGCGCTGTATCCAACTCTTCAGCTGCCCTGGTGACAGTGGTTCGCTGGGTAATAATGGGTTAATAGTAGCTTTGTTTTACTAGCTAGTATTAAGCCAGAGATTCTTAATGTCAGGCAAGTTTGACCTGGCCATTAAGAATCTCCAATAAAGGGTTAAAAGACACCACACAGAGAAAAAATACTTTAATAGAAATAAATACACAGACACACTTAGAGACTCCATGTTTATTACTCCCTCTTATCCCTCCCCAATCCATGGTCTTCTGTCTTCTTTCTCCTTCAACCCATGCAGCTCTGCTACATCGGCAGCGCTGCATGGGAGGAAGATGCTGCTGCTCCCCGTGCAGTCTTTTCACTCCGTGAGTGAGCTGAGGCTGCTGGCTGTAAGCGGTGACTTCACTTCTGACAGGCGCGTTGCTATAGCAACGGTGATCTCCGTTATTGACCGACCGTGTGCCAGAGCATCTCGCCGTTACACGGAGATACACAAACGATCACCGTGCACTGGAGAGATGCACTGACAGGACCTAGCATGATGTCTAGCCATGTGACCAATCTGTAGCCAATGAGATAATAGACATGTGACTGGTCACATGCTATTTTGACATCACAATAGGTCCTATCATCAGTGCTGGTTACCGGGAGGATTCAACGATTATTGGAAGGAAAAGCGGCGG
Organism: Anomaloglossus baeobatrachus; assembly: GCF_048569485.1. NCBI lineage: Eukaryota > Metazoa > Chordata > Amphibia > Anura > Aromobatidae > Anomaloglossus > Anomaloglossus baeobatrachus. Next base: position 550,230,588 of record NC_134353.1, on the reverse strand, counting down.
GAGACAGAGTGCAGTACGTAACGCGGGTACCTGTAAGTGTTATGGCAATGTTTATTAACTATATGTGTACATTTATAATGTGTTTTTATGTGTTTGTGATTGCCTCCTATTGTTTTCAATGGGGTTCAAGAGGTTCGTCGAGCGGCTCGCCGAACCGAACGCGGCCTCCGTTCGACGAACCGAACTCGAGCCTCTAGAGGCTTGCTCATCTCTAATGAAGAGTTCAAGCTTAATGTCAATTGAAGGTATTGTTAAAATTGTTATTTATTGCTGAGAAATGTTCATCACAAAATTGGATCGAAGAAATTTCTTCTACATGTCAACAATTCATAAACCAGGTCAACAGGATAACTGTGATGAAGAAATCAGTCTATATTAAGCATTGTCGGATCAATAAATTTGACATTTTGAGGGGTCCATGGTTAGAGTTTTCAGTGTTAGCTTCTACACAACTTATTTGTGAACGTATTTGGACTTCTGAGTAGAGGTACTGTACTTATGAAGAATAAGAAAAATTCACCCACTCTGCTAAAGTGTGTACATAGCAACACTATTTTCTATCTACTTACTCCATGTAATAACATTGTATTTGGATAAAACGATTAGTGTAGAAATGCTATTTATACTAACTTCCATCAATAACAAAATAAAATTGAGAGGTTGAGGGGGTGTGATGTGGGAATTGGGGTCTGTGTTGTTCATTCTATTATTGATTTTTTTTTCAATAAAAATATCTGATTAGAAAAATATATCGAAAAACATTAACAGAAATATCTGCAACATATTGCATTGTAACAGTGAAAGAAACAATATATTTTCCAGGTTTCTTTAATTTTATTTCACATTGCTGTACAGATAAATATCATGATTAAGAATTAGTTGCATGAATTCTTACTGTAGACATCATAAATGATTTACCATCACCCTAGATCTACTGAGAAATCTCACAGGGTTTGTGTCTAAAAAGACCTTGCATCCTCTTTTTGTGAGTAATGTGTTCATGTATTCCAGTCCCTGTAGTATAGTTCAGAAAAAACAAAAGAGACAGCTTAAATTGTTATTATCATCTTGTAAATTCTCCAAATAATATTCTAAACTTGTCATAGGCTATGGTGGTCTCTGCTGATATATATATATATATATATATATATATATATTTATATATATATATATATATATATATATATATAGAGAGAGAGAGATATATATAGATATATATATATATATATATATATATATATATATATATATATATATACACTATTTATTTAGTGTAAGAATGAATTTCATATATAAACACTGTAATAATTGACTAAAATAGTACGCTGAAAAAATGCCTTTTAATAAATCACACTTTGATAAAAAAAACATTATAGCTAACATTTTATTAGAAAGAAGAAAAAAAAAACTTTCAGCTTACCGCACTGCTATAATATATCCCATGCAAGAGGATACACTGAAAGTTTCAGAATGGTGTTCCCACGGAGCAGAGAATATAGAATAGAGAATATAGATCACAAGAAAAATTGTAGAAAGCCAGTAACCAAATTTTCTTTTTTTATTGAAAATCAATTAAAAACCAAATAGTAACTTTTAAAAGTAGAGTCATGAGATCTTACGCATTTCAGAGACCAAAATGTAGGTCCTCACTAATAGATGAGTAATATTTGATATCCGAAACGCAAAAGTTCTCATGACTATTTGTTTTTTAATGGATTTTCAATGAAGGGATTTAAAAAAAAAAAATAAAAAATTGGGTGCTGGACTACTGCAATATTTATTGTGATCTAATATTTTATTAGTAACACAGAGATTAAGAATATGTAATCACTCTGAGCCCATTGTAACAAACTTTTAAAAAGGAAACCCCTTTGTAGTGGCAAAAGATTTTAGATTTCACTCTCCCGAACACTTGTTTGGAAAAAAGCTAACTCTGTAATATCCCAAACACATAAATGATTATTCCGGAGTATAGGAGTTTGGGAGTGTAAAATAATGGAGAACACAAAGGCTCTACATCAAGTCAGTGGAATATGTAAACCAATATAATTGATGTGAAGTACAGTTGGGTTCTCACCTGGTATAGTTCTGCTAAGATAGGGCAACTCTATCAAATAACTTATCGTCAGTGGTAGACAAATTACCATCAGTGGTGGACAGATGTCACCAATATTCAAATATCTTAGTATCTCGAGATGCCAACCTTGCCAGAGAAACCCAATGGACTGGAATGTGACATCCAAATATTCTCTATCACTGAAAAAGGTGAATATTTGAAGGCACACATGTCCACCTTGGCAATAATAGTCAATAAAGTTTATTAAAACATCCAATTAGGCAATGCGTATTGAGGAACCTGGTGCATTTATCAAGTAAACAGAAAACCTAAACTCCAAATATAGTGAGATTGAGACGGAATGAATCAGGAGGTGTTTGCTCGCCTCCTGATTTCTTATTCTTTTGCACATTTGTCACACTTAAATTTTTCAGATCACAAAACAAATTTAAATATTAAACAAAGGTAACACAAGTATACATAAAATGCAGTTTGTAAATTAAGGTCTTTATTATTAAGGTAAAAAGAAATCCAAACCTACAGGGTCCTGTGTGAAAAAGTGATTGCCCCCTAAACCTAATAACTAGTTGGCCACCCTTAGCAGCAACAACTGCAATTAAGCATTTGTAATAACTGGCAATGATTCTTTTATAACGCTCTTGAGGAATTTTGGTCCACTCATATTTGCAGATTTACTGTAATTCAGCCACATTGGACGTTTTCCGAGCATGATCTGCCTTTTTAATGTCATGCCACAGCATCTCAATCGGATTAAGTTCAATACTTTGACTAGGCTACTAAAAAGTCTTCATTTTTTTTTCTTAACCAAACAGAGATGAGCTTGCCTGTGTGTTTTGGATCATTGTCATGCTGCATAACCCAAGTTTTTTTCAGCTTGACGCCACAAATAAAATGTCCGAACATTCTCCGTCAGGGTTTTTTGGTAGACAGCAGAATTTATAGTTCCACTTACCACAGCAAGTCTTCTAGGTCTTGAAGTAGCAAAACAGCCCCAGATATCACACTACCACCACCATATTTTACTGCTGGTATAATATTCCTTTTCTGAAATGCTGTGTTACTTCTATGCCAGATATAATGGGACATACACCTTTCAAAAAGTTAAACTTTTGTCTTATCAGTCCATAGAGTATACTCCTAAAAGTCTTGGGGATCATCAAGACTTTTCTTGAAGTTCATTGCGTAAATATGCACATGCACTGACTCCGCAGTCATTTTCTTGAAGTTAATTGCGTCAACCATGAGCGATTCAATAGATTCCGCAGTCAGATCAGGTGCCTGCTGCCGCCGTGACACTGCAGTGACACCCTCAGTATTGCTGACCCTGCCTCCTATGACCCTGCTCCACCACTGCAGCCCAGCTAAGCCATATCCGCATTGTAAGATGCACCCCCATTTTACACCCAGTTTTGGGGAAAAAAGTGCGTCTTACAATCCGGAAAATACGGTATTTAAAGGGAACGTATCACCTTGGAAAACACTACCTTCAAATATTGGGTTAATCTGTAGGTAAATTGTGCTACAACACAGCATGGCTGCCTTACTAAAAGTGCAGCCAAATGAAGAAAATTATCTTTTTTCTTTCCAGAAGCTGCCAGCTTTTAGTCATTGGGCATTGAGCAATTACCGCCATAGCTCACTATACAGTGAGTGGAAGCTGTAAACATACCCCAGCACTTTGATTGATAGCTGACTCTGCAGCGTAGATACAGTATATCAGCAGCATTTGCCGAGGTGACAGATTCCCTTTAAATTGACAAAACATCTAATTAATTAAACTTGTCTGTTATGTAACGTGAGATAGAATGTGATACGCACTCATGCGAAGGAAGTGAGACCTTCCTGAGTGCTATTTAATTATGGGTCTTAGTCCGGACGGGCGGGGGTGTTCGTGGCATACCTCTCTTCTTTTCTATTTCTCTCCCCTCCTTCTTCATGCTTTCCTTCTCTCCTCTGTTTCTTTTTTAAGTGTTTCCGGCCTCTGATGCAGTGGAATATAGATTGTTGTTATTGAGTGTACCATGATGCTATTCTCTCTACTTTGCATATCAATGATCAATGATTGGAATTGCTGATGTTATGAAAATCTATACTAATTTTAAATTAAAAAAAAAAACAACTTGTCTGCTATACAACATAAAAGGTTCTAGGTTAATTATCACCTTTTTGTCATCTTTGAGAATGTGTGATGACAGATTAAATATTTGTTTTGTTGAATTATCCTGTTTTTTGGACCCAGGCCCATGTAGTTTGGTTGTTTCATTCTTTTTCTTCCTGTATTCCATCATTTACATTTACTCTTTTTTTTCTGACTGGATGGAGGAATCAAAAATTTGCGTGGTTTTGGTCTCTTTCCTGATGGAGAAGTGGCAACTGGAGTAATATGGCAGTAGTGATAAATGTGGATCAAAAGAGCTGACCATATTTCTGGAGTGAAGAGAATCTTCTGATTGCACCAGAAAAATGTTAAGCATGGGGAACGGAAGTCAGTGGGATGGATGGTGTAGTTTTGTATGTGTAATAGGTAGAAGATCCAATGGACAACCTTCCTGAAAATTCAAATGTGAAAAATATACCATATGATGGTTCTAGCCTCCAAAACAATATTGTACTACTAGGAGAAGACAGAAATGTATCACAGGGTGCCAATGGGTTGCCATGACAGCCATGGGTCTGCTGAAGACCACCATGACTGTCATTACAAAACTCTTGTGAAAGCCAGCATTTAGCTGGTGTTCATAGGAGACTGTGATTTTTGCTATACATAGCTGTCCCCTCATGGGACTAACAAATATACTGAAAAAGACAAAAAGGTTTTTAAAAATATGAAACAATTATAAAATATTAAAAGTTCAAATCACCACCCTTCTGCCCCATTTAAAATAAAGCAATTTTGGAGAAAATACACAGATTTGGTATCAAAGCATTTGTAAAAATCCAATTTGTCAAAATATAAAATAATTTAATCCTATTGGTAAACGGCTTAACAGGAATAAATCAAAATGCCAGAATTATGTTTTTTTTGGCCACCACAATATTGCAATAGAATGTAATAAGAAGCCATCAAAACATCTGATCTACCACAAATAATATCAGTAAAATTGCCAGCTCAGGGAGCAAAAAACAAGCCCTCATACAAGCTCGTATATCTTATTAAAGTCCCAAAAACTGAGACTGGCGGATCACTGACAGATTTAAAAATAAGTCCGATCCGCTCTGGAATCCAGTGCCCATATAAGTCAATGGGCACCTGAATCTGGAGATTAAAAACGTCTGTGGAGGGGATACGGGGGCAGGAGCACGCGCGGTATACTCACCAAGGCGGTGTCATGGCGACAAACTCCGGGTCACGCTTTTACCTTCCGCAGCCGAAAATTCAATATTCACTACTTTGCCCGCCCACCAGTGCGTGTAATTGATTGCAGTTAGACGCGCCCCCACCCTGAGTTGCAGCGTGTCACCTGACTGCAACCAATCACAGGCAGCAGGACACCCGGTGGGTGGGGAAAGTGTCTGCCGGTCAGTATCATGGTAAAAAGTAAACAAATAAATAAAACAATCGGCAACACAGATATAGCCCGCGACTGCAGCCCCAGCTGTCGGGATGTATCTGTGCTGTGTATCCAGTGCCCACAGTCACACATGTGAGGCTTTTCCGGGTGATACCATGGCAGACTCTCGCGAGTCCCTCGCAAGTGAGATTCCTGTTTAAGCGAAACCACATGTGGCTTTTTTTTTTATTTAAACAAATAATTTAAAAAACGACATGTGGTCCCCCCAATTTTCATCCCCAGCCAAGATAACGCCGACTGGGGGCTGGTATTCCAGCCCGCAGCTGCTCGGTATTGCCGCATCTATTAGATGTGACAATCCCGTTGCGATACCGCCTCTTCCCGGTGGTGTGATGCGGTGCCAATTGGGGTAATGAGAGTTTAATAGCAGTGCACAGCTGCTACTAAACCCTAGGTTTGTGATGGCACAGGCGTCTATGAGATACCTGCATCACACTAACCTGTAAATAACAGTAAATAAACAAGACAAAGAGAAAAATCCTGTATTTGGAATAAAGTACAAACACAAACCCTCTTTCACCCCTTTATTAACCCCAAACACAGCCCTCCAGGTCCAGTGTAATCCAAATGAGGTCCCACACCGCTTCAGCTCTGCTACATCTGAATATCACAGAGAGAGGCCATAGAGAATGACCAATCACTGTGAGCTCCAGAGAATGAATGAGCTGCGCAATGAGAGGTGACTTCACTCAGGTCATTGCGGTCACAGCTGGAAGTTCCCACGGTCCTTCATCTGTGATCACAGGTAACCTGACCTCAGGTGGAGGTCACTAAGTTCACAGACCTGCATCTCCTAGCAGAAAATCATAGGTTTTTTGGCCAAGAGATGCAAATTTGGTGCTGACATTTTTACACCATATTACTGCATCCAATCTACACCTCCTGGCAAAAACCCGCTGTGTTTTGATGCATTTTTTGCCGAGGTTTTTTTGCCGCGTTAGTTTTCCCGCGATTTTTGCCACGGTTTATTGCCAGGAGGTGCATATTTGGTGCTGAAATTGTCTGCACCAAATTTCAGCATCAAATTTCCACCTGCTGGCAAAAAAAAATTGTTTAAAAGAACAGAGAGTCCTCAGTGGTTGATACCTTTTAATGGCTAACTGAAAAGATGGTAATAATTGCAAGCTTTCGAGACTACTCAGGTCTCTTCATCAGGCATGGTATAACACAAAATCTGAAGAGTCACATATTTATACACAACAGGACTTAGAATAGTGCAGTAAAAAAAAAAAAAAAAAAAAAAAAGAACAAGTTATATGATTATATGAAACAGAACTATCTCTATGGCAGGGGGCAAACTGTTGTGGGGCCATAAATACTGCTGCAGTTCAGTGTGAAAGTTTTATTGTCCTTTGATAAGGGTCTGGTCCAGGGCTGGGACACGCTCGGATGGTCAGAGGAGCACATCTTTTAACTGATGTAAAAAGACATGAATCCATGAGACACATTCATTCCTTCTCTGAATGTGTCAAAGGTCATCATAAGTTTGTACTCCCATAGTCTCCTATCTCTCTGGGACTTGAAGTTTCCTTTCAATACCAGCAATTTCATGTCCATGATGCTGTGGTCTGGGTTACAAAAATGTTTGGCCACAGGTAGATCCATCCTTTTTTCTCTAATTGTGTGGCGGTGAGAATTCATCCTTGTCCTGAGCTGTTGTCCTGTCTCCCCTACATACAGACCCCCAGTTGGACATTTGGTACATATAATTAAGTACACCACATTGGTTGTGGTGCAGCTGAAGGTACCTGGGATCTTGTAGTCCTGATGTGATCTGGGAATCTTTATCTTGTCCGTTGTCAATATTAATGGACAATTAATGGACCTGTCCATTAATATTGACAACGGACAAGATAAAGATTCCCAGATCACATCAGGACTACAAGATCCCAGGTACCTTCAGCTGCACCACAACCAATGTGGTGTACTTAATTATATGTACCAAATGTCCAACTGGGGGTCTGTATGTAGGGGAGACAGGACAACAGCTCAGGACAAGGATGAATTCTCACCGCCACACAATTAGAGAAAAAAGGATGGATCTACCTGTGGCCAAACATTTTTGTAACCCAGACCACAGCATCATGGACATGAAATTGCTGGTATTGAAAGGAAACTTCAAGTCCCAGAGAGATAGGAGACTATGGGAGTACAAACTTATGATGACCTTTGACACATTCAGAGAAGGAATGAATGTGTCTCATGGATTCATGTCTTTTTACATCAGTTAAAAGATGTGCTCCTCTGACCATCCGAGCGTGTCCCAGCCCTGGACCAGACCCTTATCAAAGGACAATAAAACTTTCACACTGAACTGCAGCAGTATTTATGGCCCCACAACAGTTTGCCCCCTGCCATAGAGATAGTTCTGTTTCATATAATCATATAACTTGTTCTTTTTTTTTTTTTTTTTTTTTTTTTTACTGCACTATTCTAAGTCCTGTTGTGTATAAATATGTGACTCTTCAGATTTTGTGTTATACCATGCCTGATGAAGAGACCTGAGTAGTCTCGAAAGCTTGCAATTATTACCATCTTTTCAGTTAGCCATTAAAAGGTATCAACCACTGAGGACTCTCTGTTCTTTTAAACAATTTTTTTTATCTCTACTGGCTAACACGGTACAAAGATATATTTTACTTGCACCTGCTGGCAGAATTTTTTATTTATTTTTTTATTTTTTTTTTCATTTTTGGGCCAAGGGATGCAAATTTGGTGGAGAATTTTTACACCATATTCTTGCATCTAATCTACACCTCCTGGCAAAAAAAATGTGGTGTTTTGACGAATTTTTTTCTCTGCGGTTTTTGCCGCGTTTTCTTGCCAGGAGGTGCACATTTAGTGCTAAAATCATCTGAAATCGTATTCTGACACCCAGCACAGAAAAGCAGGCTGCAGCCCCAGCCCTGTGCTTATGTTGGCTGTGTATCAAAAGAGGAACCGCATGTGGCTTTTCTTTTTTTTAAATAATTAAAAAAAAAATGACAGTGCAGCCCCCCCCCAATTTTCACCCCCAGCCATGATAACGCCGGCTGGGGGCTGGTATTCTCAGCCCGTAGCCACCCAGTATTTCCGCATCTATTAGATGTACATTACCGGCCCTTCCCGTTGGCCTGGTGTGCTGCCAATTGGGGTAATAAGAGGTTAATAGCAGCGCACAGCTGCTACTAAACCCTAGGTTTGTGATGGCACAGGCACCTATCAGATACCTGCATCCCACTAACCTGTAAGTGAATGTAAATAAACACAAACATAGAGAAAAATCCTGTATTTGGAATAAAGTACAAAACACACACCCTCCTTCACCACTTTATTATCCCCAACACCCTGCAGCTCTGACGTAATCCACAAGGGGTCCCACGACGACATATCCAGCTCTGCTACATCTCAGAGCAAGCAGCCATAAAGAAGACTGCCAGCTCTGAGTGTAGCCTATTACTGAGCCACGGTGAGCGATGATGGCAGCAAAGACTGTCACAGGCTGGGGGCGTGTCAGCCTGCAACAAAGCACAAACAAGAGTACATTTTTTCCAAGATTCTAATATTGAGAAAGATTTACCTCAAATAAGTACTGAAAACAATTATTCTAAGTTGTCCTTTCGTGAACAGCTTTCTACTCTGATACTCGAGGACAGAAAATATGATCTGGGTGTCTGCTGATGTGGTGTCTCTTTATACTAGCATACCATTTACAGTGGCTTTGCTTGCTGTGGAGCACCACCATAGCAAATACTCAGATCTCTCTATGACAAAAATTACGTACATACTGGATGTGATCAATATCCTTATGAAAAATAATTATTGGTTTTAATGGTAATTATTACCTACAGAAAGCAGGTGTGTCAATGGGGGGCTAAATACTCCCCCTCCATTGCTAATTTAACAATGGCATGGTGAGAGGAGGTTTAAATTTATACTGAGTTGAATTCATTTTCTAATGAAATATTATGGCTTGGAAGATTCATCGACGACATATTAATTATAATGTCATCAGGTAAATGTTCCGTACAGGGTTTCGCAAGTTATCTTAATAACAACTTTTTCAATTTGGAATTCATATTGAACAGTAACAAAAATGATATGACCTTTTGGATTTATCAATGCGGTCAGATGCTAACACCAGTATTCAGACTTGCACATATCGCAAGCCGATATCTGGTAACACTATTCTGCATGCATCAAGTCTTCATCCCAGACACACTATTGAGGCAATTCCAGTAGGTGAAATAAAAAGAGCCTCTAATAATTGTAATACTGGAAGCTGCCACTATAGAACAAAGGTTAAAAATTTGTGGTTATAAAAATTGGATGATAAAAAGAGCCAAAAAAATGTTTGCAAAAAGAGATTTGGATCCTCTGATAATGAAAATCCTCCTCTGAAAAAAACAAAAAGGTTTTCTGATAATGAGTATATTAAATCCCCAGTTTTGGTGTTACAATATAGCAACCAATTTGAATTAATTAAAAATATTTTTTCCGTAATGTACCGATACTTAGAGAAGACCCCATTATTAATACCATTCTGGGAAATAGATGTAGAGTAGTCTCAAAAAGAGCTATTTCTTTGGGTAATATTATTTCCCCCAGCAATTTACACTCTATAAGAAAGGAAGACAATACAAATTGGTTGAAATGAAAAGGTTTTTTCAAGTGTGGAAGAAAAACTTGCAGTTTGTGTCCTTTTGCTCATAAAACTTTAACCTTTGAAGATTCCACTCATACATCGAATTTTCATGTCAAATCATTTATTCATTGTAGGTGTAAAAATGTCTTTTATATGGTAGAATGTGGAGCCTGTGATTTAAAATACACAGGCAGTACAAAACACTATCTCCATATGTACATATCTGAACATATTCAAGACGCTAAAAACAAAAAGCAAATAATAAATATTTCATAGGTGTCCAAACATTTTGTAGTTAAAAATAATGGTGATATAAAAACAATGAATGTACGTGGTTTGGAACAAGTTAAATTGGATTGTAGAGGGGGGTTACATTATCCAGACTTTACGTCATCATGAAGCCTGGTGGATAGACTTAATACTAGAGTACCTAGAGGTCTAAATTTACAAAGAGACTTAATGGTTAACTATAAGGTTTAAATTGTAAAATATGTGTATGTAATTGGATAAACTAGTGATGTTTGAGATATAAGGGATATTAGCAGAAGCTATATTGTTCAGAGAATGCGGGGGGCTTTTTTGTTGTTTTTTTTTCCTTTGGGGAACACCTTAATCTGGTTTCAGGAGACTGAAATTAAGATTGGAAATAAAAATATTCATTACCATATATTTTTTCTAGATCAAAGATAAAATATTTACAATAACAAAATATAAAAAGTAAAAAAAAATAAAAAATATAAAACATCATGATAATATAATCTAAAAATGTAGCGAATTAATTAATTAAATGGTCACAAACTTAATATATCGTTTAACATTTAGTGAAGGCTATGTTTTCATGATATATTAGAATAGTTTGAGCTGTATGGAGTATTAGTGGAGGTAATATTGCTTAAATTCTGAGTAACAGTGGATACCATGCTGTTCAGACAATGCAGGTTTTTTTTTAACAGGGAACCCAATGATCTGGTTTCAAGAGATTGACATTTGGATTGGAAATTAAACAAAATTCACGATCCTATATTTTTTCTAGATTAAAGATATATAAAATAACAAAATACAAAAATAAAAAATATAAAACATAATGATAATAAAATCTAAAAATGTAGTAAAATAATTTATGAATAGGTCACAGTCTTAATACTTTGATAAATTTTAGTGAAGGCTATGTTGTCAAGATGAATTAGTAAAGTTTGAGCTGTATGGAGGTAGTAGAGGAGGCTATATTGCGTGAATTCTGAGTGACAGTGGATACCAGTGGAGTTGAGATCTGGAGACTGGCTAGGACACTCCAGGAACTTCATATGCTTCTTACGAAGCCAATTCTTTATGCCCTGGTAGTGTGCTTAGGATAATTATCATACTGAAAGACCAAGCCACCTCAATGGCCATCGGGTCCAACCCCCTGAGAATGCAGGCTTTCCTAAATCATCTCAGCTATATGTTTATCCAGTTTCCGCTTGAAGATTTCCATTGATGGAGAGCTCACCACCTCACGTGGTAGCCTGTTCCACTCACTGACTGCCCTCACTGTCAGAAAGTTTTTCCTAATGTTTAATCTGAATCTCATTCCTTTAAATTTCATCTCATTGCTCCTTGTACTTCCTTGTGCTAATGAAAATAGGGTAGTTCCCTCTGCAATGTGACTTCCTTTCAGATATTTGTAGAACGCTATTAAGTCTCCTCTCAGCCTTCTCTTTTTCAAAGTAAACATCCCTAGTTCTTTTAGCCGTTCTTCGTATTACATGGTTTGCAGATCTTCTACCATCTTGGTTGCTCTTCTCTGGACTTGCTCCAATATATCGATGTCTTATTTGAATTGCGGCGCCCAGAACTGTACACAGTATTCCAGGTGGGGTCTGACCAGGGCAGAGTATAGGGAAATAATTACCTCTCTTGATCTAGATTTAATGCTTCTCTTGATACATCCCAGAAATTTGTTGGACTTTTTAGCTGCAGCTCCACATTGTTGGCTCATGTTGAATCTGGGATCCACTATTATGCCCAAGTCATTTTCCCCGGTGCTATCACCTAGTTCTATTCCCTCCGTACTATATATGCTGTTTACATTTCTTTCACCCAGATGTAAGACTTTGCATTTGTCCCTGTTAAAAACCATTCTGTTCTCCTCAGCCCATTGTTCGAGTGTGTCTAGATCCTTTTGAATACATTCTCTTTCCTCTCTAGTGTTGGCTACTCCTCCTATCTTAGTATCATCTGCAAATTTTATGAGTTTCCCAATAATTCCATTATCCGAATCATTTATGGAGATATTAAACAGCACTGGCCCCAGGTCAGAGCCTTTCGGCACCCTGCTTTTGACTTGCCTTCAGGTTGATGTGTATCCATTTAGTATTACTTGTGTTGCCCAATCATTAAGCCAGTTGTGAATTCATCTAACTGTTTTTTTGTCAATTCTATACTTGATCATTTTTTCAATGAGCATGTCATGGGATACTTTATCAAATGCCTTACTGCAGAGTCAAGGTATACTATATCCAAAGTATTCCTCTGGTCCAACCATTCAACGACTTTTAGAAGGAAATCAGGTTGGTTTGACAAGATTTATTGGTCATAAAACCAAGCTCGCTTTGGTTGATTAATGCCTTCCCATCCAGGTACCTAAGTAAATTTTCTTTGACAATTTGCTCGAAGATTGTTCCTGTAATAGAGGTCAGGCTTACTGGCCTGTAATTCCCTGGATCCTCCTTTTCCCCCTTTTTGTAGATAGGAACCACATTTGCTCTTTTCCAATCTAGAGGGACCTCTCCTTTTTCCCATGACTTATTGAAGATTATTACAAGAGGTACTTTTATTTCCACAGCTATCTCTTTTAGGACTCTAGGGTGTAAATTGTCTAGACATGGGGACTTGGTTTCCTCTAACTTGGCTAAGTGTTTTAATATCAATTCTTTGCTTATTGTCAACTTGGACTTCTCCTGACCATCACTTCTATCATGATTATTGTTGATGCTTGCATCAGTTTTTTGGGAGAAGACAGACACAAAATGCAAATTTAGTATCTCCACCTGCTGTTCCACCTTGTTGACTGCTTCACCTTTTTGATTCTGCAGGACTCCTATGGTCTCCTTCACTTCACTTTTCTTTTGCTTTTAACATACCCTCAAAATCATTTTACTTTAGTCTTGGCCTCTTTTGCAAGCCTGAATTCGTGTTTGGCCTTAGCTCCTTTGACACTTGTCTTGCAGAGTCTACAAACTGCGATGTATTCTTCCCTAGGTATAACTCCCATATTCCACTTGATATATGTTTCCTTTTTCTTTTTAAGCAGGTGATGTAATTTTTTATTCATCCATCTTAGTTTCTTTTTTCTTCCTTTTAGGTATTATTAGTTCTTGTGCATTAAGGATTTCCTTACAGAATATTTCCCATCCTTCGTGTGCAGTTTTGTGCCTAAGAATTAGGTGCCATGGAATTCTACCAATCTTTGCCTTTAGGCCCTTGAACTCCACTCTGCTAAAGTCCAGCCTTGAAGTCTGTGTCTTCTCAGGTGTTTCCTCTCATGTAACCCCAAATCAAGGAAAGCATGATCGCTGAGTCCCAGTGTCCCTGCTACCCTTAGTCCCTTAACCATATTCTCATTGTTTGTTAGGACTAGGTCCAAGATGGCTGTTCCCCTTGTATTTTCTTCTACCAGCTGGGAGATGAAGTTGTCTGCAATGCAGGATAAAAATTAGATAGAGCCTTTACTCTTACCTGTGAGGGTTTCCCAATAAATGTTTGGGTAGTTGAAATCTCCCATGATCACTATATCATGTTTTTTTGAGAAAGTGCCCATTTGATGGGAAAAAATGTCATCCATAGCTTCTGATTGATCCGGTAGCCTATAATAAACACCTATTATCATATCCTTCCCCTTGTTTACTCCATGAATCCTTAACCAAATATTTTTGAATAGATTCTTATACTCTGAAACTTTAATTTCTGTGGAGATATGTTCTTTTTTGACATACAATGCAACTCCATGTCCTCTTTTGTTAGTTATATTCTTTTTGAATAAGTTGTATCCTTCCATCTGTATGTTCCAATGTGTCACTCCACCAGGTTTCTGTGATGCCAATGACATCATAATTTTCCTTCTGTATTAGGAGCTCCTAATGACATCATAGTTGTGGTCTACCTCTGATGTCAATTACAGGCCTCTCTCATCTTTTTAAGTGAAAGAACTTGCACAATTGGTGGCTGACTAAATACTTTTTTTTTCCCCACTGTATTTTTATTATATAATGAACATGATAAAAAAAACGACGACCTTTACACACGTGCCAAGCATGGCACTCTGAAGACTTGTCACTGGTAGAACAGCGAGCAATATGGATAAGATGAGCTATAGCTCACACAGCAGAGGACCAGCTTGAGAAGCGTTCAAAGAGATGAGACTTCAATTTTAGCCTTGGTGTCATAGAAGTATAGTGAGTGAGTTATGGTGAAGAATCAACAACAAGTGGGACACAATTGTGAAGTTGAACGAAATATATTGCTTATTTTAAGCTTTTGTAAAAAAGAATAAACTAAAAATTGGGGCTTGCAATATTATTCGGCCCCTTTAGTTTCAGTGCAGCAAACTCACTCCAGAAGTTCATTGAGGATCTCTGAATGATCCAATGTAGTCCTAAATGACTGATGATCATAATTATAAGCCACCGGTGTGTAATCAAGTCTCCGTATAAATGCACTTGCTCTGTGATAGTCTCAGTGTTCTGTTTGAAGCACAGAGAGCATCATGAAGACCAAGGAACACAACAGGCAGGTCCGTTATACTATTGTGGAGAAGTTTGAAGCCGGATTTGGTTACAAAAAGATTTCCACAACTTTAAACATCCCAAGAAGCACTGTGCAAGCGATCACATTGAAATGGATGGAGTATCATACCACTGCAAATCTACCAAGACCCGACCGTCACTCAAATATTTGATCTCTAACAAGGAGAAGACTGATCAGAGATGCAGCCAAGAGGCCCATGATCACTCTGGATGAACTGCAGAGATCTACAGCTGAGGTGGGAGAGTCAGTCCATAGGACAACAATCAGTCGTACACTGCACAAATCTGGCCTTTATGGAAGAGTGGCAAGAAGAAAGCCATTTGTCAAAGATATCCATAAAAGTGTGAATTAAAGTTTGCCACAAGCCACCTGGGAGACACACCAAACATGTTGAAGAAGGTGCTCTGGTCAGATTAAACCAAAATCAAACTATTTGGTCACAATACCAAATGATATGTTTGGTGTAAAAGCAACACAGCTCATCACCCTGAACACACCATCCCCACTGACAAACATGGTGATGGCAACATCATGGTTTGGGCCTGATTTTCTTCAGCAGGGACAGGGAAGATAGTTAAAATTGATGGGAGGATGGATGGAGCAAAAAACAGGATTATTCTTGAAGAAAACCTGTTGGAGTCTGCAAAAGACCTGAGACTGGGACGGAAATTTGTCTTTCAACAAGACAATGATCCAAAACATAAAGCAAAATCTTCAATGGAATGGTTCACAAATATACGTATCCAGGTGTTAGAATGGCCAAGTCAAAGTCCAGACCTGAATCCAATCGAGAATCTGTGGAAGGAGCTGAAAACTGCTGTTCACAAATGCTCTCCATCCAATCTCACTCAGCTTGAGCTGTTTGCAAGGGAAGAATGGGCAAGAATTTCAGTCTATCAATGTGAAAATCCGATAGAGACATACCCCAAGCGACTTGTAGCTGTAATCGCAGCAAAAGGTGGCGCTACAAAGTATTAACTTAAAGCGGCCGAATAATATTGCACGCCCCAATTTTCAGTTTATTATTTTTTAGAAAAGTTTAAAATAAGCAATAAATTTCATTCAACTTCAAAATTGTGTCCTACTTGTTGTTGATTCTTCACCATAATATTAATTTTTTTATCTTTATGTTTGAAGCCCGAAATGTGGTAAAAGGTTGAAAAATTCAAAGGGGCGAAATACTTTCACAAGGCACTGTAGTTTGTCTGATTTCCTTAGCAGATTCTGGTTTCACCAGTTCATAGGCATTGAAATCTTCATACAGGATACTTGGCGGGGTCACCATATATTGTCACCGAGCTTAGATGCAGCTGTAAGTCTTGTTCCTCGGTCAGCTGGGTTTAAATCGGTGGAGATGTGATGTTTCTGCTCGGAAGTAGGAAAAAGTCTGATGCGCTCTACTCTGTTGCTCACATAGAATTAGAATTGCTTTCTTTGGTTGTATTTGTACCCAAGTACCACTTTGCTATCTGTGTAGAAAGTAAAGGAATCAATTGCAATGTCTATTTCGTCTCTTACAACTTCGGCAATTTTTGCTGCCAGTACTACGAAGCACAGCTTGAACTTTGGCATGGAGTATACAAGTTGTGGGGTTAATTTGGCCTTACCCAGGATGAAACCACAATACACCTTATTCGCTTCTAAGGTCTTCAAATAAGCTACTGCAGGTATAGCCTCTGTAAATTCAGCAGAGAAAACGTGTACTTCTCTTTTGATTGCAGCCGAGGGAGACCTTTAGAATAACAATGTGGGACTTGGAGTTGCTCTAAGAACTTCAGAGACTTCTTACATGTCTCCCATCTTTGTTGTTTCTGAGTAGGCAGTGGATGGTCTCAATCTGTATTCTCGGCAGTGAGCTGTCTAAGGAATATCTTGCCTCGAATGGTGATGGGTGTTTCGAACCCAAGAGGATCATAGATGCTGTTTATGACAGATAGGACCCCTCATTTGGTAAAGGGTTTGTCACAGTGTGACACCTGGAAAGTGAATGTGTCTTGTCTGATATCTCTTAGTAGACCAAGGATACATTGTGTGGAAGGTACATTAAAAACCCAAATTAAGGTCCTTTAAGTTTTTGTCATAGTCCTTAGATGGAAAAGCCATCATTACCTCTTGACTGTTAGAGATGATTTACTGGAGTCTGAGGTTTGATGCAGATAGCATTTCCTGTGTCCGAGAGAGTAGGTCAATTGCCTCTTCACTCGTGGGCAAGGACTTGAGCCCGTCGTCTACGTAAAAGTTCTTCTCTACAAATTGATGAGCATCGGATCCGTACTCTCTCTCACCTTTCAGGGCTGTTCGTCTCAGTCCATGGTTCGCCACAGCAGGTGAAGGGTTGTTGCCAAAAGCATGGAGCTTCATCCGGTTATCTATGACCTTGTTTTTGACTGTGCCATTGAAACCTGAGATTGCTTCATCATTAAGGAAGACAGCTGAAACTATGAAACATCAGCTGGATGTCAGCCATTATAGCAACAGGTTCTTGTATGAAGCAAATCGTTACTCCAATGAGACTGTTGTTCATGTTTAGAGTTGAGCGCGGTTCGCGGTTCGAGGTTCTCCAGTTCTAAGCTCGAGTGATTTTTGGGGCTGTTCGAGATCGAACTAGAACTCGAGCTTTTTGCAAAAGCTCGATAGTTCTAGATACGTTCGAGAACGGTTCTAGCAGCAAAAAGCAGGGCTTTTTACAGCTGCAGTGTGCAGGAGCCATCGCTGGCAGCCTGCCACAAGCTGGTAACCAAGATAAACATCGGGTATCCAAGCAAAGCGCTTTGGTTAGTAACCCGATGTTTATCTTAGTTACGTGCAGGAAGCCCACACTTCCCGCTCAGCTCACTCCGCCCCCTCCTGCCCACGGCATGTACACATACATATACACACACACACACACTCTCACTCACGCACATCTCCCCCCCCCTCCCAGCTACAGTGTGCAGGAGCCATCGCTGGCAGCCTGCCACAAGCTGGTAACCAAGATAAACATCGGGTATCCAAGCAAGGCGCTCTGGTTAGTAACCCGATGTTTATCTTAGTTACGTGCAGGAAGCCCACACTTCCCGCTCAGCTCACTCCGCCCCCTCCTGCCCGCGGCATGTATACATACATCTACACACGCACACACACACACACACTCTCACACCCCCCCCCCCCCCCCCCGCTCGGCTTACCTGCGGTGATGAAGTCCCGCCATCCCGACCTCAGCGCTGTCACTTTCCTCCATGGCTGCCGCTTGTCACATCACCTATCGCTTCCGACCCGAGACTGACACTGGCGGTGACGTCACGGACCTCTCGCGATACTTGATGTGAAGGCGCCGGTCATTGACCTCAGTGACAGGGGCTGTCGGCAGTGCTGGAGATCAGCGCAGGTAATGTACCTCGCTGACAGCAGCACTTGTCACCCCCCTGCAGTGACCTGGGCTGACCCATTGATGTTAGCTCAGGTCACTGCATTGCTCCCCCAGCCAATGGGGAACATCCTGCTCTTCATTGACTGGGACAGTGTGGATCGTCATGGCAACCCCTTGGATTACACCAGACCTGGATTTGTTTTTCAATCTAATAAATTGGTTAAAGAGGGAATGTTTTGGGGAGTGTTTTTTCAAATAAAAATGTGTTTGTCGTCTATTTTTTTTTATTACTGACTGGGTTGGTGATGTCGGGTATCTGATAGACGCCTGACCTCACCAACCCCAGGGCTTGATGCCAGGTGACATTACACATCTGGTATTAACCCCATATATTACCCCGTTTGCCACCGCACCAGGGCGCGGGATGAGCTGGGGCGAAGCACCAGGATTGGCGCATCTAATGGATGCGCCACTTCTGGGGCGGCTGCGGCCTGCTATTTTTAGGCTGGGGAGATTCCAATAACCATGGACCTCCCTAGTCTGAGAATATCAGGCCCCAGCTGTCTGCTTTACCTTGGCTGGTGATCCAATTTTGGGGGACCCCTACGTGTTTTTTTTTAAAATTATTTATTTAATTTAAAATAACAGCGTGGGGTGCCCTCAGTTTTGGATTACCAGCCAAGGTGAGGTTGCCAGCTGTGGTCTGCAGGCTGCAGCCGTCTGCTTTACCCTAGCTGGCTACAAAACTAGGGGGAACCCTACGTCATTTTTTTGGCTAAATACAAAGCTAAGCACCCCTTAGTGCCACATGAAAGGTACCAAAGGGTGCTCCACTTTTTTCTCCACTTTTTCTCCTCTTATGCTCCACTTTTTCTCCACTTTTTCTCCTCTTAATCTCCACTTTTTCTCCACTTTTTCTCCACTTTTTCTCCACTTTTTTCTCCACTTTTTCTCCTCTTATGCTCCACTTTTACTCCACTTTTTCTCCACTTTTTCTCCACTTTTTCTCCTCTTATGCTCCACTTTTTCTCCACTTTTTCTCCTCTTAATCTCCACTTTTTCTCCTCTTATGCTCCACTTTTTCTCCACTTTTTCTCCACTTTTTCTCCACTTTTTCTCCTCTTATGCTCCACTTTTTCTCCACTTTTTCTCCACTTTTTCTCCACTTTTTCTCCTCTTAATCTCCACTTTTTCTCCACTTTTTCTCCACTTTTTCTCCACTTTTTTCTCCACTTTTTTCTCCACTTTTTTCTCCACTTTTTCTCCTCTTATGCTCCACTTTTTCTCCACTTTTTCTCCACATTTTTTCTCCACTTTTTCTCCTCTTATGCTCCACTTTTTCTCCACTTTTTCTCCACTTTTTCTCCTCTTATGCTCCACTTTTTCTCCACTTTTTCTCCACTTTTTTCTCCACTTTTTCTCCTCTTATGCTCCACTTTTTCTCCACTTTTTCTCCACTTTTTCTCCACTTTTTCTCCTCTTATGCTCCACTTTTTCTCCACTTTTTCTCCACTTTTTCTCCACTTTTTCTCCACTTTTTCTCCACTTTTTCTCCTCTTATGCTCCACTTTTTCTCCACTTTTTCTCCTCTTAATCTCCACTTTTTCTCCACTTTTTCTCCACTTTTTTCTCCACTTTTTTCTCCACTTTTTTCTTCACTTTTTTCTCCACTTTTTTCTCCACTTTTTCTCCTCTTATGCCCCACTTTTTCTCCACTTTTTCTCCACTTTTTTTCCTCTTATGCTCCACTTTTTCTCCACTTTTTCTCCACTTTTTCTCCTCTTATGCTCCACTTTTTCTCCACTTTTTCTCCACTTTTTTCTCCACTTTTTCACCTCTTATGCTCCACTTTTTCTCCACTTTTTCTCCACTTTTTCTCCACTTTTTCTCCTCTTATGCTCCACTTTTTCTCCACTTTTTCTCCTCTTAATCTCCACTTTTTCTCCACTTTTTCTCCACTTTTTTTCCACTTTTTCTCCACTTTTTTCTCCACTTTTTTCTCCACTTTTTCTCCACTTTTTCTCCTCTTATGCTCCACTTTTTCTCCACTTTTTCTCCACTTTTTCTCCACTTTTTCTCCTCTTATGCTCCACTTTTTCTCCACTTTTTCTCCACTTTTTTCTCCACTTTTTCTCCTCTTATGCTCCACTTTTTCTCCACTTTTTTCTCCACTTTTTCTCCTCTTATGCTCCACTTTTTCTCCACTTTTTCTCCACTTTTTCTCCTCTTATGCTCCACTTTTTCTCCACTTTTTCTCCACTTTTTTCTCCACTTTTTCTCCTCTTATGCTCCACTTTTTCTCCACTTTTTCTCCTCTTAATCTCCACTTTTTGTCCTCTTATGCTCCACTTTTTCTCTACTTTTTCTCCACTTTTTCTCCTCTTATGCTCCACTTTTTCTCCACTTTTTCTCCACTTTTTCTCCTCTTATGCTCCACTTTTTCTCCACTTTTTCTCCTCTTATGCTCCACTTTTTCTCCACTTTTTCTCCACTTTTTCTCCACTTTTTCTCCACCTTTTCTCCACCTTTTCTCCTCTTATGCTCCACTTTTTCTCCACTTTTTCTCCACTTTTTCTCCTCTTATGCTCCACTTTTTCTCCACTTTTTCTCCACTTTTTTCTCCACTTTTTCTCCTCTTATGCTCCACTTTTTCTCCACTTTTTCTCCTCTTATGTTCCACTTTTTCTCCACTTTTTCTCCTCTTAATCTCCACTTTTTCTCCACTTTTTCTCCACTTTTTTTCCACTTTTCCTCCACTTTTTCTCCACTTTTTTCTCCACTTTTTCTCCACTTTTTTCTCCACTTTTTCTCCTCTTATGCTCCACTTTTTCTCCACTTTTTCTCCACTTTTTCTCCTCTTATGCTCCACTTTTTCTCCACTTTTTCTCCTCTTAATCTCCACTTTTTCTCCACTTTTTCTCAACTTTTTCTCCACTTTTTCTCCACTTTTTTCTCCACTTTTTCTTCTCTTATGCTCCACTTTTTCTCCACTTTTTCTCCACTTTTTCTCCACTTTTTCTCCACTTTTTTCTCCACTTTTTCTCCTCTTATGCTCCACTTTTTCTCCACTTTTTCTCCACTTTTTCTCCTCTTATGCTCCACTTTTTCTCCACTTTTTCTCCTCTTAATCTCCACTTTTTCTCCTCTTATGCTCCACTTTTTCTCCACTTTTTCTCCTCTTAATCTCCACTTTTTCTCCTCTTATGCTCCACTTTTTCTCCACTTTTTCTCCTCTTATGCTCCACTTTTTCTCCACTTTTTCTCCACTTTTTCTCCACTTTTTCTCCTCTTATGCTCCACTTTTTCTCCACTTTTTCTCCTCTTATGCTCCACTTTTTCTCCACTTTTTCTCCACTTTTTCTCCACTTTTTCTCCTCTTATGCTCCACTTTTTTCTCCACTTTTTCTCCTCTTATGCTCCACTTTTTCTCCACTTTTTCTCCACTTTTTCTCCACTTTTTCTCCACTTTTTCTCCTCTTATGCTCCACTTTTTCTCCACTTTTTCTCCACTTTTTCTCCACCTTTTTCTCCACTTTTTCTCCACTTTTTTCTCCACTTTTTCTCCTCTTATGCTCCACTTTTTCTCCACTTTTTCTCCACTTTTTTCTCCACTTTTTCTCCTCTTATGCTCCACTTTTTCTCCACTTTTTCTCCACTTTTTCTCCTCTTATGCTCCACTTTTTCTCCACTTTTTCTCCACTTTTTTCTCCACTTTTTCTCCACTTTTTCTCCTCTTATGCTCCACTTTTTCTCCACTTTTTCTCCGTTCTTTTTCTATGGTCGGTCTACCCATTAGCTCTGCCATGCATACTGTAGCTCTACACCTACTGCACATGTTACTTTATGATTGACATCTCTTTCGTACCAGAGCTATCTAAGTCTACTCTGACCCCATATTTGTCATTACTATATTGTCCTTGTACTGTATTATGACATTTGTATCATGTGTTTCATTTCTTGCTGTGTTGCAATTTTTTTGCTGTATCCCAATTGTACCTCTACATTGTTCGAGTTTATGTTATTGTTCTCTCACTCTTATGTGATACTGATTATTGTCATTTTTCATGATTACATGCAGATAAGTCCAATCTGACGAAGGCTCAGGCCGAAACGTCATTTGTAACTTGTTTTGGACAAAAACATATATGCTTATGAAAAAATTTTTTTTCTTAATATGGACCAATAAAGAGTGATTTTGCATTACTATCCATTGTGACTTACTGACTTAGTCTGGGAGATTTAGAGTTCCGAGGTTACTCACTAATTTTATCTATTATTACCTCTGAGCACCTATATACCAGTGAGCAGAGTTTCCTCTACAGTAGTTCTCCTGATTAGGCATGCCCTTACCTCATGAGCAGGGCATTGCAGCTTTGGTAGCAACCATTACGACATGGACTCTGCTGCTGTGGACCCGGGGAGAGTGAGTGCAGATTCATTGCACCCACACTCCTCACATGAAGGGTCCGCACTCCTAGAAAATGGGGGATACGTTCCCTGAGTGTCTCCCCCCCATATTCTAGACGGTCCAGAGTCGTCGTGGGACCCCTTTATTTTTTTTCTTACAATAAATTGGTATAAGAGGAAATGTTTTGGGGACTGTTTTTTCAAATAAATTTCTTTTGTCGATTTTTTGTTTTTGTTAGTACTGACAGTTTATGATGTTGGGTATCTAATAGACGCCATGACATCACAAACTGCTGGGCTTGATCTCAGGTGACTTTACAGCTAGTATCAACCCGATTTATTACCCCGTTTGCCACTGCACCAGGGCACGGGATGAGCTAAGGTGAAGCGCCAGGATTGGCGCATCTAGTTGATGCGCCACGTCTGGGGTGCCTGCGGCCTGCTATTTTTAGGCTGTGAAGGCCCAATAACTATGGACCTTCCCACCCTGAGAATACCAGACCACAGCTGTCCGCTTTACCTTGTCTGGTGATCCAATTTGGGGGGGACCCTACTTTTATTGTGTAATTATTAATATTTATAAAATAATTATAAAAAAGAGCCTGAGGGGACCTCCACATTGGATCCCCAACCACGGTAAAGCTGCCAGCTGTGGTTTTCAGGCTACAGCCGTCTGCTTTACCCTAGCTGGCTATCAAAAATGGGGGGACCCAACGTCATTTTTTTTTTTAACTATTTTTTAAATAGAAAAAATTAATGGGCTTCCCTGTATTTTGATTGCCAACCAAGGTAACGGCAGGCAGATGGGGGTGGCAACCCATAGCTGTCTGCTTTATCTGCGCTGAGAATCAAAAATACCGCGGAGCGCTACGTCATTTTTTTAAAGATTTATTTTTACAGCACTGTGATGTCCAGCAATCAAAATACAGGGAAGCCCATTTTATTTTTAGTTATTTAAATAAATAATTAAAAAAAATATATATGGGCTCCCGCTGCATTTTTTGTATTGCTAGCTAAGGGTAATCCAAGCAGCTACTGGCTGCTAACCCCCACTGCTTGGTGTTACCTTCACTGGCAATGGAAAATCCAGGGAAGCATTTTTTATTTTTTTTGCCAAAAAACTACAAAAAAAGCACGTGAGCTTCGCCATATTTTTGTATGCTAGCCAGGTATAGCAGGCAGGTGCTGGAAGAGTTGGATACAGCGCCAGAAGATGGCGCTTCTATGAAAATGCCATTTTCTGAGGTGGCTGCAGACTGCAATTCGCAGCAGTGGGGCCCAGAAAGCTCAGGCCAACCTGTGGTGCGGATTCCAATCCCCAGCTGCCTAGTTGTACTTGGCTGGACACAAAAATGGGGCAAAGCCTACGACATTTGTTTTCTAATTATTTCATGAAATTCATGAAATAATAAAAAAAGGGCTTCCCTTTATTTTTGGTTCCCAGCCGGGTACAAATAGGCAACTGGGGGTTGGGGGCAGCCGTACCTGCCTGCTGTACCTGGCTAGCATACAAAAATATGGCGAAGCCCACATAATTTTTTCAGGGGGCAAAAAACTTCTGCATACAGTCCTGGATGGAGTATGCTGAGCCTTGTAGTTCTGCAGCTGCTGTCTGTCTGTATGGAGAAGAGCAGACAGCAGCTGCAGAACTACAAGGCTCAGCATACTCCATCCAGGACTGTATGCAGAAGTTTTTTGCCCACCAAAAAAATGACGTGGGCTTCGCAATATTTTTGTATGCTAGCCAGGTACAGCTGGCAGCCACGGGCTGCCTCCAACCCCCAGTTGCCTATTTGTACCCGGCTGGGAACCAAAAATATAGGGAAGCCCGTTTTTTTTAATTATTTCACTTATTTCATGAAATAATTAAAAAACAAATGACGTGGGCTTCGCCCCATTTTTGTTTCCAGCCGGGTACAACTAGGCAGCTGGGGATTGGAATCCGCAGCACAGGTTAGCCCGAGGTTTGTGGGCACCTCTGCTGCGGATTTCAGTCCGCAGCCGTCCCAGAAAATGGCGCTCTTATAGAAGCGCCATCATCTGGCGCTGTATCCAACTCTTCCAACAGCCCTGGAGCCGGGTGGCTTGTTGGGTAATCATGAGTTAATACTGGCTTTGTTTTACCAGCCAGTATTAAGCCAGAGATTCTTAATGTCAGGCACGTTTGACCCGGCCATTAAGAATCTCCAATAAAGGGTTAAAAAAAAGACACCACACAGAGAAAAAATACTTTAATAGAAATAAATACACAGACACATTAGAGACTCCATCTTTATTACCCCCTGTCAGCCCTCCACGATCCTGCTCTTCTGTCTTCTTTCTTTCTAGTGTAGTAGTAGTGACGATTGTAGTGAGGAAGGATGAGATTCACCAGCTCATCACTTGGGGCTGGGGAACCTCCATCCTCACTACAATGCTCACTACAATCGTGCAGCAGCGTGCAGCCTTCACTCCGTGAGTGATCACTGCTGGCTGCTAGCGGTAACGCTGACAGACGCGTTACCATAGCAACGGTGCTCTCGGAGCCGCGGTTAGCGGTGACGTCACCGCTAACTGCGTTGCTATGGCAACGGTGATCTCCGTTAATGACCGGCTGTGTCAGCCGGTCCCTAACGGAACGGGGAGTCGACCGTGTGCTAGAGCATGTCGCCGGTACACGGCGATACACATATGTGCACCGTGTACCGGAGAGATGCACTCGCAGGTCTCACATGACGTGTCATAGTCATGTGACCAGTCTGTAGCCAATGAGATAATAGCCACGTGACTGGTCACATGGCTATTTTGACGTCACGATAGGTCCTGCATCTCTGCTGGCAGTGCAGGTCACCGGGAGGATTCAGCGATCATCGGATGGAATAGCGGCAGGAGACAGAGTGCAGAAGGGATCGCGAGGACCGGTAAGTGTTATGGCAATGTTTATTAACTGTTTGTGTACATTTATCATGCATTTTTATGTGTTTGTGATTGCCTCCCATTCTAGCCTATACGTTCGAGTTCGGTTTGTCGAACGTTCGACGAACCGAACTCGAACGGGACCCCCGTTCGGCGAACCGGCCTCGAGCCGAACCGGGACCAGTTCGCTCATCTCTATTCATGTTAGGCCCAGTTAGGAGCAGTTTGTTGAGAGAGAGGCCTTCATACTGAGCACTGGAGCCAAACACCACTCTGGTTAGGCTTGCGAGGGTGAAAGACACCAAAAGATGGAAGATACCAACATTCTTCTCCTTCCTTTAGTGGTGGTGCAGGTTCAGCATGATCTCTATCGAAGATGTTCTGCATAAAGTTAATGAAATGCTTCTCCATCTCTGGTTTCCTCTGTGTGGTACGTTTTAAGGATGAGAACCTTGCAGTTGCTTACTGCTGGTTGTTTGGCAACCTCGTTCTTGGAGAATGAAAGGGTAAAGTAGCTACCCAGCTGTTAAAGTCATCTTGAGCAAATTTTTTGACTATAACTCTTATGAATTCTTTATTTTTCCTTTTTGGCGCCAACTTGTTGTCTTCACTTGTGGAAGCGAACACTGTTGACCCAAGGTGTTCGTCCCAGGGCAGGAGTGTTACGGTTGCTGTGGCTCTGGAGACTATGTCCGGATTTCTTGCTACTGTACATGTGCAAGCGCTGGAGACTAAGTCCTATCTAGGAGCCATTGCACATGTGCGGGTGACATCATCGCTGACACGAGGTCACATGTCTCTGACACCTTCTAAGCTGATTGGCCTCTGGTCATGTGCTTGTGACACGTGGTCACATGTCTCTGACACCTTCCATGCCGATTGGTCGCTGGTCATGTGCTTGTGACGCTTTGCTCGGTGATAGGCCAGCGTGACGTCATTGCTGTCATTCTGGCAGCGGATTGGCTCTTGGATGAGGCACAGAGTCTATATAAGACCCTGACACATGCCGCCCGGTGCTCAGTCCTCTTGTTCATGCATGAGGGTAGACACCCTGTGCACGTCCCTCTAGGCATCTCTCTGTCTATGTTAGGTGAGCGCTACAGGCAGGGTAGCATTCTTATACCTTACAACTTCGGCTGCAGGCCGTATCCTTACCTCTTAATGGAGCGGACATAGGCAGGTGCCTGAGGCACATGGTCCGGCTGGGCCTTGTGATTCTACTCGTAGGTGGACGTTGCCGCTAGGGTAACGTTCCTTATACTGCGTCTGGCAGTTGTTTGTATCCTCGCACACTAGGGGAGCGAACAGAGGTAGGAGCTTTGTGCGGCTTATGCTGCTGTCTGTCTCTTTTGCACCACTAGAAGAGCGGACCTAGGCAGGTGCCATATCTAGTGGTTCGTGTCCTCGCACACTAGTGGAGCGAACACAGGTAGGACTTTGTGCGGCTTACGCTGCTGTCCGTCTCTTTTGCACCACTAGAAGAGCGGACCTAGGCAGGTGCCATATCTAGTGGTTTGTGTCCTCGCACACTAGTGGAGCGAACGCAGGTAGGAGCTTTGTGCGGCTTACGCTGCTGTCCGTCTCCTGGCACCACTTGAGGAATGGACCTAGGTAGGTGCTATTTCACACTCACTGCTTTTGTCTCTGTGATCATTAACAGAGACCATTCCAAACACCCTCCAAGTAAGGGAGGAATTGCTTTATTTACTAATTATATTCCTCTGTGAGTTTAACAGAGGTATTGCACTCTGCCATAGTCTGCAGCAGAGTCTTTGCACGGTGGACCCTGACTGTCTGATATTCCTTTAGGTTTTATTATCAGACAGCCACCCGTAACATTGAGCGTCTTCATGTTGTTGAAGGATTCCTGTTGCCACTTTGTGTTGCTCAGTTTCTCTTTCACCCAGTAATGGTGTGGGCAAGATTGAACATGAGTGTCGAGACCATTTGGCAAGATGTGCACTTTATAGTGGAGATGTTGTTAGGTCTCTTCATCTTGTCTATGCAAACATTGCC